>NC_143142.1:62876515-63179545 GCF_059928025.1 Delphinapterus leucas | reverse complement strand
TTACATATCCTTGATTACCAGTGAGTTTTGAACATCTTCATTTGTTTATGTGCTCTTTTGTAAAGGATATGTTGATGGTTATTCATTTGTTTCAAATTTGTTCCTTTTTAAAGGATATATTGAGATCCTGTGCCATTTTTCTATTGGGTTGTTTGTCTTTTTCTTAATATTTACAGTTTATATTTCCTGGATTCTGATCCTTTCTCACATGTGTTGCAGATTTGTTTTTCACTCTGTATATTTCTACTCTTTCTCTCTTTACAGTACTTTTGAAATATCTGTCTTTTCCTTTATTCCTTTATGCTTTTTATATCATAAGAAAGCCATTCCTACCCTCAAATCATGAAGATACTTTCCTATCTAAAAGTTTTACAGTTTTGCCTTAAACATATGGTTGTTTAATCTTCCTGGGGAAAAAATGTGTATGAGGTATGATATGGGAGTCCAATTCCATTTTTTTCTCCTATGGATAGTCAGTTGTTCAACACCATTTTTCTTTCTTCACTGGTCTCAAACACTATCTCTGTCATATATCGAGTTTCCACACACTGGTTGGGGTAGGGGGTGGGGGGGTCCTTTTTTGGGTTCCCTATTCTGTTCCATTGACTTTGTCTCTTTATGTGCTAATACCATAACATCTTAGTTAATTACAAGACCTGATTAATTGTCTGGATATTAGGGAAAGCAAGGCTCCCATTTTCTTTCTCTTCAATCTTGGCTGAAGTGTCTTGGCTATTTGCACTGGTGTGTAAGTTTTAGAATCAGCTTATCAAGTTCCACAAAACCCTTTTTGGGATATTGATTGGAATTGCTTTGAATCTGTTGATCATTAAAAGGGAAAACTGATATCTTTGTAGTATTGGGTCCATTAATAGATCTATCTATATATTTGTCTTCTATGTGTCTTTCATTATAGTTTTATAATTTTGCCATAAAAGTGTTGACTTCTTTTGTTAGACTTTCCTGGTAACTGTATGCTACTATAAGTGATATCTTTTTTAAAATTAGTTTTCTAATTATTTGTTTGTGACATAGTGATTTTTTTTAATTGCTATACTTTTTTACTTTGTTAATCTGTTTTAGATTCTTGAATTTTTTGTACATACAGTCAAATCATCTGTGAATAACGATAGTTTTGTGTCTTCTTTCCAATCCTTGTACCTTCTTTTTCTTGCCTTACTGCACTAGCTAAGGTATCATTTGTAATGTTAAATAGAAGTGGTGAAAGTAACATCCTTGTGTTATTCCCTATCTCAGTGCTTTCAGTATATTACTGAAAAGTGATATCATAGTATAAAGTATAAGTTACACACTGATAAATATCAGTATATTACTGATAAATCTAATGTTGGCTATATATAGGCTTTTTGTAGATACTCTTTTATCAACTTAAAGAAGTTCCATGGCTCAATATAGTAATGATCTCAGTCTCCCAATATTGCTTTATAGATTCAGTGCAGTTCTAGTCAGAATCCCAAAAGGGGGGTTTTGGTGTTTGTTTTGATGGAAAATAACAGTCATCAGCATGGATGAATCTCAGAAATACAATGTTGAGCAGAACATGAAAGTTGCAAGATTATGACTTCATTCTTATAAAGTTAAAAGACATTAAAGCTGTGTGACAGGTAAAAATATAAAGAAAAGCAAGAAAATGATTATCACAGAGTTCATTATGTTAATTACTTCTGGGAGGTGGGACAGGAATGTAATTGAAGGGGCTCATATAGGACCCTCAGCAGTGTTGGCAGTGTTCTAATCTTAAACTAGGGACTGGCTAAGCACACAAGTTTCATTTTTTATATTACTATTATTATCAGGTATGAAAACGTCTTTCTTTTGCCTTCAACCCATTTTTAAGAGAGATCTTTATAAAATTTGTTTTCCTCCAAGAGTTGAAAATTTGTAAAAATATTGCAATGAAAACCATATACCTTTCACCCAAATTCACTAATTGTTAATATTTTGCTATATTTGTTTTGTGTTTCTCTCATGCATTGCACTTATTTGTCATGTCTTTTCACATTCCTTTAATTTAAAACAATTCCCAAGCCCCTTCTTTGTCTTTTATGACATTGATATTTTTGAAAAGTTCAAGCTAGTTGTTTTATACAATTTGGAATTGTCTCATGTTTCCCTCATGATTGATTTGTGTTAAACATTTTTGGCAGAAATTCTACAAAGACAGGACGACTACAATGGTCTATCTCAGGAAGCACATAATGTCAGTTTCTCGCATTATTAATGGTGTTACTTTGATCATTTGGTTAAGGGGGTACCTGGCTGTTTTCTCCACTGTAAAAGTATCTTTTCTCCTTTGTAGTTAGTGGAGAATCTTAATTTGTGGGTGATTATTTGAGCCTGAGTGATTAAACAGTTGACCCT
This sequence comes from Delphinapterus leucas, assembly GCF_059928025.1. Lineage (NCBI taxonomy): Eukaryota > Metazoa > Chordata > Mammalia > Artiodactyla > Monodontidae > Delphinapterus > Delphinapterus leucas. The sequence goes on along the minus strand of NC_143142.1, from coordinate 63,177,163 downwards.
TGAATAATGTGGGTTTGAACTGCATGGGTCCACTTATACTTGGATATTTTTCAGTAGTAGACACTATGGTGCTACACAGTTGCTGGTTGGTTGGATCCAAGGATGCAGACGAACCCTGGATGTGGAGTGTGGACTCTAAGTTATGCATGAATTAACCCCTGCATTGTTCAAGGGTCAACTGTACTATTCCCCAACAATTTTTCATCAAACGGTTTTATCATGTGTTATGCATTTCTGTTATTTTTTCTTTTTGGTGCCCCAGATTTGGCTAGTTGGAACCCCTGGTTCATGTGTCCTTTTGTCCACCTGTGACCTGGTAAAACACTATGTTGGCTCACCTTGTATTTTGGCTGACCCAGTCCAGGTTTTGTTTAGTGCACTTTAGCTGCGCTCATAGCTATTGGAGTCTTGTTGCTTCTTGTTCGTTTTGGTGGGCGGTGCTAAGAAATATATGTGTATTTAAATTGCAAATTCATAATGACACCTCTGATTCCAAACCAACACAGGCTTCTTCCTGTCCTCCCATTCCATGTTTATAGCTCTTTTCTTCCATTTAAGAACCCTAATTTTTTTAAACATCAGCAGTATATTTATACTGATTTGCTCAGTCCTATAACATGCACAGAATTATTTTGGAACTCATACCATTACCAACAACAAACCTACTAAGTAAAGTTCAAGATTTCCTTGCACTTCTTTTGTCCTTTGCATATATCCTATGGCAGGGCTAGAGTCAGCACTCTGCAGAAGTTGTCTTAGATTAGTTTGTGTTTGTATTCCATTTTAGGGCTGGTTTTGTTTAAGTTTGAATATTATAAACCATTAACATGGTTCAAAGTCAAAACTAAGCTTGGGCAAGTTAGTAACTTCTCAGTGTCTCAATTTCCTCCTATGTAGGATTGCTGAGAAGTTTCAATGATGTAGTAAAGACTACAGAGTGTTTAGCACGTGCAGAACACCTACAGCGTCCAATAAATATGAGCTGTTCTTATTTCCCTTCTTTCTTTATGAATTCCTCCCAGTCGCTTCTCTTGCTTTTTACTTTTCCTGGTCTGTGACCCCAGGCTATGCATGGGGTGGGGTAGGTGGGCAGGTGGAGGGAGGTACTTGTTACACAGTGATGAGTGGGAAGGAAGAGGGCACATCCTTTATGTTCCTACTATGTGCTTATCACTGCCAGGCATTCTCCTTAACTCAGCGAGCCCTCACATCCCCGCAGGGTCTTTACAAGTATTCTTCCTCTCGTACAGACGAAGAAATGGAGGCTTAGGATGATGAATGCTCTTGCCCAGGGTTACTCAGCTAATCCTGGACCCTGGACCTACCTCACCCTCACCACCTGGCTCTGCTTCCCCCACCTGCTGCATCTCCCTCACTTAGGACCCAAGTTCTAGCTCACTGAAGGGAAACCCCGCTCAGATTTGGGGAGCACATATAAGGAACAGAGCAGGCCTGGATCCAGCCGGAGCACCGTCTCTATGCCTTCCTCCCTCTGTATCCCTCCCCAGTCTGGACCATGCTGACAGCTGGCCCTGTGGGAAAATGCAGTTCTCTCCAGTATGCCCGGTGACAAGTCCTCTATGCATGCTGATCAGCAGCTAGCACTTGCCAGCAATTGGCTACAGTTCTGGGTTTAGGCTGGGTTTATTTTTTGTATTTATACCTTGTGTGCAGAGATAGCTGACTTGGAGTAGGAGCGGGGTCTGGAAAATGAGAGAAGCAAAGGAGCTAAAAGCTAGAAGCTGAGAGGGAATTCAGGGGTCATCTTTGCTATCCCTCTGCCTCCTGACAGGACTACACCTACGGGAGAGCAACATTTAAAAGGGTAACACTGGGCAGTCTGGAAACTACTGGCAGCTTTGGGAGATGGACCCAGCAGGGACTAGCAGGCCGATGTTGAAGAAGAGAAAATCGGGGTGGGGGGGGTAGTGGTATGTGATACACTGATTCTTTCATCCCAGATTGCCCAACTGCAGGCAGTAAAGTTTGAGGATTCAGGATTTCCCTGGTGGTCCACTGGTTAAGACTTCGCCTTCTAATGCAGGGATGCAGGTTCAATCCCTGGTTGGGAAGCTAAGATGCCTCGCGGCCAAAAACACAAACAAAAAAAGATTGAGGCCTCATCTTGCCTCCCTGCCCCACATATTGAAGAGAAACTTAAAACCAGAGAAGGCACTAGACCAAGGTCACACAGTGAATTTGAGGCAGAACCAAGACCAACACCTGGGCCTGGTGACTGCCAGTCCTGAGCTCTCACAATGACATCTCAGAGGGAGCTAGTTAGGAGAGAGAGGTCTTCCCCTCCATCCACCGTGCGTCCCATGGATGTCGTAAACCACCTGAGAATTCTTCTGGTAGAATTCTCCACAAATTCTTGTTCATTGACTACTTGTATCTCCCCTGGTTCTTTCCCCCTTTTCTTTCTGCTTCTCACTTTAAAGAAGATGGCTTTTCCAGCTCTGCTCTCACATCAGGGCTTGACATAGTAAGTGCTTAGTACGCATTTGCCCTATGAAGATACAATGAATGGGGCAACGTGGCAACATCCTGTAAGGGTGAAGATTAGCACATGCCCTCAGACTGAGGAAGACCCCAGAGAAATGTTCACACACACGGCCACCAGGAGACATGCAGAAGGATGTTCATAGAGGTGCTCTTCACTATAATAAAATGTGCAAAACTACCTAAGTCTTCATGATCAGGAGAACAGAAAAGTTAAATTGTGTTTTCACACAATGGAATACCACACAGCAGTGAAAAATGAATGACCTATATCTACATGTGTTAACATGGCTACATCTCACAAACAGTGTGGAGTGGTAAAGCAAGTCATGAAGTGTCTGTAGAAGAACAGTAATACAAAGCTTTCAGCACATCAAAATCAGGAAAGTAGTAACCTTGGGGAGGGGGAGAAGTGGAATCAGATCAGAGAGGGTACACACAGTGCTCTAACTCCTTCAATGATGTTTTATTTTTGAAGCTGAATGATGGGTAAAGGGGGTTGTATTATCCTTGATACCTTTTGTATGTCTGAAATACTTTATTCTAAAAATTTTTTAAATGGAAAAAAGAATAAGTTAAAAAAAACTAAAAATGAAGTCCCATCCTATTCTCTTTAGCTTCCACACTATTCTTACCCCCTCCCTTATTATCTTTAAACCACAGATATACCTTATACTCCACTGTATATATGATATAACTCATAATAAACATATTTTAAAGGGAAAATATGCAAAAGGAAAGTCAGACATTGTAAGGTAAGGAAAACATCTCCTGACTAAAGTTGCTTTGTAACTTGAAATTTCCTCCTCACTGACCAGTATAAATACTGGTAGCTCTTTGGCCATATATGCTGCTTCAGGATATAACAGTGGAGATGGGCGATTAGAACATTTCATTGTATATAACCAAAGAGGGAAAAGATTTTGCCAGTGATTTAGGGCTTCCTTCCATCCACCCATTCTTCAGAGTACATTTTCTCATATGTAAAAATAAATGCATGGGGCTTCCCTGGTGGCGCAGTGGTTGAGAGTCCGCCTGCCGATGCAGGGGACACAGGTTCGTGTCCCAGTCCGGGAGGATCCCACATGCCGCGGAGCGGCTGGGCCCGTGAGCCATGGCCGCTGAGCCTGCGCGTCCGGAACCTGTGTTCCGCAACGGGAGAGGCCACAACAGTGAGAGGCCCGCGTACCGCGAAAAATAAATAAATAAATCTGGTTGTCTATTTAAAAAAATAAAAATAAATGCATGAATTGTTCCACGAAGAGTTATTTTAAGAAACCTGAAGTAAATAGTAACCTTTTTTTTTTTTTTTTTTTTACCATTTTTCCTTCCTGTGGTTTTAAGACTGAAAAAAAAAACCCTAACCATTATAAAAGTTTTATGGATCAAATTTGGATTTTTGATTTTTAAAAAACTTTTTTTCTAAAAGGGAGGCAGCTTAACACTAAGTATCTGTCTAGATGTGAATGATATTTTGAAGACTTACCAGTTTTTAATTGTCCATTGTTTCCTAAACTGTATTTTTAGTTTCATTTGCTCTCTCTTAGGGAATGAAAGATGGCAGCATGCCGTGCATTAAAAGCTGTTTTGGTGGATCTCAGTGGCACACTTCACATTGAAGATACAGCTGTGCCAGGCGCACAGGAAGCTCTTCAAAGGCAAGCTATCCTCCACGTTCAGCTGACAAATATGTTTGTAGGTGCCGTTTTACCAAGGCAGATCATTAGCTGAATGGATGGCCTTAAGGTGGCATTTCACCAGTTTACCATATATACAGGAACTGCCTTGGGCTTAGCTAGAAGATGTATGCATTGTAATAATCTTCCAGACATTGTTCTCTAAGCCTTTTGTTAGGTTTGGCCTTTTGATTTAGTCTTTTTGTTCTTTATGTGTATCTTTTTCTAAGTCGGTAGTGTAAATTTGGGAATGAAAACTCGAGACTCTGAAATGTGGAATAAGTAGCATTGGAAAAATCACAAATGAATCCTGGAATCACAAAACGAAACACACACATATACAAAGCCATAGTTCCGCGCACTCTTCTTCATCTAAGATCTAACACTGAGTGTGCAGCTGCTCAAAGAAAGCTTAATTAAGGAACTTGAAATTTTAGAATTATTTCCATTAACTAAACTTAATGCTTTTGAATGTTAGAGATTGTCTTACATTTCTGATGCATCACCACAAGTCTAGATACAAAATACATAATGAAAGCTTGGTAAAGTGAACTGAATGTGAATGTTTGTTCCTCAAAAAAGTACTCCTCAGTACAACAGAACTAGTAATGTTATTAAGCATCTCATCTTCAAATAATTTAGAGTTTTCAAAATCAACAATAGCATGTGGTGCTTTGTCATTTTCAAACCTTACAATATTCACATAGTATGCTGTTGTTCAGGAAATCCGGTGACTAGTATCACAGTGCCAGGTATTATGGCAAGAGATCAACACTGACTTGGCACTCTCTCAAGGAGCTTACTCTCCATTTGGGGCTTCAGTGAGTGTGAAGAGATTTTAGATCTGGTAGGTGTCATTTGGAAGCTGTTGACTTAGCCAGCAGTCATGACATTCATTTTACAGGTGGACAACAATATGTTTAAAGCCTGAAGTAAATCAGTTGGAGACGGGCACTTTCTCTTGACTCCTTGCCATGGTCTCTCTCAGACTTTCTAGGGAAAAGGATGTCTGTCGGTCAGTCTCCTCTCCTGTTGGACAAGAGCTTTTACTGTTGGACAAGAGCTTTTACTGCTTCAAAGATGAGCTTTCTGCTCTGGATGGAAAGAAAAATCTTATTTCTGGTGAACAATGAATGACATCTCTAAGTACCTCTGTAAACTATGAGCCTGCCATTCTGGAGGGGCAGGAGCCTACAGATTGTTCTCTCACTGACACTGGCAGGTTTCCATCCCAGAGAGATTGCTATACTGTCACTGCCAGTTTTGGTTTCTATAGAAACAAACAGACTAAGGGAAGTTGAGGGACTAGCAAAAAGAAAAGGTTTTTAAAATGCTCGTTAAAAATGATATGATCATTTCAGTACTTAGACTTGTTCATTTTTAAGATAATAGTTACGTTGAAGTATTCAATTTCTTTTGAGAGATAAACTACCAAATTTAATGTGTTTTTCAGAAAAGCTACCATACAGATATTATAGAGGTAATCATGATTATAATGAACTATTTAATCATATAAATTTATGAATGCTCTTTGAGTGAATTCTTAAAAATCTCTTTTCTGTTTTATTTGCTTGCTTATTTTAAATTATGGATAGTGCTTTATGCCTTGTGTCTGTTTGGGGCAGGTATAAGATAAAAAGCAACAGGGTATTAATATAAAAATTTAAATTGTAGGTAAATTATTTTTAGGTTAAAGCACTGTGGGACCAAGAAAATAATTTTTGTTTTGAAAGAAAGCTGGATTATCATGAATTCTTTCTCTGATACCTGATTGCCAGTTTAGGTTCCAAAAGCAGATTATGGAATCAAAAGTAGTTCAAAGGGAAAACACATTCCAGTCTGTAAAAATGGAATGTTTCTTTCTCCAAGTAGTTTCTGTTTGTAAACTTAGTAGCACATTAGGGCTTAGCCAGTGTCTAATTGGCTAAGAGGAAGGAAGAACTCTTGAGATGTCCTCTGTTCTTTTAGTATAGGGGGTCAGACCCTGTCTAGGACGTAGGCTGGAGTTCTTGTCACAGGCCTACTGCTGCCCAGCTGTGTACAGCTGAGCCCAGTCATTAATCCTCTAGGCCTGAGTTTTCTCATCTTCAGAAGGTTACACTAGTAGATAATCTCTAAGATAACTTTCACCTCTCATATTCTGTGAGTATGGTGGTTACTAAGTGTTGAGTTTTTTTGTTTTATTTTTGTTTTTTACTTCTTTACTAAAACCCTGTAGTAAAATTCAGTTAAAGTGTAGAAGGCCCTTGAAAGGGTAGACTTTACAGCCTTTGGAGATGAAGCAGTCCACAGGGTGTGGATAATCTGTAAGCAATTTTTAATAGATTATAAAACCTACTGGCCATAAAAACACTTACTCAGTGACTTACTCTTAATTTTCTGACCTTTGGCAAGTGCTACCAAATTAGGTTTTATGGAGCTGGAATGTAAAAGTTGCCTATTGACACCTGAATTTTACTTTTCCAGGTTACGTGCTACTTCTGTAATGGTTAGGTTTGTGACCAATACAACCAAAGAGAGCAAGAAAGACCTCTTGGAAAGATTGAAAAAATTGCAGTTTGATATCTCTGAAGATGAAATATTCACTTCTCTGACTGCAGCCAGAAACTTGGTAGAGCAGAAACAAGTCCGACCCATGCTGCTGGTTGATGATCGGGCCCTACCCGATTTTAAAGGTAAGAGAAATTTGGAAAGATTTAAAAATTGGTTCTTCATATCTGCTTATAAATCATTCTTAAAACTGGATGTTTAGAAGTATTTAGTCAGATTTCCTCTGTCATCAGTAGTTTGAATCTAAATTGGTGTTTCTCAAACCTGTTTTGACTGCACTCCAAAATAAGTGAAACACATTACATAGAAATCCAGGATGTATGTATGTGTATTTGTACATGTTAAACAGTACTCTTACTTGTGAGATGTACTCTATTTTCCATTTGGCTTACTTAACTGTGTGATTTTGATACTGCTTAGAGTCCTCCAGATTAGTTTCACAATCTACTAATGGATCATGGCCCACAGTTTGAAAAAACACAGGTTAAGATTTCTTTGAGTATTATAATCGTCATTCTTGGAGCCACGGTATTAGTTTGATTATATGAGATAAACCAAGGTCAACTTGTTTAAAAATAGATTTCATTCTGTATGGATTGAAGTTTTTGCAATGACCATGAAATATTTTCAATCAAGAGAAAATAAAACTTTTCTCTTTGGAAAAATTAACAAACTGGAAAAATATCCTTGTGTTATGAAGCTTTGCAACACTGCTTTTTGTAGGTGATACTCAGAGTGAAATACACAATATAGAAAAAGTGGGTATAAATACATCATTATAAAACCATGTGATAGCTTTACAAATAATGATTAGAGAACTTCAGCATGGATATATAGTTAGGCAGAACCTCAGAACTTATACTATCAGGAAATATAACTGTATATCAATCAGAATTTGCAAAAAACAGAAACCAACTTTGGGTGAATTAAATAGAAAGTAAATTTATTAAAAGATCTGACTAGGGCTTCCCTGGTGGCGCAGTGGTTGAGAGTCCGCCTGCCGATGCAGGGGACATGGGTTCGTGTCCCGGTCTGGGAAGATCCCACATGCCGCAGAGCGGCTGGGCCCGTGAGCCATGGCCACTGAGCCTGCGCGTCCGGAGCCTGTGCTCTGCAACAGGAGAGGCCACAACAGTGAGAGGCCCACATACCAAAAAAAAAAAGATCTGACTGCTGACAGGATATAAGATGGCACAACTCCTGCAGAGAGGAATTTGGCAGTAGCTCTCAAAATTGCATGTGAAGCAGTACTGCCTCTTGTAGGAATCTACCTCCAAGATGCAGTAACAAAAATGTGCAAGGACATACGAATAAGGTAAGTTGTTCATTATGACCTTATTTGTAATAACAAAAGATTGGAAACAGCCCAAATGTTCATTGGAAGAGACTGATTAAAACTATGAAATGTCCACAAAATGGAATGCTTTGTAGCTGAAAGATAAGTAATGGCGAATTCTATATCCTGATAAGAGTGATCTTCATAGGATATATTAAGTGAAAAAATTATGTTATAGAAAACCTTACACGCTTTTATCTGTGTAAGAAAATGAGAGGAAAATAGATATAAACGTATTTGTCTTATATTTGTGGAAGGAAGCTGAAGGATGATAAATGAAAAACTAGTAAAAATGGTTATCTAAAGGGGGAGGGTGGGAAGAGGAGAGGTGATTTCTCTAAAAGTACGTTATTATCTAGTTTTGACTTTGGAGCCATGTGAATATTTTACATATTTAAAAGACAATTAAAAAGTTAAAAACAAACCAATCCCTGAAAACCAAAAACAGATTGAAACAAATGAACTCTATATAAAGTTGGTGACATAACCACTCAGAGAAAAGAATTACTTCAGATGACTTTAAAATTCAGTATTTTGACAGTTCATTCATGGGGGGATCCATTCTAAGGATAAAAGAACTGCAAAGAAATCTAAAACTGCATTCACTAGTATTAGTGTTATTTTGTACTTATAGATGTATTATATGATAAAGTAGTAGTTACGCTAGTATTGTTAGTACTCCAGATTTTAAGTGTAAGTGAAAAGAGATAGAAACATAAAAATCAGATGAGGTATGTATTAATTTTGAATTAAAAATATTATCATCTCCCTTATTCTCTCAAAAAGTACATATTATCTACATCTTCTAAAAAGGCATATAAGCAGTGAAGCCCAGTGGTCAGACTGGTGTCTACTATGGTTTCCCACTTTAGTTCCTTGGAGAAATGGGTGATTCCAGATCTGGGCAGGCGTTGTATGAGTCTGGGATAACTAATTGTTAGCAAGGAAACTATCGAAAACTAGTAAGGTCATGCCTAAAGGACACTGAAGCCAATTTGAAGGGATAGTTTGAGCATCAAAAAGAATACTGATTGCAATAGATTGCAATGCATCATACGTATAAAAAGTTCAAAATGATATTCATCCCACAAAACTCATTGGTCACTATGGGAAGTTGTTAGGGCAGTAACTCATTCTGAAAATGGATAAGCGAAACAAGCATTTATCCTGCCTTTCCTATTTTAACTTATAGTAACTAAACATTTGATGAGGGTAAGTTCTTTATAGAAGACTTATAGCTAGCAAATGCAAAAGGAATGGCAGAATTAGAAAATCACCATTTGGCAAACCCTAGTGACAAAGTGGGAGAGTGGCATGGACATATATACAGTACCAAACGTAAAATAGATAGCTAGTGGGAAGCAGCTGCATAGCACAGGGAGATCAGCTCGGTGGTTTGTGACCACCTAGAGGGGTGGGATAGGGAGGTGGGAGGGAGGGAAGGAGACGCAAGAGGGAAGAGATATGGGGATATATGTATATGTATGACTGATTCACTTTGTTATAAAGCAGAAACTAACACACCATTGTAAAGCAATTATACGCCAATAAAGATGTTAAAAAAAACAAAACAAAACAAACCCTAGTAAAATAGGCAACAATATCAATAGATTTTAAACACATTAAGTGAAGAGTTGATGGGGAACTTCAAAATGGAGGAATCAGGCTGACACCACTTGAACCTATTGATCAGTCTTAACATGACTGGAAGTAGAACACGCAGAACTCTTGTGCTTCGTGATGTGATATAATTGGAAATTCATAGCATTGCCTATAAGTACTCTTGCCTAGTAATTGAATGTGAACTTATGAAGCCTCTAGATTCAATTACTGGTTTAAAGGAAATAATAAGAGTAAAGGAATAAATTAAATAATATCACAAGCAATCAGCCAAATCCAGAATGTGAGACCTTTTCCAAGATTAATGATCTAGTTGCTCCAGTAAGTGGAGAGGAATGTTGCTATAGAATGAGATGTAAATGATAACAATCAAATACAATATATAGACCTTGTTGGGTGCCAATTACATATCAGATGTAAAAAGACATTTTGAGACATTTGGGGAGATTCAAATGTGGACTAGGTATTGAGTGATATTAAAGAATTATTTTAACTTTGTTGGTGTAATAATGTTAAGGTGGGTTTTTTTTTAGGTCTTTATCAGTTAGCGATACATACTGAAATATGAAAGGGTGAGATGATACTGGAATATACTTAAAAGACTTTAAAATATGTAGAGAATGGTAAATAAGATTGGCAAAACGTTGATGACTGCTAAAGCTGGGTGATGGGTACGTCAGGGCTCATTATGAGCTAGTCTTTCTACTTTTTAATATTTTTTACATGTCCATGACAAAAAGAAAAAAGCCTGTAGCCCACAGAACTAACTGCCCAGGGGAGCTGGAGGTTAGCCTCGGGGGCTGTGCGCTGAGGAGCGGCGTGTGACATCTCATGCAGAGCTGATCCGGCGCCCTCAGTGTCCCTGCTGAACACTGACCTCTGCAGCTTGCCTGTTCACCCCAGTAGCACTGGAGATTGGAAGTTCCACCTAGCACTGCTGCCTCAGAATTTCCAGTGAGGTTCTCCCTGCTGCTTTATGTTCCTAGCTCCCAGTTTAAAGCCCGGGGCGGGGTGGGGGGGTGCTTTTGATTGGCAGAACCTCTGTCTCAGGCCAGTACCCGTAGCTGCAGAGGCTGGAAAATAAGTGTCTGGTGTTTTCACCCTCTCAGGAGAGGGTGAGCTCTGCTCCTCACTAAGCCTTATGAACTAGTGGATTCCCTAATTATGAAAATGGTATTCAGAAACTGGGCTACGAAAAACAATGACAAATACATTCTATAATCAGTGTATTTATATTTCTGAGTTAGCTGAAGTACTGCAAAACAATTTTTTATTCAGATTTTTTACTTTATTTGAAGAAAGTTTCTAGTTGTGCAGTAGTGAGCTGGAGTTGACATTTATAAGCACAATCTCTGGTCTGGAAGAAATCTTTGTTATTTGATGTAAGACTAAACTTGCAACATGTTTGTATACATGAAAATACCCAAAGTAGATAGGTTTTTGAAGGGAATGGAAATATCTTGGCTAATATTGAATATCTTAGCCAGTGGTAGATGGAGATAATAAAAAGAACACATAAAACTCCAACTCTTAACTGTAGCCATTGATTTTATTTTCTTCCTTTAACAAACTTTAACCAATTACTCAATACTCATGGCTGCTGGTAAGGAGGAAATTGGAAATCTTGGGTATCTGCTCTTTCTACTTCTTCCCCTCACATTTTGGTAGAATCGATAATGAGAATGCTTAAAGGCAGGCAATAAGAGAGGCAAATAGGAATCGGCATATGGATAATGCACAGACACTTCAATCAGAGTTTTAATAACTGTGATGGTGGAAGTACTTGTTTGGTTCTTGTATCTAAAGTCTTGTCATCAGGTACCAAGGCCTTAAAACATGCTTTAATTATAGAATAATATTTGTGAAACTAGAAGTGGATTAGGTATTATGTAGAAAACTGTAGACCCTACAGTGCATTCCATATTTATCATGATGGTGTTGGCCTCAGCTGTTATCACCTAGAGAGTCTAATTTCCCTTGCCTGCTAGGTTTTCAGTCCCTCATCAGTTGCTATTGATCTTATAGCTCATAGAGAACTGTGGCTCTTCTTGTTGATTTTAATCAGTAAAGCTTTTTGAAGTTAGAAATTGTTGCTTGTTTGAGAACATCAGGTTACAAGTTTCAGTTTAGATCTTCTAGTTACTCAGTAGCTGTAAGACCATGCAAAAGGAATATACATAAATACTAGGAGACCTTTTTTCTTTTTTTAAGTTATAGCTGATACTTCCAAAGTACACTGGGCAGGATAATCTCTTAAACTTCAGATTATTGCTACAGCAAAAATTTGTTCTTGATTGACTAAAACTACTTTATCATAAAATGTGACATTACTGTTAATTGCATTTTTCAATAATTTTTTCTTTCCATTCCCAGGAATACAAACAAGTGATCCTAATGCTGTGGTCATAGGATTGGCACCAGACCATTTTCATTATCAAATTCTGAATCAAGCATTCCGGTAAGTCTTGAGCTGTTTATTTTTCATGTGATCATATACTCCCTGCTTCTCTTCTTAAGTCTTTGTCGTGTAAGGTTATACATAATTTACTTTCTGGCCACCTAGATTGTAGGTGTACAGATATCTTAAAGATCACTTCAAGATCAACATTAAATATTTATTACTGTCTTCCTTAGTTTTTTTAAAATAATCAATATGTTAAAATGTGATGATCACTGGGGTTTTTCCGGTTCTTAGGATCAATATTCTGGGGCAGAAATTCATAATCAAATTGTAAATCTAAAGCTAGGAGTTTTATCTTTTATTATCACTCCTGTGTTTCTTCACTGACTATGATCTCTGAAGGAAAATAAGATCCAGGCTAATTCACCCAAAACAGTAAATGTGATTCTTCCTCCAGAGAGAATCCAGGCTATCGAAAAAAGTTGGCACGTTTGACCACACTTTCAAAGAAATTATTCGACGAGTGATAATGGTAGTCTGATCTGTGATTGTGGCAGTAGGGATGAAGAAAATGAGATTCTGGTATTGTCAACATGACTTGATGGACAGTTGGGTCAAGGGGGTGAAGAAGAACAGTGAGTCAACATCTAGATATCTAACCTAAGTGCCTGTGATAGAGAACACTCCCTGTGTGGGTTCAGGAGGTGATGAGTTTAGGGTGGAGCTCTTCGAACTGTGGGCTATATAAGTGGAGGGGTTCCAACAGCTGCTGGTAGAAATTGAGGAACCACAACCGACATGTAAAATGTTATAAATCTTCAATTGTGTGTGCATTTTACCGGTATGAACTTTCTACTGCTACTTCCAAAAGGCAGGCTGCATACTGGTTCTCATACTTCCTAAACTAAATTGGATCAGAATTCATTTGCAAGTCTACTCTAGAGCGAGATTGTGATTTTTTTCCCCTTGGATTTTTCATTTTTTATAGATTTTTCATCTTGCCTTTTGCTTCTTGTTGAACATTAAACAGTGTAATTTGCCTTTAAATTTATGACAAGTTAAGTAGTCCTACATATTGCATAGATGTACATTGAACTAACTTTAAAAAAAATTTCTTTAATAGCTAGGTAAATTTTTGGAATTTAACATCATTTTCTTACCAATACGAAGATATTCAAGAATCATTCTAACTTATACTTGATGTAGAATTCACTTCTTGATGTATATGTTCTAGAATCAAAATGTTAAAACTCACTACAAGGTTCACACATCTGGGCACATTATTTGATCTTGAAGATGGCTACCCTGTGTACAATCTATGTGGCCAGAAATAGCCCTTTGGGAACAGTCACCTTTTTTCCATTTGCACATTAATTTTAGATCCTCAGTTATGAAAACTATGGCTACTGAATGTACTTTTATTTGTGACTCTCTTAGTTACTGTGACAGTCAAGCCTTTGTTTAAATAAAAACAAATTCACTTTTTATAATTGCTCAGTAGACATTATTTCCCAAAGATCCACTATTGTGCCAGATTGCTTGAGTATTAAAATTTCTTTGCTTCACCTACTTCAGTTTTCTACTCTAGCTTCTTGGGGGACAGGGGGACAAAGGGATTATCTCACCAGCTCCTTAAGGTTTATAACTATAACCAAAACCAGTTTTCATTTGAAATAGAGAACCTGCTATTATATCTTACTTCCAAATTTACCCCCTGCTACATTTTATTCATTTCTGAACCACAGAATTCAAGGAGAAGGTATTGATTGATTTTAGCTGGTAATTTGGGAAGGACCTAATATTTAATAGGAAGTTGGGAGGTCTCTGTCTTAGATTAATACTAGACTCAGGGTAATAAAAATGTATGTTGATATAATACTGAGTTTGTAATTGTTTGCATGCTGTCTAATTAGCACACTTCCCTAACCATATTGATTTTTTTTAGCACTACATTTTAAAGCGTTACAGTGCACTTATAAGTCAACTCTATTTTCACAAATGCACTTAACAGCTGGGTGGAAAGTTAACAAAAGGATTTTAGGTCTTGCCCTTCTTTGCATATTGATGTCTCCGCAGAGACTATGCCTTCCAACCAATGACTACAGCTGTTTGGGTTGTGACATCTCAAATGCACCGCCAATTAGTTAAATTACTATTCAGGTTCTTAATGAGGATAAACATTGGATTTTAAACCCCGTTGCATATCTGCCTTGAATACCAGCTTTAGGGGCATATTGCCTTCAGGCAGATACATCAACCTTCCACATTACACTCCTCTTATTTACTGTATTTTGAGTGGGTAGGCCCCCCTGAAATGCATAGTATGCTCTGTCTACAAAATGTCTTAAATGTCTGAATAAAATTGAAAACACTGAATTTTAAAGAATTGATTTTGGGGAAGGATGTGAACCACTTATAGGGGATAGACGTGATTTGGGCTTGGATTCTATGAAACATTCAAATCCTGAGAGCCATGGATGGCTTTTTACCTTTTACCTAATACTAAAAGGTACAAAGTGTAATATAATGAATACCCATATGCCTGTCAATCGGTTTAAGAAATACAAGTTATCAACACGTTTGATATCCCGTGTATCCCTCCTCAGTTTTGTCAGCCAAGACCCAAAAGTAATCAGGATTGTCAATTTCTGTTTATCATTGTCTTGCATTTCTTTATACTTGTAACACATATGTAGGTATTTCTAGACTATATGTAGTATTATCTTGCATGTTTTATACTTTATGTGTGTATCAGTTTGCTTTCTTCCTTAGAAATAATGTATGATTCATCAATATGAATGCCTATAACTCCATTCATTTTCACAGTTGTAGTACTAGCTTGTAGCAAGGTCTTTTTTCATCTTCTGACCTGTTAGGGGAAAAAAAGCTTGAGCATTTCAGTAAGGGACCAATTTTAATTAAATTCTATTCGGAGAAAGCCTACCTGGGCAAGCAGATCACTTAATCTAAATGAACTTGGTATTAACAAGACTAAAAAATATCTTACCTCAAAATTAATACGTCCTCCCGGAATAAAGATGCAAAGGTAGAGAATGGACTTGAGGACGGGGCCGTGGGATAGGGTAAGCTGGAACGAAGTGAAAGAGTAGCATTGACACGACCAAATGTAAAATAGATAGCTAGTGGGAAGCAGCTGCATAGCACAAGAAGATCAGCTCGGTGCTTTGTGACCACCTAGAGGGGTGGGATAGGGAGGGTGGGAGGGAGGCGCAAGAGGGAGGAGATATGGGGATATATGTATACGTATAGTTGATTCACTTTGTTGTACAACAGAAACTAACACACCATTTGTAAAGCAATTACACTCCAGTAAAGATGTTAAAAAAAATTAACATGTCCTCATTGTGGAAATTTTCAAATGCTCAAAAAAGAAACATGAATAAACAAAATTACCTGTGATTCTCCACCTAAGAGAACAACAGTTAACATTTTAGCATATAGCTAGTTGATTTGTTTCCATGCACATATATATTTAGACAAAAATGAGAGTGTATACATACTATGCGGTAATTGCCTTTTAAAAAGCTGACAATATATTGTGCATGTTTTTCTATATTCTTAAATATTCTTCTAAAACATATTTGATTCCCAGAGCATATTCCACTTTAAAAAATGCAATAAATTGTGTAGCCATGTATTTCTGATTGTTAGTTATTTCCAGGTTTCATGAGTTAGTTTTTTATAAAAAACTTCTGAATGTGTTTGTTAAGCAATATTTATATTTCCATAACATGTTTTCTCAGAAGTACAGTTGCTGGATCAAAGGAATTTTGGGAAAAAGCTTCATGGAAATTGCTTAACTTAATAGTTCACAGAAAAGAAAATTTTTCTACATTAAGAGCAGCTGCCCTCCAGCTTCTCGAGGAGCTTATTAAAATGTTGTTAAAATTGAAGATAAGTGACATCATATAACTTTCACATTTAAATGCAGAGATGAAGGCTGCTTAAGAATAATGTTTTGAAGCTTTGCTAATGACTTCTTTCCTATAATTGTTACAAGGTACGAGAATCCTCCAAAAGTCTTAGAGGTGCACAGAAATTAGTTTCTCGTGTGTTTGGGGAAGAGATTCTTATTCCCGTAAATGGTTTCTGTTGAATATTGGATTGCTTTCTTTTCCCCTTCTCATTAAGAAAAGAATAAAAAGTTTAATTACTAATGTATTCAATTCCTTACAAAGGGAAGAAGGGAAGGGGAGGGGGAAAATCAACAATAATGTCCTCAGTTACTGCATTTGTACAGCAGCTCCTGAATCTTTTCTAAGAGTCCTGGGCATAAGGAATTCTAGAACAGTGTGGCAGTAGGGCTTAAATTAGAAATATTTCTGTGAGCTGTTTCCATTTTGAAAGGGCTGACTGCTATGCAATCTTTTTAATTAAGGTCCAGACTATAAAAATAAAACACTCTGGAGATGAGAAATTGTTGAAGACTTAAGAACTTGAGTTATTTAAAGCGTCCCATTAGTATATGCAGAACAACTTTATATGCCAATTTGAAGATCACAGAATACAGAATTGAGTTTAATATTAGTCACTACTCATTATTTAATTAACTGGGGAGATTCTTTTATGATCAAGGCAACTCTTGCTACTCTAAATAAAAGCTTTAGGTGAATAAACCACATAAATATATTGTTACTGATCTTTTAAAATTGATATATAACATACAATAAGGTATACAGATTGTCAGTGTACAACTCAATAAAAATTGACACATAGATAACCCCCACTCTGATCACGAGACAGAACATTTCCAGCGCCCTAGAAGGCTCTCTATCCCAGTCAATACCACCCCTTCCTCAAGGTAACCACTACTCTGACTTCTATCAATATTGCCAGTTTTTGATCTTCATATGAATGAAATCACACAGTTGTAGCGTTTTGTTTTTGGTCTGTTTTTGAGATTTATCCAAATTGTTGCATGTAGCAGTACTTTGTTTTTGGTTTTTTTGTTTATTTTTGTTGTTGTGTAGTAGTCTATTGTATGTATATTCCACAATTTATTCAATTGTTAATGGACATTTGGATTTTTCCAGTTTTGGCTGTTAAGAATAAAGCTGCTATGAACATTCTTCTACATGTCTTTTGGGGACATATCCACAAATTTCTCTTGGGTCTGTATCTGGAAGTGAAATTACTGGATAATAGGATAAGTGCTTGCTTAGCTTTAGTAAATATTGCCAAACAATTTTCCACAGTGATTATGTGGAGTCATATGTTATGACCCACCAGCTATGAACAAGAGTTCCAGTTGCTCCACATTCTCACCAGTCTCTCGCTAGTCTATATCATTGTGGCTATTCTTTCTGGTGTGTATAGTGGTATCTTACTGAGTTTCAATTCGTATTTCCCTGGTGAGTAATATTGTTGAAGCCTTTTCATATACTTATTGGCTATTGGATAACTTCTTTTGTGATCTACACATTGAAGTCTTTTATCGCTTCTGATTGGGTTATAGTTTTCTTAGTGATTTGTTGGGGTTGTGTATGTGTTATGTACACACGTGTCTTTGGTTGGATATATGTACTGCAGATGTCCTTTCCCTGTCTGTGGTTTGCCAGTTCATTCTTTTAACAGTATGAGAACATGAAGTTTTTAATTTTGATGGAGTTCAGTTTGTCAATATTTTCTTCTGTTATGCCTAAGAAATTTTTGCCCACCTCAGGGTCATGAAGATATTCTCCTGTGTTTTCTTCT
The DNA here is from genome assembly GCF_059928025.1 of Delphinapterus leucas. Lineage (NCBI taxonomy): Eukaryota > Metazoa > Chordata > Mammalia > Artiodactyla > Monodontidae > Delphinapterus > Delphinapterus leucas. The sequence goes on along the minus strand of NC_143142.1, from coordinate 63,159,363 downwards.
GCAAGCTTTATTGTTCTACCTTTAGCAATTAGGTCTAAGGTCTGTTTTGAATTAACTTTTGTGAATTGTGTGAAGTAAATTTCATTTTTTCTTTACAGATATCCAGTTGCTTCTGCAACATTTATTGCGTAGATCAATTCTTTCAAAAGCCTCACAGAATTGCAGTGATGTTTTAGTGCTTTGACATAAGTCAAGTGACTATATATGTGTGGCTGTTTCTAGATTTTTTATCTATATTTGTGCACTTCCACAGTGTCTTAAATACTGTAGCTCTATAATAAATCTTAAAATCTGGTAGTATACATTCTTCAACTTAATCTTTTTTAAGATTCTACATCGTTTCCATATAAATTTTGGAATCAACTTGTCAATTTCCACCAAAAAAAGCTCACTAGGAGTTTGATTGCTACTTTATTAAATCTGTGGATTTGGGTAGAATTTACTGAACAGTAATGTGTCTTCTAGTCTGTGAAGATGGAATATGTCTCCATTTATTTAGATTTTAGTCTTACATTCTTCAGCAGTGTTTTGCTGTTTTTAGAGTATAGGTCTTAGAAATTTTGTTGAATTAATCCTTGTATTTCATGTTGTTTGATGCGATTATCAGTGGTATTTTGTTAAATTTCACTTTTAATTGCTTGTTGCTAATACATAGAAGTATAATTGAGATTTTGTATGTTAACCTTGTATTCATGACCTTCTTACATTCACTTGTTAATTCTAATAATTTATTTATAGAATCTTTTGAATTGGATTTTCTACATGGACAGTTGTCAACCATAAATAATGACAGTTTTATTTCACACCTACCAATCTTTGTATTTTCATTTCTTTTTCTTTATTACACTCTCTGGGAACTACAATACCAGATAGAAGTGGTGATAGTAGGTAGCCTACTATTAATGAGAAAATTGCTGTGTCAGTATGATACTGGAGATATTCTGGGGGTTTCAATTAAGTGTTGATGGGATTTTCTCTTGATATATTTCACGATTTGCTATTGTTTTAATTTGAACTTTTGGTAGTTGTGTTTGTCAGGTTGATTGGTATTAGTTTTAAATGTATTGAATGTCAAGATTTTGGCATCACTTCGTTCATTTGTTCTCAACTGGGGACATTTTTCCTCCCCAGGGGACATTCAGCAATGTCTGGAGACATTTTTGGATGTCACAACTGGGGGAAGAAGAGTGCTACTGGCATCTAGTGGGTAGAGGCCATGAATGCGGCTAAACATCCCACAGGTATAGGACAGAACCCCCCACATAAAGCATTTTTCAGTAAAAAAATGGCAGAAGTGTTGAGAGTGAAAAGACCTGATCTGATTCAGTTCCTTCATTTGATAAGAAACCAGGGCCCACAAATGTGAAGTGATTTGCTGTTACCTATTTTAAGTAGCACAGACACTACACTTCCTATATTTATGAATAAAAATAATTGTCATTACTGTCAGATAGATAGTACGAAAAAGTTTGCATATATCATCTCTATTCCCCAAGAAGGTTAGCATTATTCCGCATTTTATACGTCAGGACACTAAGGCATACAGTGCTTCATGCATTAATTAACTTATTCGATAAATATTTAGTGAAAGGTACCAGGGTTTGTTTTTGGTTTTGTTTTGGATTTTTTTTTTGGAAGTAAGAAATACAGTGATGAGTAAAACTAATGGGCATAGCGGAGATTGTAAGCTAGTGAGGAAGACAAACCAAACACAGTTGAGTAAGGATTATAAACTATAGGAAGTGATATAAAGGAAAAAGGGGATGAGATAGAGATGAAATGTGAGGAGGAAGTCCACTTTGCAGGGAGATTGGGAATGGCTTCTTTGATGTGCTGACATTCAAGCTGAGACCTGACAAGTGAGCAGAAGATAGCTGTGTGCAAAGTATGGGGCTCTGTTTCAGGAGGAGGGAACACCAGGTGTGGGGGCTGAAGCAGGAAAGACTGTGTACATTTTTGGTACATAGTCAGTGACGGGGAAGGTGACTTGAGATTGGAGATGCTGACAGGTAAGGCCAGGCCTTACAAGCTTCGGTAAGGACTTCGGGTTTTATACTCTTTGCAATGAGAGGTTCTTGAAAGGTTTTAAGCAGGGAAGGGACACGATCCCATCTGTACTTTTAAAACTCCCCCTATTGCATGTACGATGGGTTGGAATAACGGGGGAAGGGTAGAAAGCAGAAAGATGAGTTACGACTATTGCAGAGGTTCGCCAGAGGGAGTAAGACCATTTTGAGAAAGTTTTGTTTTTGTTTTGGACTTGGAAGTGACTGGATTTACTAATAATAGGGATGTGGAAGGGTGAGGGAAAGTGAGAAATCAAGGATGACTGCTAGTTTCTGACTTGAGCAATGGGGCCAACTTACTGAGTTGGGAAAGATTGGGGAGGGTCGTTTTGGGGGGGTGGGAAGAAAAGGACTCAATCGTTCGATGTCAGGCATATTAGGTTTCTTACTTAAGCTGCCGTGTGATTTCATTTCCACATTCTCCATCTTCAGCAGAAATGGTGAAAAGTTGATCATTTTTTCTAAAAAAGTGAGTTTATTTGGAAGAGTGCTGGATTGGTTTTCTGGAGTTCTGGGTTTCCGCTCTCCTTGGTCTTGGCCAGCATCGCAAGGTGATCTTCTCATCTGTAAAATGGGGCGTGTTGGACTTGGTATTCTTTACGGTCCCTTTCAGTAACGTACTGTGCCTCTGAATTTAAGTCATCCCCTTAGCTTTTCTCTCACTGCTCTGCCTAACATTTTTATAATGTGGTCCAGCTCCCTGGCTAGGACTTTTTATGGTTTTTTTCCTTTGCCTACATGGAATTTATAGCCATGGATTTTTGCATCAGGCCTTCTTTATGCCTTTTTTTCTTGTATCTTGCACCTCAATGGGCTTATAGTTAAATAGAGACAGAAGATTCTCAGATTTCTTCCCGATACATTACTTCTGGTAACAAAACAACCAACTTTTTTTTGCCCTGTCTAGGAAGTGTGAAAACAGTCCCAAGTATTGGGGTGTCTATTTTCTTACATTTTGAAAATGTTTAACTATACAAAAATCTTTTAATCTGTATCCTTGAAAATATTTACCTTTCAGTCTATCCTGAACATGCCTTGGCTCTTCAAACAGTCAGTAAAGCTTATGCTGAATGTAGAAGAATGACAGAAGCAAGAACCACTTCCCTGAGAGGTGCCTGTCTTCTCCAAGCTCCTGAAGAACCAGTTCCCATTTAGAGAAATGTAGAGGAACCCCCAGTTTCAGCCCTTCCAGAGAAGGCACGGGAATTAAGTACACACGTCAATCAAGCTGATAAGTCTCATCCCCAGTTAATATATAATAAAATGTTAACAAAGCTAAATCAAATGAGTTTTTAGTTTAGCTATGTAAGTGGAGAGCAATTTTGAGGTCTGTTGCATAAAGAATTCCAGTTCCATGGTAGAGTAGCAAGTAAATGGGATTGGGGGCAGAGTGACAAGAGGGGAGATAGATAAATCACCCGTTATTATCTCGTTGCTATCAGCTGGGGTTCTTTAAGGCCAACATAGTGGCCTTATCAGGTTTCCTAACAGTTGGATTTTACGATCTACTTTAAGAAATAAATTTGTATTGCTATTAGTGAATAAATTTGAAGGATCCATCCTGTGCTGTGAGCAATTCGTAGTAACTAACAATAAGGCCCTGTAATAGTCCGGTATTTGGTTTTTACTTAATAAAATATTTAATCATAAATGTCTGAATCCTGCACCTCCCACAGGCAGGCATTTCCATGCCCACTGACAAGAATAATTTAGCAGTTTCATAGTTGAGCGCTTAATTACTCATAATTGTGAAGGGTGAGATGTGATGAATTCTTCCTCGATGGACATACTAGATATTTAACTAAGTAGATGACTTAAATTAAGCTAAGTGAGATCATTTATTACATTGGTTAAAAGCAGTTTAAGAAGAATATCATGTCCTGCATTCGATTAGATGATATGTGTGTGACTCTCTCTGCTGTGTGACTTACAGGCTGCACTGTTGGGATGGTTGGCAGATGTTTTTGGATGGGGGTTGGTGGGGTTTTTTTTAGATTTGTTACGCTTTGCCTGAGTAAGTAATGAGGATGCTTGACTATATGTAGAGTTTAGTTCTCTAACAAGAAAACTCTTTATGCCCTTTCGGTTGGTATGAGAGTATTTGTCCTACATCAGGAAGAAGGAAAGAACTTGACAGTATAGGCTCACCCTTGAGCCTTACTGCTGTGTCCTTCAGGGAAGACAGCCTGATTTGCAAAGTAACGCCCGAAGCAGTCAAAAGGTAAAATGAAGAGGGAAAGATACAAGCAGAAAGTATTTGTAAAATGGTCTATGAAATTTCTGAATTCGAAAGAATCATATTTTGGAGCAGAGGAAAGAGGAAACCAGGTATTTTAGGAGCTAGCTGAACATGTCACTGCAGCATCAGTTGAGTCGTATTGTAAAAGGCTCAGGAGCCTCCTGCTTACCATTAGGGAAGTTGAAGCAACTTGTCTCATTAAGTTAAGCTTCTTCCCTCAAGTGTCTTATTTAGCTTTACTTCCCTTAATTCTCTTTCCGTGGTGATTTGGGTAAAATGTCTGAAACCACTCAAGGTAAAAGGTTGAAGCAATCACAAATTTAATCTATCGCCTTTCTTCAGTGTGTCTGAGTGTAATTCTCGGCAGTTCCTAGCGAATTCATTAGAATCAGCAAGTCATTAAAAGTTAATAAGAAACTATTCATTTCTGTGAGTGTGAATAAAACCACTTTGTAAGTCTGACATTCTTTTCCAGTCATAGAAACCTTGCTTTTAGCCAATTTCCATTTTCTCTGTCTCTCTAGGTTGCTCCTGGATGGGGCACCTCTGATAGCAATCCACAAAGCCAGGTATTACAAGAGGCAAGATGGCTTAGCCCTGGGGCCCGGACCATTTGTGACTGCTTTAGAGCATGCCACAGATACCAAAGCCACAGTCGTGGGGAAACCAGAGAAAATGTTCTTTTTGGAGGCATTGCGGAGCACTGGCTGTAAACCTGAGGAGGCCATCATGATTGGAGATGTAAGTAGAAGAGCCCAGGAAATGCCCTGGGCTTACCTGTCATGCTGGGAGGAGCCAACTTCAAAGCACTACTTTGAAACACAAGCAGGCTCTTATTGGTGATATCAGATGGTAGTAAGAGGCTACCCATAAAACAGGCTTTCCAGTAGTTGTTTACTGGTATTCTAAAGAACTGAAATATTGATTATTTCTGACATTCTTCATAGTGTGATGAGATATATACAATTCAAAAGACCATCAACTGCAAGGCAACTAAATGCTTTATATGTCTTTTTGAAGAAAACTTCTACATAGATTTAGACTTTTTTGACTATTCCTTAATGCAAAGAACACCTATACCCAAAGAATTCTCCCATTATTGATTTTTTTGCTAGTATATGCTTTATGGAAGAACTTCCCAGTCTGTGTGCCACAAATAGCTAAAGATATCGATTGCCTCAGGCCTAGGAGTGGCAGGGCTGAACCTGGACAATCGGGGGCCCTACCCAGTGGGCCCTCCCTTTCCTTGTTCACTTTTTCCCTCCTCCCTTCCTCCTGTCCCTCTCCCCCATCTCCCCTGCTTCAACAAGGCAAGTTTAGATGCACAGAAAAGGTTTTAAGTTAGACCTTAAATGAAGATTTTGACATTTTAAGACTCATTTCCAAGGGCTGTTGTTGAATAATATGAATGATTTTTAAGGAAAAAACTTTTCTTTGGGTGTGATCTGAATGAATCCTGCTTATACACATGAGATGGTAGGATTGATTTTATTGATGATGTTTCTTCCAGTTTTTGGATTTTTATTACCTTGCATTTGTCATCACAATTAGCCAAGTATATTCACCCCTATCTTGAGTAAGAATTGGAAAACAAAAGCTTCCCTTTGAAACTGATCTGTTATTCCTAAGTGTGAAGTGAATATCAGACAGTCTCAGAATCTGTTTAAGTACGCTGATCTGATTTGATTCCCCCTGTTAGGGACGATTGGATGGAAAGTAAGGATGATGTTACATGGACAGCACAAGAGCTGTCTTCTGAACCTAGTTCATTCACTGTCCTGCAGTTGGATCATTTACCTTAAAAGCTGCCAAATGATGGAATACTTTTTTTCCATGATCTGTTTTAAAAGGAAATAGATGTACATGTGGCAAAACATGAAGCACTGTAACTGCTTTTTATGTTTGGTTACTAGGATTACTACTCTGTTTTTTACCTCTACCTCTATTACGCTTCCCTTTTGCAGTGGTATGCTCCTTCAGACATGGCTTTATCCTTTTCTACACCTCCTTCTCTTTCATTTTAAAAAAAACATGGGGTTACAGTTGGCCATCCTGTCCTAATAAATCAGGTCAATTGGTCAGTTTTGTTGGCAAGCTCACTGATGACACTGGACTAAATGCTTTGTTATGCTTTTCTAGGATTGCAGGGATGATGTTGGTGGGGCTCAGAATGTCGGCATGCTGGGCATCTTAGTCAAAACTGGTATGTATCTTCAGTATAATATTTTGTTTCTCTAAAACAGAATGGTAGAATACACAGCTGCTTAAAGAACAGTCTTTGAAGAAATGGCAAAAGCCCACTGGGCACTTTAATTCTCTTTCTGCCACAAAGCAAAAATAAAATGGGCTTAGGATTGCAGGGAAAAAAGACAATGTGAAAGGGCCCATGCCGTGCAAAGCTAGGAAGATCAGATCAGAGTTCAGAGGTATTTTAACAGTTACACAGAGGTAACCACACACAATTGACCATTAGCATTTGTATGATTTTCTGGATATACAAATCACCAAAGTTGACCAAAAGACCATTGATAGTGGGGCTCTGTAAAAATATGTTTTCTTTTTGCACCAGCTATAAGATGTTTATCTTTTTAGCGACTGGCTAGCTAAGTGATATGATACTTTGTGTTAATGTTTACATTTTTTTAAAAAACACACAAAAACCTTTTGTCTTTTCACTTACTGTTTTAGTAACAATTTCCTGTACCAAAATTAGGTAAACCGGGTGTGGTCCCTCGAATAAATTTAAGGAAAGGGAAAGAACCTAATGGGGGAGACTCAGCTAATACGGTATCATGGCAACAGTGGACCAGTTAGGTGTCCTGGGTCTTGGTCTCCGCTCTACACTGACTGTGAGACTCTGGGCAAGGCCCTTCACCTCTTTGGGCCATTCACGGATGATGGGGCTGGACTGGTCCCTTCTGGCTCTCACAGTATATGAGTATTACACTGTGCAGTTTTCCTGTGTGGAGTGTGATTAATGAAGTCCTTTCAGGGTAAGGAAAGAATAGTCCTGAGAGTTGTGTGGGCTTGTGTGCCGTCGCACTAGGAACTTGATGAGCCTTTTCAGATAAAATGAAGAGGTCTCCCCCGCACCTGCCCCCAGCTGGCACCTGCTGAGCTTAAAACTAATAGCACGTGTTTGAGGATGACAGCCAGGAGTCTGGTCCAAGAATTGTCATCGGGCTCTTATCAGTTAAATAGCAGATAGGTGGTTCCATAGATGGCTCTGTGAGTTCATATGCCTGGCTTCATACAGGCTGTTCAGAAAAGGGAAGATTTAAACACTAAGTCACAGACGAGCTGCCACTGGGAAATTTTTTAGATAGAGTATATTTACTCATGACTGTGATGTTCAAGAAAATGTGGTTGCATAAAAGCTATTTTGAATTTAAAAACAGAAACAAGAAAACATAGATGTTGCTACAATTGAATAAGAAGTATTTTCCAGGCCCTGTGTGAACAAAGAATGGGAACAGTCTTCTCATGCTGGGCGTCTGGAGCGAACCATTGGAGCCTTGCAGATACTAACTCCAGTCACTCTAGAATTAATAGTATTGTGTTTTCACGTTTCTAATTCAAGATGATCACCGTCTTCCCAGAAACATGCCCTTTGATGGAAGCAAAAAAGAGGATATATCAGGGAGTCAGGAAAAATAGCCACACTCCTCATCCTCCCCTGTATCTGAATTTTCAGACGCTTGGCATTGCTCATCACTTTATGATCTGGTCATTGAGGAAACCCTCAGCTAACTGTTTTCCTCTCGGGTATTGTTCCCATGAACATTTCCTTTCTTTAGGTCACATAACTAAGGATTTGCACCAAGGATGAAAACTGGTCCTATGCCAGGGTCTTGTAGGCCCAGCTTCCCTAGCTGGTCTCCATTGGCTCTGCCTTCTTTTCTGACTGGCAGTTGGTTGTGGTCAGCCTGTCACAGAGGCATCCAGTTAGTCTTAGAGAAGCCAGCAGCTCCACACCATCAAATCTGAAATGTCTAACTTAGAAACATAGCTAAGTCCAGCTCATGAAAACAGGCCCATTTGTACTGTTCATCTTTGGTCAGAAAAAAGTCCCAAGTAAGCCCACTGTTCTGAAAGCATACAGAGCAGCCGGCTCCTCATAAATTTGAACTCAGTGCAGTGAACAATTGCTGGGTTTCCCAGTGTTTGAAAATTACCAGAGAGATTTTAAATTATTCAGTGATAGTCTTGAGCAGTTTTGTTTCTCAATAACACATAATAGATGCTCAATATACATTTGCTCCACGATTTGTTAGTAAAGACTTTTTTTTTTTTTTTTTTTGCGGTACGGGGGCCTCTCATTGTTGTGGCCTCTCCCGTTGCAGAGCACAGGCTCAGGACACGCAGGCTTAGTGGCCATGGCTCACGGTCCCAGCCGCTCCGCGGCATGTGGGATCTTCCCGGACTGGGGCACGAACCCGTGTCCCCTGCATCGGCAGGCGGACTCTCAACCACTGCGCCACCAGGGAAGCCCCAGTAAAGACTTTTGACTAGCCATAACTAGAATCTGTTTCTGTTTAGCGTGTAAAACAATCACCTAGAAAAGATGGGATCACCCTTTGTCCACTGTTGTCAACATGGCTTCCTGCATTCTCCCTCCATTCACCATTTATTCGTCCAGGAGAGTACAGACTGGCGCACTGAGTCAGGCCTGAGCGATGGGGGCCTGCTTCATTCACTCAGCCAACGTTATTGAGCATCTGCTCTACGCCAGACACAGTGCAGGTTGCTAGAACTATCACCCATTCGTGAGCCACTGTGTCAATTTGTACTTTGTAGAAACCCCACTTGGCAGAGCCAGACTAAGCAAAAGCATTCTGGAAGCTCATGGCTAAGAAACCTGACTTTCACGCATTTGCCTTTAGACCACTGGCTCCAAGAAGTGGGTGGTATAGCAAAAGTTAGTCATTAACTTACCTATGAGAACAAGCAGAAACCTTGCAGAGGAGTTTATACTCAACGGGATTTAAGCTTGAGAAGAAACTAGCAGTAGAGTTTGCTGTGTGGGCCATACTGTGGACAGGTGCTTTGAGTACCCTAAGGTAAGTTAGCTTTGTACGTTAGATGCTGGCTCCTTTCCTGTAGGAATTCACAGTCAGCAAGACAGGACAGGAAGCATCTTCACTACCACATTGTCAAGTTGGGGAAGCGGGGTTTTCAGGCTTGGTGTTTGCTGGACAAAGCCTCTTAAAGAGTAGTAATAGAAAACAGAAGGGATTGTAGAAAGTGGTGGGTCTGTTGTTGGGGAACCCAGATTTAGACAGAATACTGAAAAATGCAGAAGAATAAATAGCAGAGATCACAGAAAAGGGGATGAGGGAGCGAGGAGAAAGGGCAAGTGCAGAGGCAGCGCTGAGACTACAGGGCAGTCGGCCTCGTTCCCCCAAGGCCCTGTCTAATACAGTGTTCCTCCCTCGCTTCCTTCTTTCCTTTCTTCCTTCCTAAAATGCTGTGGAATGCTCACCATGTGCTAGTCATTATGTCAGGTGCTGGGAATACATTGGGGAACATAACAGACATAGTCCCTGCTCTTAGAGAACTTATAGTCTTAGATGTGAGACACACATTAAACTAATAAGTATATAATTACGAATTGTTATAAATATTGTGGAGACAAAGAACAGGGGGGGGGAGAGAGAGAGAGAGAGAATTACAGGGAGGGGATCTCATTTGGATGGGAAGGTGGGACTGACCCGAAGCCTGAAGGAGGTTGTCAGTTGAGAAGAATGTTCCAGGCAAAGGGAGTGGCAGATGTGTCCAGCACAGGACTGCAGCTGGTGAGAGGAGCACGTGCTAAGGTGAGGGGTACTGGGCCTGGTGACTGAGGGGCCTGGTAGGCAACAACAGAGATACAGGGTTCTTTCTGAAGGGCATTGGAACACATTAAGGGTGTTTAAACAGGGGCCACGCATGGTCTGATTTACATTTGTAAGAGTCTGTGACCGTGCTGCACTGTTCAGTTGTGGCCCTTGAATTGCAGGGTCCAGGGAAAGTTCAGCAGCAGGCCCACCCGTAGGTGCCCTGCCGGGCAGCCTGTCCTGCCGGCCCGCCTGTGAGCACCATGAGCACCCATCTCTCCTCCCCTCCCACCCCCGGGCGCCTTCATTTGCCCGCTCACAGGGCTCCTGTTCGGCAGCAGCTCATGCTGTTTCCAGTCACCTTCTGAAGCTGACAAGGCCTCTGCCCTGTGGGGTCTGGGCTTTCATTTAAAAGCACTAATTTAATCACCATCCCTATCTGTAGGGCTGCTGGGGGAAGAAAATGATTTCAACAGCTGAGGAGATTCGAAGGCACCCTTAGCTCTCAGGTGACCCAGTACCTGTGACTGTCCATCATGAAAGACCAGAGGGCCTGGGAAATGCTGAATATGACCTTGCTTTGAATTGCCTCATGGCATTCCTGAAGCCTGGATAAAAGGTGCTTTGGGAGCTGTGGAGACCTTGATTCTCTCATCATTATAAGGGTGGTCTCTGGTGTCCCAGGTGCTCATGGGGTGTGATTAATCTGGTGTTCTACCAGTAGCCTTTGTTCACTGGCTTTATTGTTATTTTTTTAAACATCTTTATTGGAGTATAATTGCTTTACAATGGTGTGTTAGTTTCTGCTTTATAACAAAGTGAATCAGTTATACATATACATATGTTCCCATATCTCTTCCCTCTTGGATCTCCCTCCCTCCCACCCTCCCTATCCCACCCCTCTAGGTGGTCACAAAGCACCGAGCTGATCTCCCTGTGCTATGCGGCTGCTTCCCACTAGCCATCTACCTTACGTTTGGTAGTGTATATGTGTCCATGCCTCTCTCTAGCTTTGTCACTGGCTTTACTTTCATTTCAGGGAAATATCGAGCAGCAGACGAAGAAAAAATTAATCCAGCTCCTTACTTAACTTGTGACAGCTTCCCTCATGCCGTGGACCACATTCTGCAGCATCTACTGTGAACCATTGTGTGAATCAGAAGCAACTTGAAACGCAGCTTTTCATTGTCTGGAAAGAATCCCTCAACAACTTAATGACAGACAGAGACCACTCAGCCCTGGTCACCATTTAACCCTCTTTTATTGGGCAGTAATTAGAAAGAAAGGTATTGAATTGCAGCCAGACACCAAGCCTGGCTAATCCCTTTTGGTTTTTTTCGTAAAAGAAGATGAGATCCAAAGAAAGGGAAAGCTGAGATTTTGTGCCATTCCTTTTAAAATATTCATCAGGTTAGCGGGCGCTGGGGAAGAGTCTCCTGCGGGGAGCCTGTTCTCTGCTGTCTCCTCGCTGGTAAATTGGAGGGGTTCAGACTCTGAATAAAGTTGAATGGTGTTTTTTAAGTTACAAAGTACTGCACTGAAGGGTGCGTTAGGCTGTATGTAGTTTTAATATTGAGTTCAACTGTGAAATCCATCAGAAGTGCCAAGTAGGGTACAGGACAGAAGAAGCAGAATAAAGTGTCCTTTAGCCCAAGTGAAGGAGTGAATTTGCTTTAACAGATGTTGAAAACTAGATTAGCTACTGTATTATTCCCAGCACGGGTGACTTCTTTTTCTCTTGGTTAGCCAGAGATGAGTAGTTTAAATTTAGAACCTGGTTTTAATTTAAAATAATATTTCCATTAATAACCTATTCATTGCAGATACCTATTATACTGTGTAACAGTTGTGTTGGAAATTTTATGTAAAATTAAAACTATCAGTATTTTACAGATGTTTTAATTAGACATTGTTATTAACAGGAACAGTGCAGAAACTAAAATCAAGCCTTTAATGTCTTATAGACCATGCATTTTTGAGGCTAGTGTCCACCCGGGTCCTATTAACTGTACATTTGCAAGATTTCATTATTTTTGCCTCTGACACTATGGGAAAAATCTTTCAGAAGCTATTGGGACAGATTCAAGCTTTTATGTACTTGGTTACTACGGCTGTAAAATGAAATCTCGTCTTGCAGCATGGATTCTTCTTCTCATGTTAAACCCACCAAAATGAAGGGGACTAAATAGGTAATGATTTTCTTAGTGCATTTGCATACTGTGATGATCCTGGGCCTTTGCCATTGTTTTACTGGGCTCTTGGGCACTGGATTATTAGCTTGTAATTGTCCATTATCATGGTGCTCACCTTATTGAAGCACACAGCAGTGTTAATGAGCTTTGGGTTTTGATGCTTGTTTAGAGATCAGCTTGGTCTTGGATGGGACGGAGCAAAGCTAAATAAATGGCCGCTTCCTCTACTTCTGGTCGTTTGGTGAACACTTTTCTTGTTTTTGCAGATGCCCCAACCTAGTCCTTACGATCCTAGAGTGCAGAAGACAGATGTGCTAGGGCACCACCCCAGATCAGGAGGAGGAGTGCAGTGACCGGGGCACAGAGCAGGGAGCCTGGCCAGCACTTCCCTTCGGTGACCTGGGGCAACTCCCCTAGCCACTCTGCCTCCTTTGCCTTCTCTGTAAAGTGGAGATACCCCACCACGTAGGCTTGTTGTGAGGGTTAAATGCACAACCCATATATCAAGGACTTTAAATAGAATCGGACGAATGTTAAGTGTTGCCTGTTTGCGATGATGACACAGATGTAGCAGGAGTACCTGCATATAACAATCCGGAAAAGGTTGGTAGAATTCATCTCTACAGTCAGTTCAGTGGGGAAAGTCCTCCTGAGAATTTAAAAAAGAGAGACATTCTACTACATTTAAATTCCTTCAGGCCGGAGCCACACAGAAAAGCCCAGCGTGCAGGCAAGAGGGGCTGCTGGGCGTGTTCACCAGTGGCCTGTTCCCCGGCACCTGGGTCACTGATTCCTTGGCCCAAGCGTTATCAACGGTTTGCTAGCTGCTGTGTGCGAAGTGCCTGCTAGGAAATAAACATTTAAGAGAAGGACTTTGCCTGGAGGGCCCTTACTAGGTGAGGAGCTAAGGAGAATACCCAAGGCAGTGTGCAGACTCTGTGTCTCCCTTCTCTGTGACGTGGTCCTGACCACAGGATGGAGTGAAGTGTTCCCTCCCTCCTTCGTGCCTTGGAGCAGTTGTTAGATTATACTTAGGTCTTCAAATGTCTCTTCTCCCCACCAGACAGGACTCTGTGCTACAACACAGATGGGCACTCGGGCCGTCACCAGACAACTCAAAATTAGCTGTAAATATTATAGGAATTGAATGCTAGAGGGTATAGCTGTGGGTAGGGAGGAGAAAATGTTTCATTTTAGACTTGCTGCTCATAGGGGAGGCCCGTTAGGCACTTAAATAATGGCTCTGATGCTCTGGAGACACGTTAGAGCTAAAGCCAAGCTGTAGACATCACTGATGGGCGAGTGGCAGGAGGGGGTAATCCAGCTGCGTGTAACGAGCCAGTCAAGAGAAACGGCTGCTCTACTTTCCTCCATTCTCGCTTGGCCCTCTAGGCCATTAAAATCTTAGTTGGCTATTTTATTTACTTAATAAACATTATATAGGACTTTCTAACTGACCTGTCCACGGTATGAAGTTCGTGAGGATAAATAGAAATCTTGGTTTAGGTCGAGGTTACTGTAAACATTCCCAGCTCAGCTGGTTGGTTTGCCTTGGGCTTCATGGAGGAGATTGAATAACCGAAGTACGTAAAGGACTTTATTTTCCAGCCATTACATTTCAGGGGCTGTCTTGTGGTGCTGACCCCAAGGATAGTGTTGGTGCCAGCTTTACTATAATCCTGTCCTGGCCCCAGAAAAGGGACCAAGTGAATCTTAGGACTTGAAAGGGCATTAGAGAATGCCCATGGTCAGGAGGTGGTTATTGGGCATCTCCTGTGAGCTGGGCGTGGAGGAGGGCGAAGGACCAGTCTGGTGGGGAGACAAGGTTGTTGCACCCACTTCACTCTCACACGTCCAGAATCAGCTAGTTCTGCAGTGGCTCTACCTACCCACCACTCTACCCGAGCGGAGCGGATTGTAATGCCTGGAAAGGAGAAGGGGGCTGGCCCACCTCCCTAGTGACGGTTCCATCAAACACCTGCGGTTGTGGGTATCAGAAACTGCCCTGGAGTGACTGTCGTCACCTCACTCTTAACCCCACACTGAAAAATTACAGGAGCGAGTTGGACAGGAAAGTCTATGTTCAGTTGGTTTGGATCGGTGGTGGTTCATGTTGGATGAAACTGAAGTCCTTGGGCACCTATAATAAAGAACTTTTAAAACTGCACTAATCTATTTCATTAAAACACTTGCCTTGGGCAGCAGAGTACTTCGTCCTGTTAGCAGTTGTTTGCATAGAGCCATGTTTGCGTTATTGAGTTTCTTTGACATAAGTCAAAAAGGCCTTTCCCGGCGTAAATGCACAGGGCCTTTGCTGAGCTGACTTTGTGTTACACCAGCCATCAAGACCTACTACCCAAAGCATGCTGCTGTCCTTGAGAGGCGAGGTGCCAGAGCACCAGAAATCGTTTATCATAATTCAAACCACATCTGTTAAGATGAAACAGATTTTGATATCTTTTTCCTGTGTTTAATGTCATACACATCTCAATGCCTGTTTGTTTCACTGGCTGATGTGCCTGAGAAAACCAAATATTTATTTTATTTTAAATTATTTATGTATTTATCTTTGGCTGTGTTGGGTCTTCGTTGCTGCGCACGGACTTTTCTCTAGTTGCGGCAAGCGGGGGCTACTCTTCGTTTTGGTGCACGGGCTTCTCATTGCAGTGGCTCCTCTTGTCGCACAGCACGGGCTTTAGACGCACGGGCTTCAGTAGCTGTGGCGCACGGGCTCAGTAGCTGTGGCTCACGGGCTTAGTTGCTCCACGGCATGTGGGATCTTCCTGGACCAGGGCTTGAACCTGTGTCCCCTGCATTGGCAGGCAGATTCTTGACCACTGCGCCACCAGGGAAGTCTCCCAAATATTTTTAAATGCCCTTGGGAGTAAATCACTAAGGAAGACAGCAGAACGTAGCTCCAACTCCTAGATACGTATCTTCTAGTTGGGAAATTGAGCTATCTTCAGCTAGTTCTGGCCTCTCCAGTTCGCCACAGTCCCCCACCTCTTCCTTGTCTTCCTTTACCCATGTGTAACTATATTCCAAGTTCCTATAGCATTTGAGTTACGACCTCTGCTTTAGAAGAAAATACCACATGTGGAATTAGGTTCAAATTTCCACCAACAACTAACGGGCCAATCTCCTATATCCCTATAAACTTAGATATACTTTTAGTCTACTTTTAAAAAACTAACCAGAGGCTCTAAACAGTACATTAGTCATGTATTAGTTGATCTCTCTCAAAGCCCCACTAAAAGAAGAGGGAAGGAATAAAGATGTTATAAACCAACAAGGACAACCCACAAGAGAATGGTAGAGAAGACAGCAGTGGATGACAGGGTTCAGTAATTCAGGAGATGGAAAGAGGATGATGGAGTGTTGATAACTAAAATCAACGCAAAGAAAAAAACCAAAATTCATCCTGTAGATTATCACCTCAAAGACTCAAGGCTTGGAGACACTGGGTAGAGTGGTCGTGAGGTGTGAGGCAAGGTTGAGAAGCAAGGAATTGGTTCAAAGCTGGGAAAATGGCTGGAGCCCCAGAAACCCTCCCCACCCTGAGCAGCCAGATACGCACCCTCAGCCAGGCAGGAGAGGGTGGGGGGGTTACGCTCTGGAGAAGTGGAACTGTGAACGTTCAGGCCTTGGAGACACTGGACATGGTGGTGGGCCAGGCTGAGAGGCAGGGCTGAAGACGGGATTAGGGAAATCTCTGCTTGTTCTACAGCCATTGTCTGGTCCCCTTCCCCTTACAACCAGGACCAGAGAGCGTGGGAATGGAGTTGAAAGTTAATCTGATATGTTTGGCCATTTAGAAGACAATACTGATGGATATCGGACAGATATGAAAATGTTGCCCCAAAAATTAAGAATAAATACTTAGAAAATTAAGCAAATGAAAACAATGAGGCGGTTATTAATTCCAAGAAAGACAAAACTCAACAAGGAAATGTAATCCTAATCCACTAGTTGGCTCTTCATTGAACAATGTACAGTGAACAATATCATAAAAATATTGATTATTGAGTTAACCTAAAACTGTAGTAAAACTTCGGGGATGATCAGGGAAAGACGTGTGTGGTAGGGATGGGGCAAAGGGCTGAAAAGGATATATTTCATTTCATCCAAAGCAGGAAGTCATTAGATAATGTATAAAACTGATAAGAAGCCACCAAAATAAAGGCATGACCTAAAAGCATATGTGTGTGATCATTTGTAGACAAACTTTCCAAGGAATGAGGAGAGAAGGATGGACTATGTGACTGAATGTACAAAGATGAATTTGGAGATTCTTAAAAGGAATGGAGGGAGGATGTGGAGGTGGGTTTTGGAAGTGGAAGGTTAGTTACCAGTATGTGCTGGGAGGGATGGCCAACCACACTTACCTGAACGGAATCAGGAACTCCAGAGCAGTAAGCTAAAAGGGCCCAACCCTATTGTCACAAAGCATGCTGTCCACGGGAGCCCTCCTCTGCCTGTTCATTCTTAGGTACACATATAGTGCACACTTAACCTGCTTTCCAACCACAGCAAATTAGCTATTATTGAGGTTCCATCCACTTGAGATTTTATGAAATCAGAAAGGGTGGCAAAGGCCGCAAGCAAATGGACTAACAGCTATAAGAAATGTCAGCTGACAGCCTGACAAAGAAAATAACCCAAAAGCACAGACGGCAGATGTTGGAAATTGAACGGCACAGCAGTCTAGGCCATTGAGTTTAGAGACCTCCATGTCTGCATATCGGCAGTGCTCACAGGGTGACCTAGTGACCATGAAGAAGTTTCAGCTGAGCTTCTAAGATGAAATGTCTTTTTGTTTCTTTTAAACTCATTCAATTTGACTACATTTTCCATAAAATGATATTTTAAGAGGCATCTGAGAACATTCTATTCAAAACAATCAAAACCCCAAATGTTTTTGTTTAAAAGGGTGAAATACTTTGGACTATTTAGCCCAAATGTCCCTTTTCCTGGAAGTGTTTTCTTCTCTGGAGGAGTCTGCCTTGCAGGGATGAAGAAAACAAGGCAAGGGAGACAACAAAAGGTGACCGTAGGAAAATTCTAAGCAGGGGGAGGGGTGGCATTACTTAGTGGAAGCCTTCAAAATTTACCAGGAGTTGAAAGTAGATGCCTCAGATTGTGGGTTTCTGAATGAGATGTTTCTAGCTGTTTCCAACCCTGTAAGGAGATGTGGAGGAGCCTAAGCGCGGGGAAGACTGTTCTAGAAGCTCAGGTACCCCATCCTAAGTTTTGGATCCAATGAGGAGCTGTGGCAATGGAAAGAGAAGGGCAGAATACACAGGATGTGAGATGTGAAGATGTTATTAGGGGCCAGAACTCAAAACACTGCAACTGGTACGTAGTGATAGTGGGGTGCTTGTTACCAGGGCTATTAGCTCATCTCCAGAGATGGGCCAGTGATATTCCTGAGTGGGGCTAGTCTGGTAGGGGTTTGCTCTGCTGATAAAACTGACTGGAGTCAGAATCAGGGAGGGCAGATGAGATTCAGAATATTGTCAAGAGAAGCAGATGCTCTCTTCCTTGCTCCCACCCTTATCCACCCTTGAGCTGTCAGCTGCCAGATGGTCTGTCAAGCTTAGCTTCTGATTGGCTCCCCAACTTAGAACCACCCTCTGCATCCCAACACAACTTTCCTTACCACATCTTTTTCAAAATGAAAATGCCAGGGCTTCCCTGGTGTCGCAGTGGTTGAGAATCTGCCAGCTAATGCAGGGGACACGGGTTCGAGCCCTGGTCTGGGAGGATCCCACATGCCGCGGAGCAACTAGGCCCGTGAGCCACAACTACTGAGCCTACGCGTCTGGAGCCTGTGCTCCACGACAAGAGAGGCCCCAATAGTAAGAGGCCCACGCACCGTGATGAAGAGTGGCCCCCGCTTGCCACAACTGGAGAAAGCCCTCGCACAGAAACGAAGACCCAACACAGCCAAAAATTAATTAATTAATTAATTAAGAAAAAAGGCTGCAATAGTAAGAGGCCCATGCACCGCTGTGAAGAGTGGCCCCCACTTGCCACAACTAGAGAAAGCCCTCACACAGAAACGAAGACGCAACACAGCAAAAATAAATTAATTAATTAATAAACTCCTACCCCCAACATCTTTTAAAAAAAAAAATGAAAATGCCAGTTCACAAATGAGGAACACTACAAGAAATTATTCATCTAAATTTTATGGGATCTCATTGTGAGAAAAGTCTCCGTTGCGAGACCTCATAGCACACATACCTGTAATTGGAATCTTCAATATTTTGCTGACATCGACCATGAAAATATATATTTCCAAAATGGTACAGTTGTCCAAATTAATCCAGTCTTCAAGAATAATTTTCTGTTTTCTATTCCAAGCATAATGTTCTTCTTTCACTTACACTAATTAATGAGGAGGCCTCTGTAGTTGTCTTTGTGGCCAAGTCAGGGTAAATGTGGTTTCACACAGACTCGAACTCACTTTGCCAGGCTGAGTATCTCTGAGTCAGATTTTTTGCTGAAGGCTTGGTGTGGGCCAGCACATCCAAAAAGTCAGCAGTGGTCACTGTATCCAGCTGGATCCCAGGTAAACTGCTGCTCTCTAGATAAAAACACAAGAGGAGCAGCACAACAGTCTAGCTAATGGTGATCAATGCTCTTGAAACGTTAATAGACCTTCTTTCAAGACAATGCACAATGCAGCATTCTTAATGGTTAATGCAGCAACAGGCAAGACTGAAGAGGGCTGGGGAAAAAAGTCTTTAATGTGCAACTCAGCCCCTGAAGCCCATACACAAAATGTGACTTAAATGTATCATTATAAAGTGTTATTTAATATTTATATAGTGCCACAAATGGATCCAGCCCAACATAGTGTGCCAGCGAAATAAAAGCCCGAGCCCTAAGGAGTTTATCGTCTGGGGACAAAGTTGATCCGAAACAGAACAGCAGAGGAGGAAGGAGTTGGGTGCAGAAGGAGGATTTTTGACCAAAGAATGAGTGCCAGTGTAACAAGCCACAGAGAACAGGGGCAAGGTGCCACCTGCTGGTGAAAGCCCAATTTTTAAAAACAAATTTCTCTCCCAGAGCACCTTGGCTGTCATCCTCACCATACCTGACTGCTGATTTTCAAGGGCATTGAAGATCTTCCTCACAGGCCGCATGGCTGCTTCCCTGCAGACTAGCTTGATGTCCGAGCCCGAGTAGCCCTCCATCTCCTGAAACAGCCGCAAACCCAGCCATTAGGCAGCAGGCAGAATGCTGGTGGTGGTTACATTCTTACGGGCAGGACAGGGTGTCAGATCCCCTGTTTGGATTCTGTATCCGTCACCCATGGACACTATATAAAGATTCCCAGATAAATAGTGTTTAGGGGGAGAGAGGCTGCTAACGTGTTTGGATAACCTAAGGATCTGGGCCACAAACAACTTCCTAACACCATGCAAACGTAGGTGGTGAGATGCTGGTGACGACTGGCCCACCCAAGCCAGCCTAATGGGGCCCTTGTGCCCAAATTCAAGGATGGCAAAATTTGGTAGACACTTCTGTTCTTGTAAATAGGATTATAACCTGCCTTTAAGGAACCTCAGAGAACATCACATTCAAGTGTCCTCTTGAGGCAATGACACCAGTGGGCCTGGGGGTAACATGCTTTTCCTTTTGTGAAAGACTTGCATTTAATCATCACAGCAATCCTCTATGGCCTGTTACCCATTTTACAGATGAAGAAGCTGAGGCTCAGAGAGCAAGTGACTTCCTTGATGGCACACAGTTAATAAGTGGCAGGGCCAGAATCTGACCGTAGGTCCTCTGAGTCTAAACCCTATTCCACTTTATCACATCTCTGCTTGAATGTTCCCGAGGGACAAAGAGCATGGTCTTTCATGAAGGAGAGGCCCGTTGCGCTTGTTGGGGCAGCTTGGATCTTTTCTAAGTGACTCGAGGCTCCGAACAGCTGAGAAGACGGTCACGGGGCGGCCCCTGGGCCTAGGCGCCTCCCCAGGCAGCTCACCCTGCTCAGCAGGCTGTACTCCAGCTCCGCGCGCAGCTCCAGGGCACAGCTCCTGCTCACGGGCGGCAGCCAGTGGTGGATCATGGCCTGCCTGGCCTCCTGGCTTGGGAGGTCCACCAGAATCCTCTTCTCCAGGCGCCGCAACATGGCACAGTCTAGCTCCCTGAGTCACGTCCAAAACACAGGAACTGGTTGGGGCAGTAACTCACTTCTTAAGCAACAACTATATTTGAAGAACAAATTTAGCAGGAACCAATCCTGCATCTTAACTGTTACTCTACATCTATGTCTGAGTGGGTAGGACCATTACTTCATGTTGTTTGGGAGAAACAAATGGTTAAAAAGAAGAAAAAAAGAAAGGAGAGATAGGGAGGGAGGGAGGAAGGAAGGAAGAAAAAGAGAAAGAAAGTATACATCCCCCAGATACCTCATGTGAAGGAGGTGGTTTTAGGTGACTTAATTTGAGGGGGAATAAATCCAGCTAACACCAACCAAACGTGAGCATTCCCACTGCAGTTGTAACATCAATTATTCAACCTGACCCTGCCAACGAGTACATTATTCCTGACATAACTTGGGCACTCTGGGAAGTGCGCTAATTCTTCAAAAACTCTCATATTTTCTGGAGTGAATGACTATCTCACTCCATTGCTCTGGTGAAGTAAAGTGCGAATGCTCCTTCCTGGGCGCCCAGTGCAAATGTGGCCCTTTGAAACACTCATTCCTGGCCTCCCAAAACACTGTCAGGCCAGGTTTATGCACTTTGCATCTGCAAGCCATTTCCTTATATTTCTTAATGTAAAAATTTCAAGCAAATAGAAAAGTAGAATAAAACAACAAATATCCACATACCTACCATCTTGATTCAACAAGTTAACATTTTGCCATATCTGCTTCATACGTATTTATCTATTCTTGTTAAATTATTTCAATGTAAATTACATCATGAAACACCACCCCCCAATGCTTCAGTATGCATTTCCAAAAAAAGGGACATTTCCTTATATAAGTATAATACCATTATGACACTAACAGAATTAACACAGATTGAATAATATGTCTAATGCCCATTCCATAGTAAAATCTCTCCAATCACCCCCAAAATACCTTTTACAGTTTTCCCAACCAACATTCAATCAAGGATTATGCACTACATATGATTATGTCTCTTAAATCTCTTGTAATCCAAAGCAGTCTCCTTGCCTTGGCCCCTTTTTGAATAGGTAAGGCTAGTTGTACGATGTCCCACATTCTGGATTCGTCTGATGTTTTCCTCATGGTATCAGGTAACTGGTTCCTGTATCTCCTGTCCTCCAAGATGGAAGTTAGACCTCAAAGCTTAATCAGAATCAGGATAAACATTTTTGGCAAGTATATTTCATGGATAATATGTTTTCGCATTCATTACATTGGAATCCAAGGTTGGTGTGCCTCACTGCTAGTGATGTGATGTTTAATTACTGAGATCATCTGGTGACCACAGCTCTCTTCACTGGACGATCTCTCAAGCATCTCTTTGTAAGGGGTAAATATTCTACATACAGTACTTTGGCGCCATGGGAATACCCCTTTCCCCATCCCTTTCAACTAGTGGTTTTAGCATCTGTTGATGATCTTTGAATCAACTGTTTCATGAGAGTGGTGCAAAACGGTGATTTAAAACTTTTTTCCATTCCAAATGATTATGTAGAATGATCATGTAAAGTAGAGCTTTCCCTCATTAACTGGGGCTCTTTGGTTACCTTGAGTTACCATTCCTATTAAAAACAGATCATTTTTGAGTGTGAGTTTGTGAACCCTTTTTATGTTAAAATTTCAAGCTCCTAGACAGGAGGGAAATATCTCTTTGATTTTCTAGCACAGAAATTAGGAAATGCCTGTGTGTTGGTCTGGCTTAGCCGATAATAAAGAGTAACAGTGAAAAGCATCATCACCAGATTTTCTCACTCATAAAGATACCGAGAATTTCCAAAGCACCCTCCCTTTTTTCTTATTCTGAATCTATGTCATGATATTTCCTTTAAATTGAAAACATGAAAATACCCTTCCAGGGAGCATATCTGAGTCCTAAACCGGAGCGACCAGGTTTCTTAAAAGATTGTGTCTTTTCTTTACCTACTATTCCTCCCGTCCTGAGCTGAGAATCCACTCCAGGGCTGCTTTCCCGGCAATAAAAAGTACCTATTTCTTTTTTGCATTTGCTTTGTTCTTTATCAGCTTCACCCTGTTGAAATTCATCTCATCAGAGACAGCCACCTGCACAACCACATCCCCTCTCAGGGCCAACATTTATATTCCAGACACAGGGTTGAGGGAACTTTGCAGAGCTCTAGGAAATTATTTTTTACGTCTGAAATATTAATAAAAGCTCGTGCTTAAATAGCACTCACCAGGTGGCACGTACTGTTTCAAGCATTTTTCAGATATTAATTCTCAGAACCTACCTATGAGGTAGGTAATATCTTTGTTTAAGATGAGGAAACTGAGGCATAGAGGTCGAGTAGCTTGCCTGAGGTCAAGGCTAGTGAATGGCGGCCCTGAACTTGAACCCGAACAGTGAGACTCTGGAGACTGTGCCTCAGTAACTGGCCTGATACTAGCACAGTAACAGCAGGGAGACCCCAAGTCACATCACGGTGAAATCTCAGAACCCTGAGAACGAACAAAGGATCATAAAAGCTTCCAGAGAGGAAAAACAGGTTGCATCCAATGAATGGAGAATAAGATTTCTCATCATCAATGTGAGATATTAAAAGAAAATAGAGCAATCAAAATTCTGAGGAAAAATAATTATTTATAACTAGTTATTTTTGGCTGCGTTGGGTCTCTGTTGCTGCACGCGGGCTTTCTCTAGTTGTGGCAAGCAGGGGCTACTCTTCATTGCAGTGTGCAGGCTTCTTATTGCAGTGGCTTCTCTTGTTGCAAAGCACGGGCTCTGAGCACGCGGGCTTCAGCAGTTGTGGCACGTGGGCTCAGTAGTTGCAGTGCGAAGGCTCTAGGGCACGCAGGCTTCAGTAGTTGTGGCACGCAGGCTCAGTAGTTGTGGCTCGTGGGCTCTAGAGCGCAGGCTCAGTAGTTGTGGCGCACGGGCTTAGTTGCTCCATGGCACGTGGGATCTTCCTGGACCAGGGATCGAACCCATGTCCCCTGCATTGGCAGGTGCATTCTTAAGCACTGTGCCACCAGGGAAGTCCAGGAAAAATAATTTCCAGTGTAGAAATCTGTATCTTGATCAAACCATCAATTAAGTGGGAGGATAGAATAAAGACATTTTCAATATGCAGAGCCTAAAAAATATTACCTCCCATGTACCCTTTATCGGGAAAGTACTAGAGGACCAAAGGGAGAGAAACCAAACCAAAGGGCCACATGGGCTCCAAGAAACGGAGGGTCTGACAGAGAGAGAAGGAAACCTCCAGGATGACGCAGGGGGTGCCTAGGGTGCAGAGGACAATCCGCTTATTTTGGAGAAGGAGAGAAGGCTCTGGAAGATGTGCCTCCAAGAAGATAAACTTGACTGAATACCTGGTATGTCTGAGTAAATCCAAAGCTGTTTTAGACAGTTAGCAGAGAGATGGGCCTCGATTAGTGGCAGGAGGAGGTGAGTGAGGGGGGACGAAAGGAGGGGGTCAGGGAGATATAGAGAAGAGACACCATTAGACTCACATTTAGGAATTCGGTCCAGCAACATTGCCCACCCGCCAAGTGTATTGTCACTGCTGAGTCTCCGATACACAGAAATGAATATGACAAACTCCTTACTTCAATGTAAATAATAGGCAATAACTGGGAGGTTTGGGCCTTGGACTGCAGGAATGTTGGTCCTGTAAACTTTAAAAATGAAAAAAGACTTGGGAACCTGAAGCTAAAACCAGGAAGGAAGAGAGAATAAGCTGGGGAAATGGCAGTGCTGGGTTGATGAGCAGTTGCCATATTTTTCCCCCCAAGGCCTTTCCTTGGACCAGCTGCCCCTCCTGAAAGGGCAGGGGCTGCAGAAGGAAGGCTCTTTGGTGGGAGCACCTCTGGTCTCTTCATCCCAGCCAGGGGGACTGCTTATTGAAAGGAAGACCAGATCCCCGAATGCCCTAGGAGAATGCAGGCAGGCGGAGGGAGGTGGGAAAACAATCCCTCACTATAGATGATTGTATTGATCAGCTAATGCCCTAAGGCACGAGATTTACCTCAGAACTGCTTGTGGGCACAAAATAAGTGCAACTCTCTGACAGCCAGGCCTGATTAATGCACTTTTAATGACATCAATAATTATAATCATACAAGGGAGGAAACAAAGGACAAATGGAATGTACCCAGGAATCATTCTTTATGCCAATATATTTACGTGAAAAAATTTAACCTGCGGCAACCAGAAAACACTCCCTTTAGCTGCTACATTTTGATTTTCACACCCAAGTTATTCTGTTCTCACATCTCCTTCATCTTGGTCATTTGGTACTTCCATCACCTCGAAGGTCAAAAGCAACCAGCAAGAGTGACTGTGACACAGTGAGGGCTCACAGACCTCACAGCCTGGCCACTGGACCGGTGCCCGCTGCTA
This sequence comes from Delphinapterus leucas, assembly GCF_059928025.1. Taxonomy (NCBI): domain Eukaryota; kingdom Metazoa; phylum Chordata; class Mammalia; order Artiodactyla; family Monodontidae; genus Delphinapterus; species Delphinapterus leucas. The sequence continues at coordinate 63,134,496 of NC_143142.1, read as the reverse complement.
TATACAAGGTGGCAGCGCCCACTGGTCACCTAGACAGCTTGCATGGGCCACGAGGCCTTGCACTTGAGCACCTGGGCTCCCGCGCCAAATCTTCGGGGCCCTTCCTCAGCCCCTGGCATGTCTCCCCTGTTAAACCATGTTGTTCCTGGGATAAATGATCATTCCAAATTTTACAGAATTTGGAAATCAAACATCATTCTCGATTGTTCATTCCATAGTGAAAACATTAAGTTCAAACCATCTCAGTGTGACAAGAGAAAAGCAACCTTCAGTTTTGTAGGCAAAGTCTTTGCAGTATGTCCCTAACCAACATGAAGTCAGAGATCGTGGCAATCCTTGAAAAGCAGATTCAGGAATTGTATTCTTTGGTAGGTGACAGGGAGTCAATGAATAAAGCGCTGAGGTTTACTTTGTCTCCTGCACTGAGCTCTGTGTAAGTTGACTCCTACCTACACTTCCCACCTGGGCCAAACTGCTCTGTCGGCCGTTATCTGAATCTACATTTTGCCATCCTAGTTGAGCATGTACTCAGGTCATTTTCTTTGCTTGTAACTTCCAGTTGGTCTACCAAGAGCCAGGTCCTTTTCACAGGTCCAGTGCAAGTGCTCTCTACCTCCTTTTCTTTTAAATATCTTTAATCAGAAATGGCCTCTTCCCGATATAATTTTATTCTACTTATTGTCTGTACCAGCCACATGGCTGGCTGTATCCTCACTTCTTAGTTATTTGCGTTTATATCTCACCCATTGTCCCATCAGATAGCCAGCCTCTAGAGGCCAAGGATCATGGACCATATATCTTGGGTTCCCCCTCCTTCCATCATGCAGAATACTCACAGTAGGTACTCAATAGATACTACTTGAGTGAATGAATAAACTTTCAGTTCAGGGCTACTGGCTTCATGTAAGTGATCTGCTTCCTTAAAGCCCAGTCTTTATTTACGAAGGTAAATCTGCTTTGTTGAAAATTAGCATTTTATAAGCATCATTAGTTCGAATTAACAGAGAAAACAAGCATCAACTTGGGAATAAAGCATTCTATTTTCATCTTTAGTAAAAAAAAAACAAAAAACACGGAAATGATGATTCAGCTCACTTGGCTGGGCAGTGCTTTTGAAGATGAGGTGAAAGATGTAGTCTCCATAGGGGGCCTCTCATCTCCAGAGACTGCACTTCTCATTCTGAAGAGTGAGCTCACAAGCAAGAGACAAGGGGATCCAACAGGAGAGCCATCAGTTCAGTCTATGTCCTACTGATGTTAGGGTAAGAGCATCACATATTTATAATAAAGAATGACAATTACTTCGAGTTACTAGAATACCAACAAGGAGATATATTCCTATTATTCTTGCCAGAAAATGTATGACCAATAATTGAGAGAAGAAATGGGAATCTTCTTTTTCCAGCAAAATGATGAACTAGATATTCAGACATCTCTTGATATAAAGCCACTTTAAAAGCTCGGTGAATTATAGGAATCACTTTTGGTATACACAACAAATGAGTCCACAGGAAGCAGCAAAATTCTCAAGCCCTAAAAATGAAGAGGAAGCCAAAAATCAAGACTGGTCAGCTGAAATTGAAGCTGTGGCTGAGTGTTTGCCTCTTAGTTACAAAAAAAAGTTTGGATTTTAAAGTCTACCTGTGGCATAGCATAGAAGGCCTTGGGCCCATTCAAGATGGTAGGTAGAAACAAGGCCCATCACGTAAAACAAAAAACCAGATGGCACATCCTCTATGAAAGGATGGGTTAGAAAAATATCCCCACTAGCAATGGAAAGAACCAAGGGAATCTGTCTTATACTTTGGGGTGGGAAAAAGTCTTCACTGATAATTCAGAATCCAACCTACCCTCACTGGCATGGATGAAGAAACCCTATGCTAAGAAATTAGCTTACAGTTGTCCAAAGCCTGTCAGACATAAATTTTCTGTGAAAGGACATGTGTAAGACTCTCACAGATAGAGTTCCCCTCACTAAATGTAAGCCCACCATCCCAAATTCTGAAACATATAACGAACCACCAAGAATGAGAGTCTGCAGAAGAAACTAAGAACAGAATTAAACTCCACTGATACAGACGATAAAATAATTGTGTTTAAGATGTATAAAATGATAAAAGAGGGAATCAAAAATATGAGAGAGACTCGCTTCTGGCCAAGATGGAGTAGCCCATCCTTCTCTAGTCCACCCACTACTACTAAAATTCATTGCATGTAATACAGCTTCTAAACATAGGAAGACACTGGAAAGAAGGAGGACGAGGGGCTAGGGAGCGGGGGACATGCGGAACGAACGACAGGGCAGTGTTCTCAGGTTTCTGTTTTGCCTCCCTCAGACCTCCCACACGGGGCGCTGGAGAAGCCCACTGACAAACTGCTAACAGGCACAGACAGAAGCCTCAAGAAAAGCTCATTCTCTCTAACAAACGGCTGGGAAGAGCAGGTCCACCAGGACACAAAGCCTTTTTGATAATACCTGCCCTACCCCAGCTAAACGTCAGAGGGAAAACTGCCCCCCACAGAGTGTCTGTGCTGGGAGTCATGGTGGAAGGAGCTTGGTCCAATGCACTGGTGCCATATTAAAACCCTCAAGAAAAAGAAAAGTCAAATAAATTAAGGCCCGCCCATACGTGGGATTCTATATGGAATTAGGTAGATTTTCAAAGTTGTCCACAATGTATTAAGTGAAAGAAAAAAACAGGCCACAGAACAAAATAATATGTATCCATGAACGTTCACATTCTTGTTTCTGTGTGTGGGGCGTGGGGTGGTGTCTGTGTGAACAGTTATAGGGGACTGTGCACTTTCAAGCAACCCCAAAGCATATAAAATATGACTTTTATAATGAACATGTATTCTTTTTCTAAATAGCCAAAATGGTGAAAATGATTTCCCTCTTGGGGAAAAAAATTACCACAGAAGGATACAAAGGCAACAAATGATAGCAAATAACCAAACCATTTTCACCATTAGGGTATATACAAAGATGATAATACTTATGTCACAGTGGTGAAATTATGAGTAGTTTTTCCCTAATTCTCAAATTTTCTATAAAATGGTTATGTTAATTTTATACTTTTTAAAATTTGGTTTTAGAATTACAGTTCACATGTCAACCTGCATCCTGTTAAGATAAAGTAATGCCACAGCAGGCCAGGCTGCAATCAATTTATGTCTGATGAAACCAAAAAACTGAGGTGTGAATGGGGCAAGGGCAAGGTTACTCCTAGTAACCTCCTGCCCAATCAGTCCTGGGCCTGCCCCGCTGCACCTACCAAATCCTGCACCACACTTTTTTCCTGGTTGTGTCAGAATCACCCATCAACCACATATGGAGGATCATGAACTTGATATCATTGTACAGGTTAGTGAAGCTTTGTATGGAGAGAAGCAATTTCAAGCAAAGCAATTTGACCACTGGTAGGCACAGACATACTATTGCTAAAAAACAAAATTCAAATGAGTAAATTTAAAGATCTAATTGGCTTTGTTCAACGATTCAGGAATCCAGGAGCATCCCATCTAGCAAACAGAAAGGAGCTCTGAAGACACGTACAAAATGGAAAATGTTTTATAGGCAGAAGGAGACGCAACAAGAAAGTTATGAGCAAAGAGTGGATTGTTTTGGGTAAGGTCACCTTCTTTTGGGGAACAGCAGAGTCTACCCAGTGGATTACCTCACTAGTACTGACGAGGTAATTCCAGACTGACTGGTTAAGATTACATTCCTGGGAGAGGCTGAAACTGCTATTAGGTTAAGTATTGAGTCTCAGTTTGATGATGTGGGCTTAGAACAAGTGACTTCATTTGGGGCCTGTTGTCCCTTTTTTAAAATGATAAAAGATTTTAAAAGCCTGAAAGCATGATTGAATGCTACTGCAATGAAAGATGCGATTATCAGATCAGAGTGAGTTAATGCAAACCACCGTTTCCCGAAAGGTTTTCAAATAGAACATTGGTCTGATGAGATGCTCCTTAAGGAAGGGATTCTGGGGTCAAATAAATATGGAATGTACTGCTTTCTCATAGCTTTTCTTGGAGAGTCACAACACACAATAGCATCTTAAAGGCACTGAGAACTCCTGCCAGGGTGGAAATCAGTTGAACTGTAACTCAGTATCTCTGAGTTAAATTAGATCCCACTAGATCCCATTTTTTGGATAATGACCTGTGGGGAACCATTCTTGGAGAAATGTTGATCTAGAGGGTAATGATAGTCAAGGCACGAGGCCAAAAGGTAGGACCTCAGAGAGCACAGCTTCTCCCTAGAGCCCAGGAGACACATGGAGTTACTGCAGAAAAACCCAGGGTTATGTCTGCTGACCCCTTCAATCACATGTATACACGTCTATAGGAATCTCACGCCAGACAGGACAGAGCCCATATGGGAAGAAGTCAGTTTACATGGGTACATTCTTCCACATTCCCAGTGCCAGAATCTCTAGGATCTTATGCTTTCTTTACATATTAAGATTTTTTTTTTTTTAAATCCAGAGTGTGGTCATACTAGGTGGATGATTTTTAAAAGGGACAGTGAAATGTCTAGCCCTTTTGCAAATAACAAGGAAAAGATGAGTTTCAACACGCTTCACACATACAATTTTTATACCTTCTTTGTACAAACTACCATCAAGTTTAGTAGACATCTAAAGATGGCATTTGCCTTAATAGCCCTTAATAGCCCTGTTCAGTATTTTGTTTCCCTCTGTACTCCTAGGCCTGAGTTTGTGAATACTCAACAATACTAACTGTGCTTGTTAAACATTTCTTCCATGGCTATTACTTTAAGTGGTATATTAAATATGCAACATTCGTTATTCTTCTCATTGCTAATTTACACATCAAATGACACAGATGAGCTGTTATTTCTTGCTTCCTTCTTGTCCTTTCTGTGATGCTATAGATCAAGGAAGGAGGTCCTCGGAGGAGAAGCAGTGAATAAACCAAGATGCTGCACGCCACCTCACTGCTGAGAAGGGAGAAAATGACTAGCCCTTTGAGACAGAATGGATTTGTCTAGGGAAAGTGATAAGTTAACAAGCAGTAGGTGATAGCCTAATGCCTTGGAAGATGCTGTAGATAAGAAATACCACTAACCAACCATAAAGAATTTCTTTGGGGATTTTACGACTGGATTTTTACATAGTTTGGTATAATTTAGTTATTTCCCCAACAAGCATAGATTGCTTGAATCAGATAAGTTTATTCCCTCATCTAAGACCCTGAAGCCAAAATAAAGGTCTGTCCCAATACTCTTTTTTTTTTTTTTTTGGTCCCAATACTCTTGATAAAAATATATTATTTCCTAATTTAAGGACTTGGACAGTATGTAGCAAAATACTTAAAAATAAAAACTATGCCCTTTCATACAGCAATCCTACTTCCAGAAATCTGTACTTAAGAAATAACTAGATTTTGGTCAAAGATTTTTATTCAAGGAAGTTCATTTCAGTGTTATTTATAATAGAGAAAGTTGGGAGCAGCATTTATGTTCAACAGGAAAGGAATGATTAACTAAATTGTGGTATATTCACATGTGGGAATTTTGGGCAGCCATTACAAAATCCAATTTTCAAGGATTATTTAATGACGTTGGAAATGTTCTTACTATAATGTTAAGTAATGAAAGCAGGACCCTGGTGGGAATACAAAATGTACAACCTCTATGGAGGGAAATTTGGCATTCTCTACTATAATTTCATGCACATTAACCCTTGACCCAGCAATTCTACTTCCAGGAACCTTCCCCAAAGATACACTGGCAAACACACAAAGTGATATATGCACACCATTACTCATTGCAACATTACTTATAAGAGCAAAAGAGTAGCAACAGCCCCAATGCCCATCAGTAGGTGACGGGGGTAGATTATCATATGAACAAGATGGAATACACGCAGCTACAAAGGGAAGGAGGGAGAACTTTCTGTACTTATTTGGAAAGATCTCCAGAACATTTTGTTATGGAAAAAATAAAAATACAGAACAATTTCTATAATATACCGCTTTTTGTGTAAGTAAACCAAGTTATTTTATGGAGTTCTTAAAAAAAACTTGACAGTTTATTTGTGGAGGATGTGACAGTCTGTCTCTAAATAATGTCTTTCTAAATAATGTCTGTCATTCCTTCCATTAGTCCAGTGAGCCTCAGCCTGGGGTAATTTTGCCCCCCTCCCTGGGGAACATCTGGCAATGTCTGGAGACCTATTTGGTGGTCACAACGGGGGGTGATGCTACCAGCATCTAGCGGGGAGAGACCAGGGATGCTGCTCAGCATGGTACAGCGCACAGGAGGCCCCACAGCAAAGAATTCTCTGGCCCCAAATGTCAAGAGTGTTGAAGATGAAAAATACAGAATTAGCTCTTCCATCTTAGTTATGCCAGGTCTGTACCATTTTCTTCATCAAAATTTTACTGTTATGATAGGTTTGGTATTATTACTGAAAATTCTGTTATAGTCACAAATATAAAATATATCTACATATTAGGATAAAGTGAATAACAATTATATTAATGTTGTTAAGAACTAAAATGTTCACAATTAGAGAAAAGACACAAATATAAAATCAAATAATTTAAAAACCTTGTAATCTTAAATTTGAGCGGTAAGTATTAGTATGAACTCATCATTTGCCTCTTTTTAAAACTAGGTATGTATTTCCTAGCTCTGCCCAATCAAAAGGCCAGGAAGCAATGATAATCCAGTAGCAAGGAACACCCATAACTGTGAGACTGTGATCTCTAAATAGTATTTCCCATTAAAGGGAACCAGGGCTCTGTGAATCAATGGCTGATTCCAGGTCTGGAGCAGAATATACAAATTGAGCCTGGGTCACCTTGTGCAAATGACAAAGGAGCTTGGCCCTGCCACACCTAACAGAAGGGGAAGCTAAGAAATAGAATCCAAAAGTTGGGGTCCTGTTATGAAAGTAGAAGGATGAAGTAAATATTGGGAGGCAGGGGCTTCCCTGGTGGCGCAGTGGTTGAGAGTCCGCCTGCCGATGCAGGGGACACGGGTTCGTGCCCCGGTCCGGGAAGATCCCACATGCCGCGGAGCGGCTGGGCCTGTGAACCATGGCCGCTGAGCCTGCGTGTCCGGAGCCTGTGCTCCACAATGGGAGAGGCCGCAGGGGTGAGAGGCCTGCGTACCGCAAAAAAAAAAAAGAAAAATATTGGGAGGCAGTTATCAATCTCTGCCACAGCAGCATGGGGGCTGACAGTCAGGCTCTGGATCTGCCTGTCCAGTACAGTAGCTGCCGACCACATGTGGCTACTGGGCACTTGAAGCAAGCCTAGTCCAAACTGAAGCATGCCCTAAGTATAAAGTGTACACTGGATTTCAAAGATTTAGTATGAAAAAGAGAATGTAAATATCACAATAATTTTTATATTGATTATATATGGAAATGATAGTATTTTACATATACTGGGTTAAATAAAATAGGTTATCAAAATTGCATATTATCTGTTTCTTTTGATAATTTTTAATGTGGCTACTAGAAATTTTTTAAGTATGTGTGCCTCACATTATATTTCTATTAGACAGCGCTGCTCTAGAAAAACCAGTTACAGGGTCTTCTGAAAGGCTCGGAGCTTGGGAAATGGGACAGACATGGGAAGTTTAGCAAAGGCATGGAGAAAGAGGAACGAAAAATTCACAGAGGGAGGGAGGGAGGGAGGGAAGACAGACTAGTGGCCACAGAACAGAAGAAAATATCTACAAATCTGATAGAGGACAAAACAAATCTTATAACTCAATAATTTAAAAACGGACAAAGGATTTGAAAAGACATTTCACCAAAGAAGATATGCAACTGGCCAATAAGTACACGAAAAGATGCTCAATATCACTAGTCATCATGGAAATGCAAATCAAAGAGAGGAGATACCACTGCTCATCCACTAGGATGACTATAATCAAAACGACAGAGAATAATCAAGTGTTGATGAGGATGTGACGAAATCGGAACTTTCATCCATGGCTAGTAAGAATGTAAAATGGTGCAGCCACTTTGGAAAACAGATTGGTCGCTCCTCAATTAAACATAGAGTTACCATAATAACTGCACTCAGAGGTATAAAAATAGGCAAATCTATAGAAACAGAAAATAGATTAGTGGTTGCTTAGTGCTGGGGGTGGGAGATGGGGATGACTGCTAATGGGTACAGGGTGTCTTTTCAGGGTAAAGAAAAATATTCTAAAATTGATTGTAGTGACGATTGTATAATCATATAAATATAAATATAGCTAAAACCATGAATTGTACACATTAAATGGTGAATTGTATGGTATGTGAGCGATATCTCAATAAAGCTGTAAAAAAAAACTAATGATGTTATACCAAACAAGTCATGAGATCATAGTGAGAGAGAGAGAGAGAGAGAGAAAGAGAGAGGGAGGGAGGGAGGGAGGGAGACTGACTCATTGGTTACCACTGGAGGTTGCTAGGGCGCAACTCATAACTCTAAAAATCAAAGAGAAAGAATTCTGATTTTCAAGTATGAACTACATTTCAGGGTAACCAAATAACCCTATTGGATGGACCAAAGTTCTATGGTAGAGAATAATTCCAGCTATCAATCAGAAGGAATGACAGAATCACACCTCTAGTGAAATAAGTGATTCAGGCAAAGATCATCAATGGATGCTACAACCATTGACGGGAACTATAGAGCAGAGGAGCCTGGCTGACACACCTGAACCCACTGATCAACCTTGGTACCACCACAGGCGGGACAACAGGGCACTACATGCTTCTGCATGTGATGCAATGTGATGTACTCAGCATCATGTATGAAGTATGTCGCCGAAAAATTATATTAATCCTGAATTGAATCTAACCAATCTAACTTCCAGTCTAGAGTAATTATAAGGGTATGAAGAACTAGCTAAGTATTACCATGAGCATACAGTGAGCCACATCCTGAAAGTTTAGACTCTGCAGGACAACCTCCCTAGCAATCAAGTCAATAGCAAGTGGGGGAAAAAAAGAGGGAGTCTGTTCTAGATTAAAAGATACTTAAGAGAACAACTAATTACAAAATGCAAATCTTGTTTGGTTACCAGTTCAGTAAACCAACTGTAAAAAGACATTTTTGGAACAATATGGGAAATCCGAATATAAACCGGGTATTAGAGGATACTAAGCAATTACTGTTAATTTTGTTGGGGTTGATAATGACACTGTGATAATGTAAGAAAATGTCCTTATTTTTTTTAAAGATGTATGCTGAAGTATATATATGTGAGAAATAACATAAGAATCTAGGATACAGTTTAAAATGTTGCGGCAAAACAAGAGAGGAGGCAGCAATAGATTAAATCAATTGGGCAAGATGCTAGTTATGGAAACTAGAAAATGGTGGGTTCATTGTGCTCTTTTCTCTTTAGTGTTTGTCTAGAATTTTTCATCATAAAAAGTTTTTTTTTCAACCCAGCGATGTTCAAGAATGGGTAGGACTTACCAGTTCCCAGATATGCTGAAAGGATGCAATCTGTGATGTCAAGGAATCCAAGCTCAAAAGCACATATGTATTTGCCATTTGACATGACAAGAGGCAATTCTTTCAGAAAAACCCTTCTAGGCTTCTTTATTTTTGATTGCTTACTAGGTTTTTGTTTTTCCTCTCTGAACCATTTTATGTGAGGTTTCCCAACAACTGATCACCTCAGGGAAACTGCGGCAGCACTATAACCTCCTCAGCTAAGCCCTAGGTTTGGCTGGGAGGTAAGGGCTCTCTATTCCTCCCTGCGGGGCACAGCCCTTCCCAGAGCCGTGCACGAAGCTGTCCAGTTTGCCCCTACCCTCCTTAGCTGACTCTCACAGTCCCCCTGGGTCATAAGTAAAGAGGTTATGATCAACCCTCTTTCAAACAGGTGAAGGAATGGAGATTCTTTCTCTAAAGGATTTCACCGCCACATTTAAATGATGGTTCTCTGTGTGGATTCAACTTTAACATTGTGTGTAAACACCTCTCTCTTCACAATGTAAAATGCTGATCACCTTAGCACATTAGAAAAGTCTTATAAATTTGAGAAGAGTTGAAGCTGGGTTGAAATTATGAATATAGTTAAAATAACAGATTACACATGAACATCATCACCTCTTGCCAGTGACGACTTCTCTGGGAGCCTAGATGATCAGCATGCACAGGCAGAAGGGTGTCTCTTTTCACCTTGGAATGTAGAAACAGAAATGGACGAGGTAGGGGGAAGGGGAAGAGTGTCACGAGTCCCAGCTCTGCTGCAAATAGGATGTTGACTTTGGGTGGACTGACCTCCCTTGACCTTGGTACCCACTCTGCAAATGGCAAGAGCAGCATTTCCTTATCTGGCTCCTGTCTTATCTGCAGCTCAAAAGAAACAAGGTATGTGAAAATATTCTTGTAACTATAAAGGGATTATAATTATTTTTTAAAATATTCTCTCCAAGTAGATATTATTTTTCTCTAGTCAACATCTCTTATTTCCCAATTCTGCTTCTAGAATTGGTCTTAAACCACTCTGGGATACAGTCTGAATAACAGACTCTGAGAGTAGATTATATTTTCAATTAGATATTATTTAGCTTCCTATTACTGCATAACATTAAGGTAAAGATTTTCCTCCCAACTTAAAGTTTAATTTTAACATGTTAAAATCCAAACATGTTATTTCTGGAATATTCTTTGAGTCCTGCAGATTTTAGTATTTTACAGTTCTCTGCCAAACCCCTGCTTAAACACAGTTAATAATTTGGCTTTAAACTCAGAATGTCCATTTTAAATATTGTCAGTGGTAGCCCTGGCCTATGTTCCTTCTGTTAAGGCAGATTCTTTCACGGTACAAGTAGCAAGGATTGAGGACTTGACCAGGAAAGCCTTCAGCTTAAACTTCCAGGGCTGGAACCAAACAAGAGGACTTTTCCTGAAGTGCTCAGTATAATATCTTCATCTGTACTCAGTGGCTCATGAAAATGCATTCAGAGTGTACTCTCTAGATCTCTTACCATGGCAGGTTGGAGGCTGCTAAGACAAACACGAGATCCTCGGAGCGGGCCAGCCCATCCATCTGCACCAGTAACTCAGTCTTCATCCGCAGGCTTCCTTCGTGCTCTCCCCTAGAGAAAGACGAGAAGGTGAGATGCTCCCAAGAGGCAGAGTCTTTGCTTCCATGACCAGAGTGACACTTATAGCAAGGACTCAGTGACGGCAGACCGGGTTCCCTTCTGACAACTAACCCCTTCCCTGCCGCATTCTCAGGAGCTACTCATCCCAGGGTTGGAGAAAAGAAGCAATTGGTACTACTTTCAAACAGTAACAGAAAGGAAGTAAATGAACATAATCATGATATTGAAAAGAAAAACAAAGGTTGACAATGAACCAGAAAATAACTGAAGGGGAGACAGTGGCACTAGTAGATTAAAAAAGGCAGCCCCACTGTGTCTACCTGCCGTATCATTTACCCTTTTAAAAAATGGCTTCATTGAGAATAATCCTTTTCATTTATATAGCAGGCATGAAAGTACTTTACACACACTATTTCTTTTAGTATAATGTATGGACATAAACTGTCCAAGAAGAGATGAACCACAACACAATATTTCATTCTCTTCTAATAAGAGACAAGATAATGACACGGAAACTAGGCTTTCCTTGCACAGCAGAATAGAGGCAGTTTTCTGTGCAAATTCGTCCTCTGATTTTCCCACCACCCTCACTGCTGAGACCCTCCAGCCAAGAAAGAGATCACTACACCATAGGACGAGCACAATCAAAACTGGCTCAAAGTCCTGACCAGCTCCAGCAGGCTCTCATGTAGGTCAAGTTAAAAGGACAAAAAAGTGCCTTTCTAGCACAACACAACATTCAGTTTCTCATCTCTGCCTGTATATGGTGGCAGCCCAAATTAGGCTTATGGGTTTTTTAGGAAATGTGCCCCTTTCTATCTAAGAGGAAACATAAATATCGTTATATATTTATCTAGCATTTACACATAATTACTATTCTTTTAACATAACATGACCCCCAAAGTCTTCAGACCACCTGCCCTTATTCCCTTATCCTTTGAAGACTCTCGTTTTAGTGTTTAACTTCCAGACAAGGAAACTGACACACTCAAGGCTGGTAGATGAAGTTTCCAAGGTAGCTCAATCAAAGCTGTGGAGGGCCCTGGGGATGGAGATGGGCAGAGTGCATGTAAGGGCAAGTGTCACTGCAGTAAGGCAGGCCAGGAGCACAGGGCATTGCAGAGGAAGTGACCACTAGGGCAGCCTGGTGGGCTCCCAGCCAGGCCCCCGTGCAGCTGCCTGTTCCTGCCAGGCCCCCTTTGGAGAGGCAGATCACCTAGCCTGGGGCTGGCTAGCACCCATGAAGCCATAGAAACAGTTACATTTCAATCAACGACATGAATCCCATGCATCTTGGATGCATCTTGATGGTTGTTTTTCTCTGCTGGGAAAATGGTTTTTAATAAGTAAAATTTCATAAATTACATTCTAGTTATACTTCCAACAAGATAATTGTTTACTTTTTATTAATATTAGTTCTGCCTTGATGATAGACCATTAGAAGCCATCAATAAATGCAGCTGTGTTGAGTTTTCCCTGAGAGCTGTTTTTTCAAGCCAGGGATACAAAGTTTAGTAAAATGTTTCAAAGAATAACACCTCTGATGAAGACAGAAAGGTGTTCTTAAAACACACACACACACACACACACACACACACACACACACACAACCTCATTACAGTCTGAGATGTGTTCTGCCTGCTGGGGACATTAGTGGACACTTAATCTTTAGAGATAACATATGTGACATATTTAAAATCGGTCCGGCTGAGCCACAGTCTGGTGTCACAGAGAAGTGGCGGCTTCCCTGGCCTCACACGCCTTGTCCAGGGCTGCCTCTCAGGGCTTAGCCCTCGGCAGCCCCGCTCCCCCCAGGCAGCCCCTCTGGCTCCAGGGGAGGTGTTCACAGGCGGCTATCTTGAGCCAGCAGGATGGTTATGGCAGCCTGGGATCAGGGGCTGGGTGATCTTCAGGCCTGAAATCCACTCTGTGGGGAAAGGGCAAGGGAGGATGACATTTCCTCTGGTTATAAAAACTACTTAAATCAGCTATTCAGTTAACATGATCTAATTTAAACACCTTTCCATGTGTCTGCAGAAAATCTGTGGGATTATTAATAGGCTCATTCTGCTGGTAAATGTCGATGGGCTTCCGACCGTCAAACACACTTACGAGAGGGGAGAAGTGATGACCAAAAAAACCCTGTCTGTTACCCAGGAGCCGTGCCTCTCTGACTCATCACTGACTCCAGCTCGTCCAGGAAGATGGTGGAGGGGGCGTGATAGCGGGCAAGTTCAAATAACACCTGGGTAGGAGAAAAGCAACCACTTGTTAATTCATATACTTAAAGTTCTCAGATGCTCCCAGAGATTAAAAGCTTAGGATAGCTGTAACATTAAGCATTTATGCTTCACTTTGTTATTTCACAATAACTTTATAATCGTTACAGTTACTTCTCCCTAGCACTACCCCATGGTCCAATTATTTCCATTTACCACTTGGTAAAATTACAGCCAGAGAGAATAAGTGGTTAGCTCAAGGTTATTAATCATAGGATTTCCCTGGTGGCGCAGTGCTTAAGAATCCGCCTGCCAACGCAGGGGGACACAGGTTCAATCCCTGGTCCGGGAAGATCCCACATGCCGTGGAGCAACTAAGCCCGTGCGCCACAACTACTGAGCCTGCGCTCTTAAGCCCACGAGCCACAACTACTGAGCCCGCGTGCCACAACTACTGAAGCCCATGCGCCTAGAGCCCGTGCTCCGCCACAAGCGAAGCTACTGCAATGAGAAGCCCACGCACTGGAATGAAAAGTAGCCCCCGCTCGCCACAGCTAGAGAAAGCCTACGCGCAGCAACGAAGACCCAACACAGCCAAAACTAAATAAATAAAAATAAATAAATTTACTTTTAAAAGTTACTAATCATAAATGGGAGAGCTTAAGATAAAACTCAGTTCCTGAACTTTGTTAGTTAGTTTGTTAGCTAATTTGTTAGTTAACCCTTGAGACCCCCTGCCAATAACATGTTCCACGTGGACACAAAAGCCTTGGAATACGTAAAATCAGTTAATAATTTTTTTTCCCTTACCACTTAGAGACAATAAGGTTATTCTCAGAAGGAAGAACTGCAGAGAAAGGATAGAGTTCCAGTCATGGGCAAGAAGGCCAAAGAATTTTGCCCTTTCTGCTCCCCAAATGACTCCACGAGGTCCCCAACCCTGCTGTTTGGTAGGCTCAGGTACTTGAAGGCAATTCCCAATTGAATAAAATGTTCCATTCCATAATAAAATATTATAGACTGAATAAGAACAGGAAAGCAACCAGCAAAAGAACAGCCATAAAAACAAAATCGAGAGCTCTAAAGGGAGATGTGGTGGTGATGAAAAGAGTATAAAAAACTATACCTTTTTTTAAAAAACCCTGAAACTAATCTCTTGAGCACCATATACAATTCTTCCCTGGTTGATCAGAGAAAGCATTAGAGATTTAGAAAAGAATAGATGTTCTTTAATAGGCATAGGAGATTTATTCTCTGTGTCACTTAGCACTAGCAAAGCATCACAGAATAAATAAGAGGGGAAGGGCTCAGAAAAGGCCAGATTGTGGTTTTCATAGTAGTAGCAGGTCGTCCCTTACAGGCCTCCCTGTCACTGAATGGGAAACTCCTCACCTTCACCGCTGCTTGTGTGTGTGGTCCCTCCATGCTCATGCGCAAGTGTTTTCCTTTCACAGAATCCTATTTCTGGCTCAGCCCAGTGAGCTTGAGAGAACAGTGTCAATGCCGGGACACTCATCACAAATGTTTTTTAGACGCAACAGAGACCAACTCATTAGCAGCAGGTAATTTGTCTTCCTGTCACAAAGAGAAAAGCTCAAATATACCTGGTATGAAGGGTGATTGCAACAGCAGCAATCCGCCCAATGAAAAATGGCATATTAGAACACTTTTACACGTTTTTAAGGAGCTCCCCAAAGTGCAGAGAGACCAACAGCCTCGATAAGACCAAACATCCTGCTGGAAGGAGAACCACGTCTGGAGCCTATGTCTCCACATAAACCACACCACTACCCTTCCACCGCCAGAGAATATATAGAACCCTGGGTAAGTTCTTGGGAAGCACTAGTCTAAAATTTTCAGAAGCTCTTGGGGGAAGTTAAATCGCACAGCTGGGGGAGGGTGGAATGTTGAAAGATGTAAAAGCAACAACAGGTGCGTGCATTTGCTGACGAGACCACTCAGCTACGCAACAGCATCCGCTCCTAAGAGACATGAACATGGGGAGGGGAGGGAGAAACGTAACCAAGGGCTCCCTATACATAACTCTTCAATTGGAATAGAAAGAGAAGCAAATGGTAGGAAAGCGTCTCTGATTTAGGGGAAGGCCTTGAAGGGCTTTCTTTATCTGAAAGCTTCACTGTAAGAATCTTGACAGCATGACCAAGGTTTTCCAGGTGAGGCTCTTTCCAGGAGCTCAGAAAATAAGAGTAATTTCTGAAAGGACAGAAGATAAGATCCTTCCAGGTTAGCATTAGCAGAGTTATCTGGTTTCCTTTTTGTTTAAAATTAATTAATTACTTTATTTATTTATTTTATTTTTGGCTGTGTTGGGTCTTCGTTGCTGCATGCGGGCTTTCTCTGGTTGCGGCGAGCGGGGGCTACTCTTCGTTGCGGTGCAAGGGCTTCTCCCTGCGGTGACTTCTCTTGTTGCGGAGCACGGGCTCTAGACTCGCGGGCTTCAGTAGTTGCAGCACGCAGGCTCAGCAGTTGTGGCTCATGAGCTCTAGAGCACAGGCTCAGTAGTTGTGGCTCACAGGCTTAGTTGCTCTGCAGCATATGGGATCTTCCCGGACCAGGGCTCGAACCCGTGTCCCCTGCATGGGCAGGCGGATTCTTAACCACTACGCCACCAGGAAAGTACGCCACCAGGAAAGTCCTGTTTTCCTTTTGAGTTATTTTTTAATATCCAAAAAATGTATTTCATAGAAAATAAGAAATATGAATATCTTCTAAACCTATAGAAAGATGCTCAAATTCATTCAGAATGAAAGAAATGCATGTTTGAGCACTTAAATATTACTTTCACTATCAGACTGGCAAAGATTTTTAAATTTGGGTACTACATGGTGTTGGCCAGGGTGTGAGGAAGCAAACACACACACCACTGATGGGAATGTAAGCTGGTGCAACCCTGTCGGCAGGGGATTTGGCAATCAGTGGTTTTCTTTTCTTCTGACCCAGCAACTCTACTTCTAAGAAATTGTCCTACACTACACTATATGCAAAGACACGTGTACAGAAAGACTCTTCACTGTAGCTTTCTTCATAATAGCAAGAGACTGGAAACAACCTAAATGTGTATTAAGAAAAGATTGGTTAAACACGTTTTGGTACAACCATGCAATGAAGTGTCATGCAGACATATTAAAAACATGTTCTGTCTATCTATAATAGTGTGGAACAATATCCAAGTTACATTGTTAAGTGTGAAAAAACCCACAAGGTACAGAAGAGTATGTGTGCTATGTTCCTACTTGTATCTTAAAAGGAGGGAGATCGAGATACAGTTGTTGATGTTAATGTAGATATAAATAAATGTTCTGGAAAGCAATTGTAGTAGTTTCCTCCAGGGAGAGGGCTCAGGGGTCTTTTTTACTATTTTTTTCAGAAAGCCTACTTTTTTTTCTTTGGCTGCATTGGGTCTTCACTACTGCACCTGGGCTTTCTGGCCTTCTGGCTTTCTCTAGTTGCGGCGAGTCGGGGCTACTCTTCCAGGGGCTCCTCTTCGTTGCCGTGCATGGGCTTCTAATTGCGGTGGCTTCTCTTGTTGCAGAGCATGGGCTCTAGGTGCGCGGGCTTCAGTAGTTGTGGCACACGGGCTCAGTAGTCGTGGCTCGCGGGCTCCAGAGCACAGGCTCAGTAGTTGTGGTGCACGGGCTTAGTGGCTCTGTGGCATGTGGGATCTTTCCAGGCCAGGGATTGAACCTGTGTCCCCTGCATTGGCAGGTGGATTCTTAACCACTGCGCCACCAGGGAAGTCCCTGAAAGGCTACTTTTTAAATGTATGGTAAAGGAAGGGGAAAAAATTGAGGGCGGAATCATTTCCTAACTCTTAGAAGTCTAGCAAAACAATACTGAAGCAGAGGAAAACTTGAGTTAAATAAAATGCTCACACAGAATGGAGCATTCTAGTTAAATGACTTTTCTGGCTATTCAACATTAAACAAGAAAGTCCATTTAGTTTAAATCTTTGTTAGGAATATTCATTAGGGCTTCCCTGGTGGCGCAGTGGTTGAGAGTCCGCCTGCCGATGCAGGGGACACGGGCTCGTGCCCCGGTCCAGGAAGATCCCACATTCCGCGGAGCAGCTGGGCCCGTGAGCCATGGCCGCTGGGCCTGCGTGTCCAGAGGCTGTGCTCCGCAGTGGGAGAGGCCACAGCAGTGAGAGGCCCGCATACCGCAAAAACAAAACAAAACAAAAAAAAAACCCAGAATATTCATTAAACATCTGAATTTCTTCTTTGCCTGGGTGAGTCTTGTCCAGGGAATCTTCCTCCGAGCACCTTGCAGTGTTTTGTGCTCATAGTTCAAAACACCACTTTTCATAACAGGAGATGAATCTAAACTGATTCTGGGGGCACCTTGTAAGTTTTGTTGTTCCTCATCACGCAGAAATGGAATGTTAAAGAGAAAAGTCTTCAGGCTGATAAGAATTCTAGTTTTTTGGATTTAAGCTAATTGAAATCTAGCTAACTAGAATCACATGGAACCCATAAATTTAGGAGCAGCTAAAATTAAACCCTGTCTGGCACTGAGTTAGACTCAAGATGAAGAACAATGAAACAGAAGATGTCAACATAGATTTCCATGAATTACAATCTGGTAGGGGTGATAAGAATTTATAAAAACTTACACATTTGAAGTAACTTGAGAACAATCACAAAGTAATAAGTAATAGGTTATTTTAGGTAAATCAATCCTTTAAAAATATTTTATTATCACTTCCAAATAAGCCACAATATTTTGAAAATAAGTCTATCCAAAGTAATGTAATTTAAGCATAATATTTTAGAGTAATTTCTTTTCAGAAAATATATCATATTTATATCCACTTTGTATTGATTACTTATCAGTCATCCTACAGAGTGCAATAGTTTAACAGGATTTCTAAGCAGGACCTACCTTACACTGAGGCATAAATCAAAAAACAAGTGTTCTCATAAGGTGACTGGAAGGTACAGTAAAATTTTATAATATAAAATATACCATATACTATGAATGAGATATTGTAAAGATGGAAACAATCTCTTAAGGGAAGAAAAAAATCCCTACAGGCTATGGGCTCTGCAAAGGAAAGTTGCTCAGAACACCTGAAAGAATAATTAAGTTTTAAGTTTCTTGATTCTTCCTTAGAGTATCTAGTATAGGGACTAGCATACCATAGTAGCCTCTCAATAAATGTTAACTAAATATACTGCACATGCTTCTTGAATGAAGAAATAATAGACCACTTCAGAGACAATTTTTTCCAGCTTCTATTCCCAAGTCGCATGAATTGCAAAAGGGCTGTTGGTCAAATTCCC
Organism: Delphinapterus leucas; assembly: GCF_059928025.1. Classification (NCBI taxonomy): domain Eukaryota; kingdom Metazoa; phylum Chordata; class Mammalia; order Artiodactyla; family Monodontidae; genus Delphinapterus; species Delphinapterus leucas. The sequence goes on along the minus strand of NC_143142.1, from coordinate 63,115,866 downwards.
AAAGGAAGGGAGATCATGTTTGATGATAGGGGCATGACTGATAGCCACATATAGTAGTCAATCTACCTACCAGGTTTTTGGTAATTAAGATCCAGGATAAATTTGAACATACAAATCACTTAAAACAAATAAGATATAACTTAATTTTGTACCACGGTATTTTGCCGGAACTTATTCTAAAAAACCAAAATCAAGAATCCCTACCCGAACAAGTTTTTCTGAATCCCCTCTCCATTTGCTTACGATGGTAGATGCAGAAATATTAAAGAAAGTTGTTTTGCATTCCGTAGCCACAGCTTTGGCCAGCAAAGTCTTTCCTGTACCTAGAATCACATGTGGGTAAAATATATGAGCGGCCCTCGAGCTCCATTCCTCTGCCTGCAGACAGAAGGCAGTCACACAAGCAGAACAGGAGGTGGTTACTCAGCAAGCACTGCCCCAGCCCTGACAGGACAGATGGGGCAACTCGTCCTCTGCACACACGCTTCATGCCAAGGCCAAAACAGAAAGCCCTTTACCTGGAGGTCCGTAGAGCAGCAGTCCTTTCCAGGGGGAAAGGATTCCTGTAAACAGCTGTGGGTACTATGGGAGCAAGGAACAAGGATGAGGTTTAGTATCTGTACGTCAGCCTGCGCGCCCTGAGCTCAGGCAAGCTAGGGGAGCTAGGGTGAAACACACGCAACTCTGCGTCAGGCCCTCCTTTTTTTTTTTTTTTTTTCCGGTACGCGGGCCTCTCAGTGTTGCGGCCTCTTCCGTTGCGGAGCACAGGCTCCAGACACGCAGGCTCAGCGGCCATGGCTCACAGGCCCAGCCGCTCGGATCTTCCCGGACCGGGGCACAAACCCGTGTCCCCTGCATCAGCAGGCGGACTCTCAACAACTGCGCCACCAGGGAAGCCCAGGCCCTCCTTTTTTTAAGGCTGGCTTTTTCCTTCTTTCTCTCTCTCTCTCTCTCTCTCTCTCTCTCTCTCTCTCTCTCTCTCTCTCTCTCTCTCTCTCTATATATATATATATATATATATATCTTACTTATCCCAATTTTACTTTCACACTTGATAGGATGCATGGCTTAATTTTTGTCACTTTTTAAAAGAGCAGTTATTTTAGGGAGAAGAAAGGCATATGTAGGTACTTTTCTCTCCGTTGCAATAGTCATTTCTCACATGCATAACATTATTTCCCCCACAGTTCGACATATATGCAGAGCATCTGGCAATCTTTTGAATGTTGTGAAGCAGGTATGCTCTTTAAGATACATACATACTAGAACCAACATACAAAAGTGTATGTGAATAAAGCTCAAAGCTATGGTGAAGCCTGATTTGGAAGTTGCGGACATTCAGTGCAGAATACATTATGAGACACTGACTTCAAACTGGACATGCGTGGACTTTCAGTGAGTCTCTCCCATTAGTTCAAACTCAAGCCATCTGGAGTTGATAGAGGACCAAGGAGAAGGAAAAATAATAGTAAAATTATAACTAGCGATTAGTTTCTTGCTGATGCTAATGTCAAAATGTTGACATCATGTGGAACTTCTAATACCATGGAGATAACACAACCAGAGAGTCTGATTGGGCAGTTCTATTCTTTCGTACAAGAAGTCTTGTACAATAGAGCCACTCAGAGGAAATAGGGAATAAATACATTTCTACTAATTCTGAACACCAGTATATTTCTTACCCCCATGTCTGAACACAGGAAGGAAGAAAGGGAAGACAGTCCAAATTTACTGATTTCAAAGAGAAGTATCCAAAAATCAGGGGCTGCAAGGGCCCAGTGGTAAGAATAAATAGGTTATTCAATAAAGTAAATCTGTAATCCTAACTGCAGGAGATTACAAAAAATGGCCACAAATTATTTGCAGCTCCTTCCACCAAGAGGCAGAGGATATCTGTCTATCGCTTGAATCTGGATTTTGCCTTGTGAATTTGGCCAGTGGGACATTAGCAAATAGAAGAAGAGACTTGAAAATAGAGACGAGCAAATATACGGAATATAAGAAGAGACATGGGAAAGGCTCACGGATTGGGTCCTGCCCTTTCTTGCTTCTATCTGGGAACTCTCTGCACCATGTGAGCAAGACTTGGGCTCTCCTGCCAGAGGACGAGAGGCAGAGAGAGGCCTCAGCTGCCCTGGTGATCCCAGCTTTCACAGCTTTTCCAGCTTTTCCAGCCACCCTGGCTGATGCCCCAGACGTGTGAGTGAGCCCAACCAACATCACGTGGAAAAGAGCCAAGCTGGCCCAGCTAAGCCCAGCCCAAAGAGCCCACCCACAGAATTGCAAACAAATAAATGATTGTCATTCTAAGGCACTAAGTGTTGGGGTGGTCTGTTATACAGCAAAAGCCATGTGGTACACTGACCTTCTCATCACCACTGCTGTAAACCAAACATGAAGAGTCTTGTTTTTCTATTTTTCTTCCTATTTAGTGAGCCACTCTGCACAAAAATTTGTCAGGAATAAGCTGAGCACAGCCCTATGGCTCTATTGGCCAGCGCCCTGGAAGGGGCTGTCTAGTCTTTACAACCAGCTGAAAGCAAAGCCCCCAGTGATGGGGGTGTTGGGGGCAGGGGGAAGATCTATGCAAACAAAGTCAGATGCTCTCTCTTATGGCAGGTATTTCTACTCTAAATATTTTTAGGGAGGCAGGCTGATTTGAACCTATAGTAACTGACAAATCATATATACTATAGAGTCTTAGATCTTAAATTACCTCTTAGAGCAGACACCTGCCTTCAACCAATATGTAACATGATTTCAAATTGCCTAGAATGGACTGAGCCTTGGTGCTCCAGTGTTGACAAAATATTGTGACACAGGCAAAAAGTTAATTTGTGGACAGAAAAGCACCCTGTCATTCTCTTCCTGATGGGTATATGACATATAGCTTGTCCAATGGATAATGAACAGAAATCTCTCCCAAGAGGCTTCCTTCCCGTCCTTACCCTTATAGGATACACAACAGCTTCTTTGACTAACTGCTTGGCTGCATCGAGTCCAATAATGTCATTCCACTTTATGTTTGGATTATGGAGATAAATGTCCTGCAATGCACATTTGATCATTTTGTTAAAACTAATGTTCTCCTCCACAGCTGTAATAAACATTGGAGCAGCAGAATACCTGACTTACAATAGGACATAAAGTGCTTGTGATAAACACTTTTCATATTAGATACATGTGTATATATACACATTGTAATCTGAGGCTAGTTCACCAAAGGGATGTCATGAAAATATTCAGTGATATTCCCTGAAGAAGACATTGCTGATATAATATGGTACTTTTAGGGTAAAAAAAAAAATCTTCTAATGAGGGACTATACCTGTCTTCGGCCAATAGCAAACCATGCTGATTTACAACCGTAATCAAAGAAGCTACAGAATATGCCTACAAATTACATTAGCTTTTACTCTGAAACATAGTTCCTAGCCGTTGCCTGCCCTCTCTCTTGCTCCTTGATCTCAAAAACACTTTCTTAATTTGCTGCCTAAAAGAGATAATGCTCCTCTGAAACCAATTTCTCTTTTTCCCCAGTGATTGCTCCCTACTTCCATCAGGAGCAATTGCTTCTACAAAATCCAAGGAAGCCAACAACCAAGCGAAAGTCTTCCCGTCACATAGCAGAGCCCTGTAGCAATCAATTAAGGTAGCTTTTACTGATACTAATTTACAGTTTCCAAACTTCAATTTCGCTAGATGCTCAGAACAGTCACTCGGGGGCCTTTCTCAGTAGGAGCTGTTTTGGGCAAGCTGAATGTCTAGAGTGTTACAGCCAAAAACAAAACAAAACAAAACAAAACAAAAAACCCACCTCTTTTCCAAAGTCATTCTGAGTGACTACAGAACAATCTGGAAACTACTTTTATATTTATTTAATTTTTAAATAAGTAATACATGTACATGGTTCAAAAATATACAAACATATTTTTTAAATTCTGGTGAGATGTTATACCTCCACTTCTGTCCCCCATCCTCCCAGTTCCCTTCACCAGAAGTGACAAATTTTATTAGAGAAACTATTTATGCAGGTGATTTTCATGGTGTATAATATGTATGATCCATTCCTGGGTGAGCTGACAAAGGTCTCAGTCTTCCAAAATCTTGGGAGGACCACCCTGTCTTTAAAGGACCACGCACTCATTCTTATTACCACACTTTCTTAGGAAAAGCTTGGCACACAGTGGGGATTCAACTACCCTGGAGTTCAAGGCATCCATAGATAATAGCAGTATTCCTTGCCTTCTTCTAGAGTTGACATTGAATTCCATGTGGTACGGTTTAGGTTCCCAGTAGGAAGTCCCTCCTTATATCAATCAAAAGTTCTCAAGACTCAGCAGGACTGCCTCAGGAGGTGGTGAGCTCCCATCCCTGTCAGCATTCAAGCAGGGTCTACACGACTGCCTCCCACTGTACTGTGGGAAGGGTTCCAAATGGAATCCTTTCAGGCCACTTCTACTCTACAACTTTATTATCACTAGTCCTGGTATCCTTTTGCAAAAACACTAACAAGACTATTGATTTGGGGGTATAAAAATATTTTTCTCTGCTCTCTTATGCATCCTAATTACCACAGCCTGGCTCAATCCCTCATCCTCTCACTGGCAATAACTTCAGAGCTGGTCTTCCTATCTCCATGTCTTTGATAGCCTTCCACACTGTCATTAGAACAAACTGTCTAAAAGTACATTTGATTGCCCCATTCTCCTGATGGATGACTTTCAAAGATTCCCAGTCTCCCACAGACTGACTCCAGCCCTGGGTCCTGTTCGCAGCACCCTTACATGCAGGAACCCTGGCCTCTCTCTCCAGCCCATCTCCCACCATTCCTTGCGTCCCAGGTGGCTCCTGAGAAGCACTGCACAAGCGCTACAATTTCACAGGTCTGCACCTCTGCCCAGAACGCCTCCCCCCACCCTCTTCTACTCTTTTTTCACGTGGCTGTTTCCTGCGTATCTTCTTCCCTAACACTTTCCCCACTCCTTGGCGCAACAATACCCATCCGTTATGCTCCCAAAGTGCACCTTGCCCGTGGGACGAGAAACCCTTATGGGCAAGGACTGTGTTGAGTCGTTCACCTTTGTGTTTCCAGCCACCAGCACATGCCTGACACATCAGAGGCGTGCAGGGGACAAATGCTGGGCTGAAAGGAGACCTGGGGGACCTTAATGACCTCAGAGCAGCTGTAAAGTTCTTGCATCATTTTAAACATCTCTCTGAGCCTGTCTAGGTTTCAGTCTTTCATTAAATACGAGATCACTGGAAATTAGAAAAACCTCCTATAACTCAGGAATCTATTCTATTCCCAAGGAACTTGCCCAAAGTCACACAGCTAGAAAGAGGAGGATCTAGGAATCAAATCCAGGTCAACCTATTCCACAGCCTGTGTCGTTAACCATTAGACTTCACTGTCTTTAGGTCCTGGGGGCCAATCTTGAAAAATCAGTAGTTTGGATGGTAAGATCCTTCCTACTAATCTGTTTCTTCATGAAAATTTCCAATTAGGAAATCAGACTCCCAACATCTCTATTTCTAGGCTTCGACTGTTTAAACAAGACGCAGACGTGCTCTTTCCTTCTCTGAGAGGCTTTCTTTCCTTAAGTCTTAGCTCGGCTCTAAACCCTTTCACCTGTCCCTTCCACTCTAAGTCTTTTTCTCTTTGGGTTTTCCTGGCCTCTATAGTGAGATGGTGGGCTTTTTATATTGTAATTTTACGATTCTATAATTTATTCATCATGCATTATTGTGCCTCTAAACAATATGAGTGCCTTTGCAAGTGGGGGCACTTTATAAATAAATGATTATATTTATTGTTATTAATAAAAGAAGCAGCCCACAATGCTCCAGGAGCCCCAATCCGCCTCCGTAAATTTGTGAACTGAATATCAGATCTTACCCGGCTCACCACGGCTGCCAATTCTCGCATCTCACTGTTCATGCCAATAAATGCACTCAGAGGTTTCAACAATCGTTCCTGACGATGGGAATAGAAAGCCTAACGTTACAATATTACTTCATCACTTGGGAAGAAAATCAGAGCACGGATCTCCAGGACACAAATGGTGGCAGGTTGCTATGAACTTTAACTTGATCTCAAGGTTTCTCTGGACTCAAAATTATATTCTCAAAGTTCATCTGGATTTTGGCAGTTTGTAAGATGAGTGTCCCATCTTAGCCACTTACTGAAGGGTCTGGGTTACAGTCGAAGCTGTTCAAGCCAAGTTTGCTGGTTGCTCCTTTTATGGCATCTGTGAGCAGCCCTCGGAAGTCAATGATTTGGCCCTGAAAGGGAGTAACAGTTATTGAAACGGCTATTGAAACATGAGGGGAGACTAACCTTAATAGCTCAGTTTCATTAAATTAAGACACATTTATGTGCCTTGGTATGTAGTGCAAACTTAAAGTCTCAAAAAGAAACTGCACTAATAATGAACAAGATGATTTCATCAAGTTGGGGCACTCTAGGAAAAAGAAACAAGTTATAAAGAAATTCTTCAGAATGGAGTTGGTTTGGATAAAATTCCCAAGCATTTGTCAGTTCCTGACACACCATCTGCTTCCTACATGTCTACTTCCCCTGTATTGTCTTGTCCTTTTTAAACATTCCACACGCAGGAAGACTTCACTGGCACAAGAATATTGATAGCTCCTATTTATGGACTACACTGTACATTTACCACTCAGGAGACTGCCTGGCACAAAACAGGTGTGCAAGGTACTTGTGAGGATTATTTCCAATCCTTCTAACACTTCTGCTAGTCGGGTGTGGCATCCTAGTTTCACAGATGTGGAGGTAAGGCCAGAGAAGTTAAATGATCTGCCCAGGGCCACACAGCTAACAAGTGACTTAAGACCAGGTTTCAAACCCAGATATCTGTCTCCCCTATCCATACTCCTTCTGTCTCCCCTAGAGGCAGAATGAAAAAGCAAGGATGCCTGTAAAAAATAAAAGACAGTAACAGTAGCCAACATTTACTGAGTGTTTATTATGTGCTGGGTGTAAGACTAAGGCACTCCATTCATTATGACCTTGGAAGTGGGCACTATGATTATTTCCATTTCACAGATGAGAGAAATGACGCTTGGAGAGATTAAACAACTTGCCCAAGATTCACAGCCAGGAAGGCCTGACCTGGGCTTTGAACCTAGGCAGGCTGACTCCAAAGCTAGTGCCTTTGGAAACAGCACATCTACAAAATTTGCACGGGGGCCTGGGAATCATGAAGCTAGGGGCTCTGAGATGGCGATGAAAAACCCATTTTGGAGATAGGCCCCTGACCATATGCCCTCATTCAGCTTATGAAATGCTAGGGAGAAAACCGTCCACAGTTTACCCTGAGGACATTTCTGCTGCAAAGAGAATTTATAGCCAGATTCTTTCAAAGGTTAAGTGCTGGGTTAAATAGCCCCTTCCTTGACCTGATCAGAAACATCCATCCACATTAACATGAGACGTTCATGAGAGCATTGCTGGGCACACAAGTGACCAGAAACGTGACATGGGTAGTGACGGTGAGCAGGGAAGTATTTCTCCATGGGCAGCAGTGATTCGAATGTGTCACCTCCAGGAATCACCCATATAATTGAGGCCCTAACAGGAGCCAGTTCTGGCCCATGAAGCGGCTCCCCTTGATTTCAGGGAGATGCTCCCAGTTCCCCTCCAGACACACACACCCAGAGTTTGGTTTGCCTGAGAAGAGCTGGCCAGAGGTAAGTCAGCAGTCCCGTACGATCAAAGAAAGAAAGATGACTCAATGATATTCAACCCTGAAAAGTTATAATCAAGAGAAACACGTTGGTGTCGATGCTGCTTTTTATTTCCAAGTGACCCATTTTTACCTACCTTTGGCCTACAACTACCCAATATGGGCCTTTTCTGTTTGAGAGACTGTTATTTACGAATCAGGACAAGAGGTTCATTAGGAAAGGGGTAAATATCTATTGAGGACAAGATCAGCCTTATATCAACTGAGGTTTCCTGGTTCACATGAAATTACATTCAAGCCTGGAGCCATATCTCCAAGGAGAAAGGAACACTGCTAGTCAACTCCTACTGACAGGGCAGAAAAGAATGAGTGCGAGGCCACAACTCCTTTAGGTAATGCAGAGCACTTTGTTACTGTCATCACAGAATTTTTAAGCTGAAAGGAACATTAGAAGCCATCTCTTCCAAACCCAGCAATTTACAAATGGGAAACGGAGCCCCTTGGAGATGGGGCCGTTCATTCAAGTCCATCCACCCAGGAGGGAGATCCAGACCAGCACCTCAGGGTCTCATCCTCAGCCACTCCCTTCCCAATTCACCCCACAGCCAACCTTTGATCATCACATATTACCTTTCCTCTTTGACAAATATAACACTTAAAATTTTTCATTTTCAAAAAGAAAAGGGAATTCCCCCATTTAGCGTTCAGTTCATGAGTCCCACTTACTTTTGGTGGGCGGATGTTTTCTTCTCCACTGCCTTTGTTGATTCCAGATATACTTAAGCCAAAGTCAGCACTCTCCTTATGAGTGTGATTGACAAGCTCCTGGAGAAAGAGGAAGACAGTGAAAAGTCAGCTGTGGAAAGCAACTTCGAGATGCTGGCTGCAGCTGCCCGTCCCGTCGTCCCACACCATTCTGCAAACGGGGACTCCCACGTGTGATTCAACCTCTTCTGTGCACACCCAACAAGATGAATAAACTCTGCCTGTGCCAGGAAGGAGGAGCTGTCCCAGGAAGCCATGGGCTCTGAGAGCACAAGCAGTGGAGGAAATGGCTGAGCCTCCACCCATGCCCACTCACTGGCCTGTCTTTGCTCCTCGGACCAGAGGTATTTGTGGGCAGGGGCGGCAGAGTTTGGAGATGCAACATAGTCGACAGTTAGCCAGCCTCCTGTGGGATTCATCCTGCCCCCCTTCACCTCCCCTCCCCCTGAGCCAGTTTGCGATGGCCAGGACCACACAACCTCCTTGCAGGTGAGAGATACCTTTCGACCAACTGAGTTCTGTGATGATGCCTCTCTAACCCGCCAGACCGCTTTGACATGCATTCTTTCATTCCTCTTCACCATTTCCATTAGTTCTCTTTCCTTTGAAACCTGGTATGTTTTGTCCTAAACCAGAAGGTTCTTGGCAAGGATTTCACCCGCCTGCTGGGCTCTCTCCTCTTGCTACCCATCTCTTTCCCCAGAAAGTCCAGTGTGGAGGTCTGGGGTGGTGACCCACCATGTGCGCCTTGGAGAAACCCAGCAGGAGACTGTGAGGCCCAGCCACACCCAAGACTACACTGGCCTACACTTCGGACCCCAGGGACACGCTTCAGGACAGGTAGAGCTGGCACCTACGGTTTCCTCAAGCGGGAGGATTGTGCTTCGTGAGGACCAGGCCCTCCTGCTCTGACTGGGCCTAGGACTCACCCCTCAAGGCCTGTCACCCAGCACTCAGACCAACGGAAAGCTTGTGGGGAGGAAGAAGTCCTCCTTCCAAGTGAAGAAACGTTAGGAAGCCCGGGGATCTGCCCGTCCTTTTAACCCAGTGTGCTGGAAGAAAATCTACAATTTAACAAAATCAAATTGTGCTCAATAAACAAATAAATGTGACTTTTTTCTTGGGGCTGTTTCTCAGCCACCTGCAATTTTACCAACGTCAAGTAAAGCCGGCCCGACCTGTTTAGGATGCTCCCTGTGGAGGGGCTTGGCGCCCCCTGGCTTCCCCACCGTGGTTTTGGACCGTGGCCTCTGCTGGCTGATCTTGGGAAGATTTTGACAACTGTCGCTCGTCGCTCTAGAGGAGGGAACAAAGACCGTGGTGGAAGTCCTTTTAACTGAATTCGAGGCAGCTAAACACCCGGCATAGTGCAGTTCTGGAAAGATCTGCAGATGCAAGTCTGTCTGCACCGTCCTCCCACTCTGCCCAGCCCAGCCCTGTCCCTCTTTAGTCTATCCAGGTTCCTCCAAGACTGGGCTAGAGGGTCCACTTCCTCCTGGAGGTCCCCGACACCCTCTCTTCATTTCCCCTTCACACCACATGGCTTCTACAGATAGCTTTCTATCCCTAAGAACACACTGCTCTACAAGCATTCTTCCGACGTTTCTTCCCACCTTCCTTAAACAACAGCACTCAGACCAGGGGAAGGGTGCGGGGCAGGAAGGGGTCCTCCTGCTGAAATTAAGAAACGTTAGGAAGTCCTGGGCATCTGTCCATCGTCTCAATCCATCGTGCTGGGTGCACCCTGCCTACTGCCTTTCAAGCCGCGCACTGCCAGCATCAAAAGTGGCTTGGGGAAAGGAGGCAAAGTTCCCTCATCTCTGCTGTCACATATCATTCACATTTGCAGAACAAATTTTCACCAAATATTGTTCACTTGAGGCAAAATGAACTGATGGGGCTGGAAGTCCTAGTGGTAGCTAACTCCGGTGGAGACGGGGAGCCTTGAATGCAAGGGGGCCCGCCCGGGGGTGGGACTTGTGGTGGTTCAAAGAGTATGCATGCATTTGACTGTGTTTATGTCATACATCAATTCAAAGGTAAAATAAACCTGTCACTATGTCCGCATAAGTAGACACGGAATATTTTCAGGTAGGCGACGAAATCCAGAGAGAGGCAGGGTGTGCTCGCAGGGCAGAACATGAGCTCCCCCATGGGAAGTTGTTTGGTTCTCGTCCCTCACGTGAGGAGCGTTTACAGGACGTTCGCTAGAAGTATTTCTCCCCATGTTCTAAGTGGTCTCACAGAGCTGCTATTTCAACCCCACTTTTTTTGTAGGAAAGAAAAAGTTGCTGGTGTCTAATATAAACGCATATGTATTTGGCCAGCAAGACCACCCACGCCAATACCACACCAGTGTCCGCACGTGGTGATCCCAGTGTTGGGCCCTCTGGGGTGAGTGTCATAAGACGTGGACAATTGGCGGTTTCTCAGGGCATTTGTCTTTCATCTGTAACCAAGGAACAAGAATGTCTGTCCCTTAGGCATTTTGCTGGCACAAAAATCAACTATCTATGAAATGAGTGCCAAGCATTGTACAAGTACAAACCCTATGAGTAGCATTGATTTAAATGAAGGAGACATACACACACACACACACACACACACACATATACGTGATATATATATAAAACGTGCCTAAACATCCTTGTGAGGCTGGCGAAGAACCGGGAGTCATTTTCCCACTTTGATTTCCCATTGGAGGTAACTGATTCACAGATTTGCTTTGACATGACCAAAGACAAGTGCACTAATGTACAAGCAATGCAATTCATTTCCAGTCAGCTCTAAGGATTGTAAAATTCTTCTGAATATGAAACCAAATTCACCCTGCTTTAACTTTAGTCACCAGTCCTTGGTGTGCCCTATGGAATTCTGCAAAGAAGGTCCAATCCCTCTTTAGAAAGTGAAGACTGCCACCGTGTTGTTCTAGGCGCCCACCCCCACCCCAAGTCTTCTGTTCTTCAAGCTAAACACCTCCAGTTGCTCCAAGCACTCCTAAGGTCACCTGGCTCCCAGAGTCGTCCTCATCCTGGTCATCTTCCCTTTGTTCACTGTTATCTGACTGGAATAGAGTCACTTCCTACATTTTGGACGCTGTGTTTCTATTGATGAGGCCCGAGACCACATTAGCAATCACATTATACTGTTGACTCACACTGCATCTTCTGTCACTCAGATTTCTAGGTCTCAGATTTTGTAATAATGGAGCTATTTGTTGTGAATCTTTGATTAGACCTTAAACATTATTTCATTACAGTTCATCTTGCTATTTTGGACCCGTCTCCTAATTTGTCAAGATCTTTTGGCATCCTAATTCTGTCATTCATCACACAAGGTAACCTTTCCTCCTTTGGGTCATCTGCAAATCTGTAAAGTCGGAGCTTGCTCTCTGGTGTGAGATGCAGGAATTAGGAAAAAGCACTTTCATTTGTTAATAACCAGTCTCATGACACAACCTCTCATTTCAATAACTATTTTAAGTAGAAAATTATACACAAACACCATGCATCACTTTTCTAGTTATCCTTCCTGACGCCAACCATTTGCCATCCAACCTCGATGGTTGCCATGTACAAACAGCTACCCAGAGAGGGGCTGAAGAAGCCCCCAGCTGTCCGATGCCACCATGCTCCAGCCCTAAAGGGAGGCAAAGGGCTCCAGGGACATTCACTCACAGAACGTTCTGCCAGGTAAGGAATGCTGAGGAAGTTCCAGACATGAATGTGTGGCTGAAAAGCAATCAGAATCCAAATGCGCTCCAAAGCTGCCTCTTAAAATGCTGCTCACTATTTCTGTTCCCAAGTAGTTATCATTTATTACCAGAGTCTGACTAGCTTTATGGAAACCATAAATAAAAGAAGAACACTTTGGTCAAAACAGTAAACCTGTTCCTAAAGAATCGCACAAAGCAAAGGTAGCCTCAGGCTGAGTATCACCGTGAGTATCATCAGGAAGCAGGCTCAGGCTCCACGGCTCTTCTATAAGCGATGTCAAACACCTTCGCTCATAAAAGGTGAGGTGTCTCAGTCCCTTCCTTCTTAGGCTGCAGACAAGGGACTGGAGTCACAGAGCAGAGAGCCTAGTGGGATTCGCGGAATTCACAACACTTCTTGATGGCCTAATGAGTTGCTTATTATGATCACAATCTAAGTTTACTCCTTTCAATTGCATTCTAAGATTTTAAAAAATGTTGTTCACTGCCTGAGTGGTTGTGTGGCCCCTGCCGGAAGCCCACTTCCACCTTCCCCTGAGGTCTGGGCTTTATTGTAATACCACAGGCCTTGATGCCCCAAAGCTGTGCCGTCCGGGGCATTTCTGAACAGGCTCCGACAACAGGGATGTGGTCTGGAGTGAAGAGAGGAATGGGATGGACACTGAGGCAAGACTGGGGGCCTGCGTCAACCCAGGACGGTCAAGAGACAGAGGGGCTCTAATCAGATACCCCAAGTGCCAGATGAGACTTGGATTTGAGAAGCTGGAGAAAAAAATATAAGGTGAGCATGAGAAAAGGAGAGGAAAAGGTAGATCTGATTCCCTTCAGACAGTCAGGACATGTGATCTGGAGTGCACAAAGAAATGACAGGTACGATATGAAAAGGGAAAATTATATTTCTTGGGTGCTTACTATGTGGCAGGAACTCACTATGTGTCAGGCTCCTGCTCCAAGCTTGTAAGTGGCAGAGCTGGGAGCTGAACATGGGTCTTTTAATCTCTGAGGTCCATACTTTTCATACCACCCAGCCTAGAAAGACAGAGCATCAGTGGACGCAATTCTTTGTGGTAAAACCAGAGAACCAACAGACGTTGGTCCATGTCCTGAACATCTGTAACATGAGGGGAACCCGTGGCTGGGTCCACCAAGGTCACAGGACCAGTCTGGTATTGCTGGTAGGCAGACATGGAGCTGCACTAGAGAATCCTCTGGAAACAGATCCCACAAACTCCTAGAGTTGAGTTGGTCAAGATGAATTACCATTTACTTTACCTTCTGGTCTTCCCTCCACTTCTTTGTGGTAAATTATTCTCTGCTGTGGCAAAACAAATATTGGGAGGAAAAGGAAAGATTTAATTTTTAAGAGAAAGCGATTTTTCAGGTATGTTTTTCCTTTTACATTGTTCTTAAAATTTGTGCTACATCCATAAACTCTAAGCTATTCTCATCCAGAGAGGAGTGGAATTACCTACCGGCAAAGAGAAAGAAGCCCATGCTTCCCAAGCATTTCCACACAAGGACCCCGAAGACCTCAGATATTAAACATGTTGGAGAACACAGACTCAGTGGCACCTCCAATGTGGGCTAGCTTTATAGTTACCATTTTATTAAGTTTTCATGAACTTGACACCATTTTGCTGTGGTCCCTGGGACACCAGGATGATTGCATGAGCCTGGCAGGGAACACTTACCAGTCTATTCTGCCTGTTTACCTTAAAAAAACAGACATTGTGTCCAATATCCCAGGAGAGTGTGGTTCCAAGCTAGAACTAGCATTCTAGGTATCATGTCAATAACAGTCCTGGTGGCCCATTGGTTAGGAGTCAGTGCATTTTCTGCCAAAACCCAGATCCAACAACCAGCCAAGGATGTGGAGCTTTGAACCCTGCATTGGAAGGGAGCTCAGATAAAACACCACCCTCTCAGAACACCTCCAGCTCTGAGATTCAGTGCTGGCTATTTTTAATTGATATTCCTCTTGGTTTCCTGGTCCCCACATGAAATGTTAAAGTCTGTGGCTTAACAAGTGCCTTGTAAACAGGACAATGATCTCCCTTGGTTTATAATTACTTCCCCCCACTTACAGACTTCTAAGTCAATGTCACTACAAAACACAGGGCCCTAACTTTAGATCTTTCCTCCAGCCAGCCTCCTTGACTGTTAACCTATACTGGGTCTTTGCATTATATTGATCATTATCTGGATTGATGGCTTCCAAAAGCATTTCATTATCTATACATGAGCTATTAGCCTCACCAATACTCATTTTCATGTTATTTTCAAGATGGATAATAGGTCTTCCCAACAAGAAAAAAGTCTTCTGTCACTTATTGTCTTCCAACAGCTCTTTTCATCTCTAAAGAAATGAAAGTAATGCTGATCTTCTAAAAAGTACCTGTGACACACTGGGGTTTTGCTTTCACTGCCCTAAATCATACAGTCCTCAAACAAATGCCAAAGTGACAAAAGGGACGTCAATGTCCAGATGTCATGTTTAAATTGTCTGCACTGGAACTAAGAGAGGCTACACAATCCTTCTGGTCTATTCCTTCAGTGTAGGGTGGGGGACATCATCTATCTGGAAATAAAATGAGGAAGAAACACGAAACGTAAAGATACCTGTGTCTGATGCCTTTTTGACAATTTTGGGGTATTTCTGAAATTTTACAAAATAATAGCTCTCATATTCCATCAAAATAGTTTCAAGATCAACGTTGTCACAAACTTCAAAACGTCGTAACCCCAGTTTAGTTTCTTGCTCCAAAGCATTGGCTGCATCAATATATCTGGCCATTTCATAGAAGAAAGAAAAAATTAACTCTAGGTAAAAAGAATAAAGGCAAACAGGTATCATAAGTCCAAGGAGACTCAATACAAATAGTAAGCTTATATTAAAGAGTATATCAAATGAAAACTAGAATACATGGGGTTTGCCTGTAGAGAAAGAAGCCCCACATAGGTTAAGTATATCCAAATATTGTCTTTCAAAACATTTTGGAAGTACTTAAAAGTCAAATAACTAGATCAACTAAGAAAATGTCTTGTAATTTACTTTTACTCATTTTTAGCCAAAGATGATTATTTGCCCAACTTGATTACTTCTTTATTTACCAGTATTCATTTTAGGTCACATTTGACAATTGGTAAAACCCCAATTCAACCCCAACAGGCAAGATTTGCCATCACTAAGGCAACTCAAAAGAATATGTCATGTGCTCTAAAGGGAATTCCAAAAATATGTTGATCAATATCACCGAGGAAATTTAGTATAAGAAGACGTCATCTACTTGGATGTATTGTATTTCTGATAATTTCTTCATCAGTCACAGATTATACTACCAGGTGCCTCTGCATTCATGTAGTGTCATCTCCAGAGGTTTCTCACTCATTTTTAACGTGGTCAGTTGTAAGGCCATCTGACTTAAGTGGTCTTAGTAATGAAGGCAAGCTCCTTGTCTCACAATCCTCTGAAAGTGGAAAAACACGCTGGTTTTAATCTGAGTCCCTAACTTCTTTTAAAACCAAAAATTCTCTCCTGAAAAATGTGCAATATGCACAAATTAGCATACAATTCCAGGAGCTCATCCAAGGACCTCAGATTAAAAATTCTCATTGCAGTTAGAGTTCTTTCTTTTTGATTTCAAATCTGGGAAGGTAGAGGAGAAAACTTTTTTTTATTATGCTTCCTTCCCTGTCCCAGATTCAGATCAGTTAGAAGACTGGACTTCCTTGAAAGAGGTTGCCGTGGCTATTTCCAATGACCTTGCTAATTTTAAAGAATTTGCAAACATCAATTGACTGTAGTCTGTCAGCTTCTATACTTATTAATGGCTCACCACGCTTCTACCCGATGTCTTAATCACCATTTTACAGAGAGAAAAACTAAATACATTTTTATTAATAATTTTTGTTTAGTATGATGTAATACATGTTCATTTAAGAAAACACTAGAAAATACAGATGAGTCAAAAGAACATTCCACTACTCAGAGATAATGACTGTTAACATTTTCTCTTTCCAAACATTTTTTAAATGATTAAAAACACATATACTTACATATATGCACTTGTTTAAAAAAAAAAAAAAAAAAGGTGGGAACCTACACTATAGATTGCTTGTATATATAAAGATTGCTTTTATTGTCAGCAATATAAAGATTGCTGACATCACATTACATTCTGAACTCTTCCCAGGATCATAGGGGGTTTTTTTGTTCTTTTGGGGGCGAGTCTTTTTTTTTTTTAACATCTTTATTGGAGTATAACTGCTTTACAATGGTGTGTTAGTTTCTGCTTTATAACAAAGTGAATCAGTTATACATCTACATATATCCCCATACCTCTCTCCTCTTGCGTCTCCCTCCCGATCATAGGGTTTTGACTTAAACAAAAATTATAAGAATACATGATGAGGGGCGGAGTCAAGATGGCGTATTAGGAGGATTCGGAATTCACGTCTCCTCACAACTAGGGCACCTACCAGGCACCGGAGGGGGACCATGGACACCTAAGGGGACGGGAGGTACCCCCAGCGACCGGGTAGGATGTGGGTCGTGGGGGGAGTGCAGGGGGAGGAGAAATGGAGGCGGGACGGGAGCGGCGCCCGAGGGGTGGCTGGGGGAGGGGAAGGGATCCCACGCCCAAAGGGGAAAACTGGGGAACACTGGGAGGGCAGAGGATCCAAAGGGAGCGTGGCCAGGTTTCCCCTGCCCACTTAGGCCCTCAGGAACCTGCTGAGATCCCAGGCCTGATCCTCTGCCCACCTAGGCCCCCTCCAGCCACGCGGGTCCTGAGGGAGTGGAAGGGAGGGAAGGGGGAGCAAAAGTAAAGGCCAGACATCCGGGACCAGCATCCCTGAGGGGTGGCTGGGGGAGGGGAGGAGTTCCTACACCCAGCGGGACCCACCCACAGTTAGGGGTCCAGCGGCGACGGGAGAGACCCTGAGGGAGATGGTGGGGGAGGGGCATGAAGGAACAGAAGGGAACAGGGCCAGCACTTTCCCTGTCCACTTAGGCACCGGGAAGCCTGTTGGGCTCCCGGACGTAATCCTCTGCCCTCGGAGCCTCCCTCCTGCTGTGCAGAGCCCAAGCCCTGCCCCTACACCCCCACACAGGGTCCCACCTCTACACTCGGAGACCCTCTCCAACGCTCTGGGCCTAAACCCCACCCACACACCCTCACCCAGGGCCCTACCTTCAAACTCCGGAACTCCACACTCCAGAGGCCCTCCTTTCTACGTGCTGCCTCTCCCCTTCCGAGCAGGTCCTAAGCAGAGGCCCCGCCCCACGCTTGACCGTTGCCCCGCCTAGGCCCCACCCCCAAGGCCTTTTCTGGCTGCATGGGTCCTGAGCCTAGGCCCCGCCCCATGCTCAAACGTCACCTCCCACCTGCCTAGGTCCCACCCCACCCTAAACCCCACCCCTGCCTAAATTCCACCCTGCCTAAACTCTGCCCCCATAGCCAAGGCTTTTTATTTTCCTTTTTTCCTTTTTTCCTCTTTTAGATTGGGGTTCTGTTTTACCTTGTTGATTCATTGCTGTTGATTCTTTCATATTTTTATTTTTCCTAATAAATCTTTTATTTTCCTAATTTTCTTTTATTCTTTATACTTTGTTATTGTTCTCTCCTTCTGGCTTGTCTCCCCCACCCTTTTTATTTTCTTTCTTCTGTTGTGGTTTTATTTTACCTTGTTGTACTTGTTTCAATTATAGTTTTATTTTTCCTAATATATATTTTATGTGTCTAATGTTATTTTGTTTTTTATTCTTTGATATTGTACTGCTCCTTTTTTTCTTTCTTACTTTTTTTTTTCCATGCCGCGAAGCTTGCAGGATCTTGGTTCCCAGGCTAGTGGTTGGACCCAAGCTCCTGTGGTGGGAGCTCTGAGTCCAAACTGCTGGACTAACAAAGAACCTCAGACCCCAGGAAATATGAATTGGAGTGAGGCCTCCCAGAGGTCCTCATCTCAGCACCAAGACCCAGCTCTGTCCAACTGAGTGCAAACTCCAGTGCTGGACATCTCAGGCCAAACAACCAGTAAGACAAGAATACAGCACTACCCAACAACAAAAACAAAAAACTGAAATGACAAAAAAGTATGTTACAGACAGGGAGCGAGTTAAAAACCTACAAGACCAAATAAATGAAGACGAAATAGGCAATCTGCCTGAAGAACAATTCAGAGTAATGATAGTATAGATGATCCAAAATCTCAGAAACGGAATGGAGAAAATACAAGAAACATTTAACAAGGATCTAGAAGAACTAAACAGCAAACAAACAGTGAGGAACAACACAATTACTGAAAGTAAAAATATTCTAGGGCTTCCCTGGTGGCACAGTGGTTAAGAATTCGCCTGCCAATGCAGGGGACATGGGTTCGGGCCCTGGTCCGGGAAGATCCCACATGCTGCAGAGCAACTGAGCCCGTGCGCAACAACTACTGAGCCTGCGTTCTACAGCCCGCGAGCCACAACTACTGAGCCTGTGCCACAACTACTGAGCCTGCATGCTACAACTACTGAGCCTGCGCTCTAGAGCCCATGCTACGCAACAAGAGAAGCCACTGCAATAAGATGCCCACACACTGCAACGAAGAGTAGCCCAGGCTCTCCGCAACTAGAGAAAGCCCATGCACAGCAAGGAAGATCCAATGCAGCCAAAAATAAATAAATAAACAAATTAAAAATAAATACTCTGGAAGGAATCAACAGCAGAATAACTGGGGCAGAAGAATGGATAAGTGAGCTGGAAGATAAAATGGTGGAAATAACTGCCAGGGAGCAGAATAAAGAAAAAAGAATGAAAAGAATTGAGGACAGTCTCAGAGACCTCTGGGACAACATCAAATGCACCAACATTCAAATTATAGGGGTCCCAGAAGAAGAGAAAAAGAAAGGGGCTGAGAAAATATTTTAAGAGATTATAGTCGAAAACTTTCCTAACAAGGGAAAGGAAATAGTCAATCAAGTCCAGGGAGCACAGAGAGTCCCATACAGGATAAACCCAAAGAGAAACACACCGAGACACATATTAACCAAACTATCAAAAATTAAATACAAAGAAAAAACACTCAAAGCAGCAAGGGAAAAGCAACAAAAAACATACAAGGAAATCTCCAGAAGGTTAACAGATGATGTTTCAGCAAGCCAGAAGGGAGTGGCAGGACATATTTAAAGTGATGAAAGGGAAAAACCTACAACCAAGATTACTCTACCCAGCAAGGATCTCATTCAGATTTGATGGAGAAATTAAAACCTTTACAGACAAGCAAAAGTTAAGAGAATTCAGCACAACCAAACCAGCTTTACAACAAATGCTAAAGGAACTTCTCTAGGCAGGAAACACAAGAGAAGGAAAAGACCTACAAAAACAAACCCAAAACAATTAAGAAAACGGTAATTAGGAACATTTATATCAATAATTACCTTAAATGTAAATGGATTAAATGCTCCAACCAAAAGACATAGACTGGCTAAACGGATACAAAAACAAGGCCTGTATATATGCTGTCTACAAGAGACCCACTTCAGACCTAGGGACACATACAGTCTGAAAGTGAGGGGATGGAAAAAGATATTCCGTGCAAACAGAAATCAAAAGAAAGCTGGAGGAGCAATTCTCATATCAGACAAAATAGACTTTAAAATAAAGACTATTACAAGAGGCAAAGACGGACACTACATAATGGTCAAGGGATCAATCCAAGAAGAAGATATAAAAATTGTAAATATTTATGCACCCAACGTAGGAGTACCTCAATACATAAGGCAAATGCTAACAGCCATAAAAGAGGAAATGGACAGTAACACAATAATAGTAGGGGACTTTAACACCCCATTTTCACCAATGGACAGATCATCCAAAATGAAAATAAATAAGGAAACACAAGCTTTGCATGACACATTAAACAAGATGGACTTAATTGGTATTTATAGGACATTCCATCCAAAAACAACAGAATACACTTTCTTCTCAGGTGCTCATGGAACATTCTCCAGGATAGACCACATCTTGGGTCACAAATCAAGCCTTCATAAATTTAAGAAAATTGAAATCATATTAAGTATTTATTCTGACCACAACGCTATGAGACTAGTTATCAATTATAGGAAAAAAACTGTAAAAAATACCAACACAAGAGGCTAAACAACATGCTACTAAATAACCAAGAGGTCATTGAAGAAATCAAAGAGGAAATCAAAACAAACCCAGAAACAAATGGCAATGAAAACACGACAACCCAAAACCTATGGGATGCAGCAAAAGCAGTTCTAACAGGGAAGTTTATAGCAATACAATCCTACCTCAAAAAACAAGAAAAACCTCAAATAAACAACCTAACCTTACACCTAAAGCAATTAGAGAAAGAAAAACAAAAAAAACCCAAAGTTAGCAGAAGGAAAGAAATCATAAAGATCAGAACTAAATGAAAAAGAAATGAAAGAAACAATAGCAAAGATCAATAAAACTAAAAGCTGGTTCTTTGAGAAGATAAACAAAATTGATACACCATTGGCCAGAATCGTCAAGAAAAAAGGGAGAAGACTCAAATCAACAGAATTAGAAATGAAAAAGGAGAAGTAACAACTGACACTGCAGAAATACAAAGGATCAGGAGAGATTACTATAAGCAACTATATGCCAATAAAATGGACAACCTGGAAGAAATGGACAAATTCTTAGAGAAGCACAACCTCCCGAGACTGAACCAGGAAGAAATAGAAAATATAAACAGAGCAATCACACGCACTGAAATTGAAACTGTGATTAAAAATCTTCGAACAAACAAAAGCCGAGGACCAGATGGCTTCACAGGCAAATTCTGTCAAACATTTAGAGAAGAGCTAACACCTATCCTTCTCAAACTCTTCAAAAATATAGCAGAGGGAGGAACACTCCCAAACTCATTCTACGAGGCCACCATCACCCTGATACCAAAACCAGACAAAGATGTCACAAAGAAAGAAAACTACAGGCCAATATCTCTGATGAACATAGATGCAAAAATCCTCAACAAAGTACTAGCAAACAGAATCCAACAGCATATTAAAAGGATCATACACCATGATCAAGTGGGGTTTATCCCAGGAATGCAAGGATTCTTCAATATATGCAAATCAGTCAATGTGATACACCATATTAACAAACTGAAGGATAAAAACCATATGATAATCTCAATAGATGCAGAAAAAGCTTTTGACAAAATTCAACACCCATTTATGATAAAAAGTCTCCAGAAAGTAGGCATAGAGGGAAGTTACCTCAGCATAATAAAGGCCATACATGACAAACCCACAGCCAACATCATTCTCAATGATGAAAAACTGAAACCGTTTCCTCTAAAATCTGGAAAAAGACAAGGTTACCCACTCACACCACTATTATTCAACATAGTTTTGGAAGTTCTAGCCACAGCAATCAGAGAAGAAAAAGAAATAAAAGGAATCCAAATTGGAAAACAAGAAGTAAAACTGTCACTGTTTGCAGATGACATGATACTATACATAGAGTATCCTAAAGATGCTATCAGAAAACTACTAGAGCTAATCAATAAATTTGGTAAAGTAGCAGGATACAAAATGCACAGAAATCTCTTGCATTCCTATACATTAAAGATGAAAAATCTGAAAGAGACATTAAGGAAACACTCCCATTTACCATTGCAACAAAAAGAATTAAATACCTAGGAATAAACCTACCTAATGAGACAAAAGACCTCTATGCAGAACTATAAGACACTGATGAAAGAAGTTAAAGATGATGCAAACAGATGGAGAGATATACCATGTTCTTGGATTGGAAGAATCAACATTGTGAAAATGACTGTACTACCCAAAACAATCTACAGATTCAGTGCAATCCCTATCAAACTACCACTGGCATTTTTCACAGAACTAGAACAAAAAATTTCACAATTTGTATGGAAACACAAAAGATCCTGAATAGCCAAAGCAATCTTGAGAAAGAAAAACGGACAGGAGGAATCAGGCTCCCTGACTTCAAACTATACTACAAAGCTACAGTAATCAAGACAGTATGGTACTGGCACAAAAACAGAAAGATAGATCAATGGAACAGGATAGAAAGCCCAAAGATAAACCCAGGCACATATGGTCACCTTATCTTTGATAAAGGAGGCAAGAATATACAATGGAGAAAAGACAGCCTCTTCAATAAGTGGTGCTGGGAAAACTGGACAGCTACATGTAAAAGAATGAAATTAGAGCACTCCCTAACACCATACACAAAAATAAACTCAAAATGGATTAAAGACCTAAATGTATGGCCAGACATTATAAAATTCTTAGAGCAAAACATAGGAGGAACACTCTATGACATAAATCACTGCAAGATTCTTTTTGACCCACCTCCTAGAGAAATGGAAATAAAACAAAAATAAACAAATGGGACCTAATGAAACTTAAAAGCTTTTGCACAGCAAAGGAAACTATAAACAAGATGAAAAGACAGCCCTCAGAATGGGAGAAAATATTTGCAAATGAAGCAACTGACAGAGGATTACTCTCCAAAATATACAAGCAGTTCATGCAGCTCAATATCAAAAAAGCAAACAACCCAATCCAAAAATGGGCAGAAGACCTAAACAGACATTTCTCCAAAGAAGAGATACAGATTGCCAACAAACACATGAAAGGATGCTCAACATCACTACTAATCATTAGAGAAATGCAAATCAAAACTACAATGAGGTATCACCTCACACCGGTCAGAATGGCCATCATCAAAAAATCTACAAACAATAAATTCTGGAGAGGGTGTGGACAAAAGGGAACCCTCTTGCACTGTTGATGGGAATGTAAATTGATACATCCACTATGGAGAACACTACGGAGGTTCCTTAAAAAACTAAAAATAGAAGTACTATATGACCCAGCAATCCCACTACTGGGCATATACCCTGAGAAAACCATAGTTCAAAAAGAGTCATGTACCACAACATGCATTGCAGCACTATTTACAATAGCCAGAACATGGAAGCAAGCTAAGTGTCCACTGACAGATGAATGGATAAAGAAGATGTGACACATATATACAGTGGAATATTACTCAGCCATAAAAAGGAACGAAATTGAGTTATTTGTAGTGAGGTAGATGGACCTAGAGTCTGTCATACAGAGTGAAGTAAGTTGGAAAGAGAAAAACAAATACTGTATGGTAACACAGATATATGGAATCTAAAAAAAAAAAAGGTTCTGATGAACCTATTGGCAGGACAGGAATAAAGACACAGACGTAGAGAATGGACTTGAGGACACGGGGAGGGGGAAGGGTAAGCTGGGACGAAGTGAAAGAGTAACACTGACATATATACATTACTACATGTAAAATAGATAGCTAGTGGGAAACAGCTGCATAGCACAGGGAGATCAGCTCAGTGCTTTGTGACCACCTAGAGGGGTGGGATAAGGAGGGTGGGAGGAAGACTCGAGAGGGAGGGGATATGGGGATATACCTATGCATTTGGCTGATTCACTTTGTTATACAGCAGAAACTAACACAACATTGTAAAGCAATTATACTCCAGTAAAGATGTTTAAAAAAAAAGAATAGATGATGGCAGGCCCCATATTTCCTAAATTAACTGATCAGGGGAACAGAAGTGCTTCTGTGTTCCTCTTCCACTGTTTGGGCTTGAATGAGGTCTGAACTTAATAGGGTTGGCAGGTGGAACCACTGAAAATTCTTAACCAACAGAGTGACAGGACGAGACTTCAAAAAGAGGCATGAGCAGTAAAGAGAAAGACAGAGTAGGAGAGACAGGGAGGCTGTTAAGAGGGACTTAGGCCAGAGGAGATGCATATGCAGACCTAGAAGAACCTGTAGCCATGACCCTCCACTGTCTGATCTCACTAACTCTCCCTCATGCATTTGAACTCTGCTCTTTCTGTTTCCTTAGTGGTTCCACTTACGCCCTGCCCCTTCTTTCTCTGTGCCCCTGTCTAGAATGTCCTTGTCCATCCCATCTGTCTATCCATATTCTACACATTTTTCAAGACCAGCTCTGATCGCCTTCCCTACAAAGCTTTCTCTGATTGTTTATTCCAATCCACAATAATCTGTCCTCTTTGTGAATTCTCAGTTTTTCGTTAAAGGAAGGTCTACTTTTCTGACACTGATATGTCCTTAAAAATACCTATAGTTTACTTTTCATCTTGATAATCCACTGGTGAGTCCCTTTCCCAGCAGGTCTCAGGAAAATGATCAACTCTAGTATAATTTTCATCGTTTCTAGATTCAAGAGGCCATCTTGTGGCAAAAAGGGTAAATGCATGCTTTGTAAATAGGAAACTCTTGAGGCCATAATAGCACCTGCAGGAGAAGGGAAATCTATCTGACTTTTGTCTTTTTGTTTTTACAGTTCTCCTTTCTGATACAGTTTCTGAAATACAGAATACATTACAATAAAAATCAAGAATTATCTGTGTAAACGACTGAGTCGCTTTCTAATTATTCTACCCATCTACCCGCTAGTAAGTTATTTAATGGCTGTTCAAATAACATTTGCCAAACATCTATTAATACAATGCTCACAAGGTTGGGGTCTTGTAAGGTGAGTTCAGGTTTTAAAAGGGTCAATTAATCTATGAAGGCAGCATTTCTCAGTGTTCCATTGAAAACTAGTCCCTAAAGTTGGCCTGAGGAAAAAAAGGGTTCCTTGGCCAAATTGGTTTGCAAAGCCCTGAATACTGTGACTTTAGCACAGATATTCCCATTGCACATTAATAAGTCAGAGGATCTGAGAAGTCCTGAAATAAGAGAACCTGTTTAACCCGGTTTAACCCAATGTTTGCCAAGCTTACTTGACCATAAAGCTCTTTTAAAGTTACATCAATTGGGCTTCCCTGGTGGTGCAGTGGCTAAGAATCCGCCTGCCAATGCAGGGACACGGGTTTGAGCCCTGGTCCGGGAAGATCCCACATGCCGTGGAGCAACTAAGCCTGTGCACCACAACTACTGAACCTGCGCTCTAGAGCCCGTGAGACACAACTAATGAGCCCATGAGACACAACTACTGAGCCCGTGTGCCACAACTACTGAAGCCCGCGCGCCTAGAGCCCGTGCTCTGCAACAAGAGAAGCCACCGCGATGAGAAGCCCACGTACCACAACGAAGAGTAGCCTCCACTCACTGCAACTAGAGAAAGTCCGTGCTCAGCAACAAAGACCCAACGCAGCCAAAAATAAATAAAATAAATAAATTTATAAAAAAATAAAGTTACATCAATTAACATTCTGCAGAACGATTGTTTCAGTGTTCCACGCACTTAGAAAACACTGCCTTGAGGTAATTTAGCTCAGGGTTTTTTGAATGGAGCTGAGATTTTATCAAAAGGTAACGTAAAATGTGCCAAACCCACATTCCCACTGCTTCAAGTCCTTTGCTGAACCAGGTTGGGTATTAAAAGAATAAAATCCAATTCCTACCTCCTCCATAGTAAAAATAGCAAGGACTCATATACGCTTACTTTGTGCCGGGCACTATTCTAAGCATGTCACATATTTAATCCTCATAACATCTGCCTGACACAAATACTATCTTCCATTACTCCATTTTACAAGCAAGGTAACTGAGGAACAAAGAGGATAAGTAACTTGCCCGAGGTCGCTGGTTAGCAAAGAGTAGAGTGGGCATTTGAACCAAGGCAGGTTGGCTCCTGAGTCTGTGTTCTTACCCAGGAAGCCCCCCTACCACGCCAACCCGCCAGCCCTTGTCTTAGAGCAAACACTCAGCTCCATGCTGCCCTTGGAACTGCTTTCCATGGATGGATGGTGAACAGTGAGGAGCAACTTCAGGAACACTCTCATATTCCAGATGGGGAAAAAAAGGCACAGACAGGACCAAAGTCAGCCTTTCTCTACTCGGGCTCTCTTCCACCCCCTTGCTGTGTGTGGACACAGAGATTTAGCAGTTGAGTATCACCTGATTGGCCTGCCTGCCAACCATGGGGGGGTGGAGAGGGACTCATTTCTCTGGTCTGGGACTGGTGGTGATGTGGAAAGAATGAGCCATTTTCTCAATAAAATTTAAATCCCCAACACCAAAAAGAGAACTGTCTGATAAAACTGTTTCAAAGTAAGTGGACTGAAAAACGTTTTTGTGTTAAAGATGATACAGTTCGTCATATTTACCCTGAGAAAAGGGCCATTTCCAAAATTGTGATGTTAAGGTATTATGAAAAAGGCCACATTTTGTAATTGAAGATCTTACGTGGTCAGTCCAGGGGAGAAAATAAATCAGATTACTCAATAACAAAGTTTGTTCAGAAGTGCAGTGTTATAATTGGTCCCCAAAATGCAGTGCCTCTGAAATTTTGGCAAAAAAATTCAAATCCTTCAATGACTTAGATAATAAAAGAATGCTTAAGTACAGTTGCAGTGATTTCATTTTCTGACTTTAAAAAGCCATCACTTTTTTAAAAACTCATAAAATATGCCCCACATACATTCTGATTTTCCTGAGGTGACCCTCAAACAAAACTAAATCTTCCACACTGGAGCAGAGGAATTGGACCCTGAAGACTCTTGGGGTGAGACAGGCCTCAAAAGTGCCCCCACCTAGGGCCAGGAGACTTCTGGTAAGTTCCTAGACTCCTCTGAGCCTCGATTTCTTCAAATGGGGACCCTAATACTACTTCCCTTAAAATTTAACAGAAAAAATTCCTCAAGGTCCCTAGAACGGTCATTCCCCTCAAGAAGGCACTAGATTCATTTAAAACAGCTGTTGCTGGCACAGCTCAAGAAACAAGGATCAACTCCTCACTCTTGTCCCAGCTGCCTCCTACCCTCCCGCCCTCATCAGCTTTCCTTCCTACCTCAGCACTAGGGTTGCTAGATTCTCAAACGTGGCTTTTAGTTACGGTAGCTCTTCTAGTGCACTGATAGCTACTATGTTTATCAGAGGAAAAGATGCTCTTTCAGACTTTTGGGAAAATACAGCAGCTGGTTGGTTCCTCCTGCTCTAAGGCAGGGTTTCTCCATCTTGGCGTGATTGACATTTGGGGCTGTCCTGCGCATATGAAGGATGTTTAGCAGCATCCTGGTCTCCTCCCACTAGATGCCAGTGTGCTGCCCGAGAGGTCTCCAGACATTGCCACATGTCCTCTGAGGGGTTCTCCAGGTTGAGAACCACTGCTCTGACTTGAAAGTTTTGAGCCCGAACCCTGAAACCTGAATATTTTCTTCCTGGCTGAAAACTGAAACGAAAGGAAACTCTAAAGAGTAGCCTTCGGATACTTGGTGGTCTCTCTCGCTCTCGCAACTCCCAGCATATCAGCAGCCTTCATGTAACTGCTCGCACATGAGGTAGATGGCCAAACTCAAATGATTCCAAATTTCCTCCCCCTGCCAGCTATAGAATGGGCATCGCACAGGAAAGAGATCTGAGCACAGGTCGTCCAGGGAAATGCAATACTTTTATTCCGAGAGAAGGAAAACTGGGGAGAAAGAATGTTATCTTTATGTACATTAGCCAGCAAGCAGTGGGACCCCGGAAACCTTCTTTGAATGGCCTACACTATCTTCAAACCTGAATGGGAAAGGGAAAGTATCCCATGAACTGGGTAGCTTTGTTAATGAAGTTTTCAAATGCATAATGTGAAAAATATCTAGGTAAATGAGACAATAAAAGTATGTGTCTTGGGGCTTCCTTGGTGGTGCAGTGGTTGAGAGTCCGCCTGCCGATGCAGGAGACATGGGTTTGTGCCCCGGTCCGGGAAGATCCCACATGCCGTGGAGCGGCTGGGCCCGTGAGCCATGGCCGCTGAGCCTGTGCGTCGGGAGCCTGTGCTCCGCGACGGGAAAGGCCACAACAGTGAGAGGCCCGCGTACAGCAAAAAAAAAAAAAAAAAAAAAAAAAAGTATGTGTCTAGGTTGCTGTGGGTGGGCAGGGATAGGTAGCGCACAAGAGATTTTAGGGCACGGAAGCTATTCTGTATGATACTACAATGGTGGATATGTGACTTTATGCCTTTGTCAAAACTCGTAGAACTGTACAACACAAGAGCGAACCCTGATGTAAACTATGGACTTTAGCTAATAATAATATATCGATATTGACTCATCAATTACAACAAATGTACCACACCAGTGTAAGATGTTAGTAACAGGGGAGACGGGGCAGGGCGGGGTATTGCTGGTGTATGGGAGCTGCCTGCACTTTCTGTTTTATTTTTCTGGAAATAGAAAACTGCTCTAAAAAATAAAGTTATTAACTGTTTTTAAAAGTGAGTATTTGGAAAAGCAGAGGTCAGAGAAAGAAAGGAATCATCTCTGTAAATATTTGTAATGTAACATACCCTTCTTGTGTTAGATAATGCAAAATCAAAATAAGAAGATTTTTTCGTCGTGCTTCTGTCCTCATCTCGCACTGTGAACAAAAAAGAAAATGTAGGTGAGACGACAATGAAATATAACACTCCTTTTATAGCAATAAACCCTTGATGGTAAATGTAACCTGTCAAAAGCAAGAAGCATAACTTAAAGGCTGGAAGGCAGTTTGACATCTCTAAGGATATATAAAGTTGTTTTCCATTGTTATTTTCTTCTCAGAGCTGCCTTCTCAATTGTAAACTGAAGGTACAGTGATTTCGATTGGGATTGCACTTGACTAGTTAACTTCTTACTGCCAAGCTAACTGGCATTTTGTTGCTTATCACCGCAAAGAAACAAATATATGCACGTTTATTTGGACCAGGTGAAGGAAAGTGATGATAAACTCATGAGCCAGAAATCAAGATGTACCATCACAGGTACTGACCTGCTACTGCATCTTAAATTCACTCGGAGTCCCACCCAGACCCTGCACAAACGTGGAGATGAATTCCAATAATCCATTCAGGGGGACCCGGCAGCTGAGCACTTAGAATATCCACTGAGGAGCAGAGGCCATAAAGGGGACATTCCTGCATAACAATGTGCTTATTCAAGCTGGATGAATTTGCACTTTTATTCACAGTATTAATGTGCTACATTACGTTACCTGGTATCTCAAATTCCCCTGAAATGTATTCAGAAAATATTTACTTTCACTAATACTTCCCTTACTTGAAAATAACTTACATTTATCTAAGGAGAACACAGGTAAGAACTGGATGAAAGCAAAAAAGGCCCTTGAGTGGCCCAAATTATGTCATAAAATCTAGGCACAAACACATTGATGACATAAAAATTTTTCAGGCATTCATCTAAACTTTCTAAAAATTAATGTAATAAAATTAAAAGTGCATAGTTACTTAAAAATCAAATAGTACTATATTTTCTTTCATTTTAAGTTGCTTTTTCATTGTGATAAAATATACATAACATAAAATTTACCATTTTAACCATTTTTAAGTGTACAGTTTTGTGGCGTTAAGTATATTCAAATTGCACAACTATCACTACCATCCATCTTCAGGACTTTTTATCTTCCCCAACTAAAACTCTATATTCTTTAGACAATAACTCCATCCCCCTAACCCCTGCCATCACCATTCTACTTCCTGTCTCAGTGAATTTGCCTATTCCAGGTTCCTCGTATAGGGGGAACTCATTTGTCCTTTTGTGACTGGCTTATTTCACTTACAATAATGTCATCAAGGTTCATCCATGCTGTAGCATGTGTGTGGCTCAGTAATATAGTACTATACATTTGTAAGGAAAAACAGTAATCTCTGTCCCACTCCACTACCCCCTCCCCCCACTCCTGAGAGGCAACAACCTTAATTACTTTAGCTGTTTCTTCTGATATTTGCCTCCATGTTTTTAAACATATCACTGTTTTATAATATATGAATATTAGACATTAAACTATTCACTTCTTGTTGAGGTAGATGAGCAGTAAGCTGCCTTACAGACTTCTCACCCTCTCCTCCCCTTACAGTTATAGCAGTATGCAGTGATTACATTATTATGACTGTGTAAATAATGTTGCTGAGTCAAAAAGTACCGTGGTTACTTTACCATTTCTGGACAACATTATTTTCCTTGGAATGAAGAATTGCCTCATGTTAAAAATTTGTTTACTTTTCTATATACCTATTGCTAATTTTCAAATCCCAACATACCTCTAAAGGCCCCTCACATCACTTTCCACACATCAAATACATCAGACAATGTGTTACTTACACTCCCCCCAGCCATGGCTTCCCTGAAGCCTCCACCCTCCCTCTCCAATCTAGGCTGCTGACTGTTAGGCCTGCCATGGGTGCTCATCCAGGGATTTCCCTTTGACACTTTCCTGCAGTGGATCCCCTAGAAATGGAGTCTTCTCCTTTACTGGTCACTGGTTTGGTTTAGTAAAGCACACATCCGCTAAAGTAAAGGTACACGGAGATAAATGTGGTTGAGAATTTGCATGCCTGAAAGTGTTTTTATTCTATTTAAAAATTTGATAGTTTGAAAGGGCATAACATTCTTATTCCTTTGCAGGTAAAGGATCTTTTATTCCCAGGAAGCTTTTAGAATCTTATTTTTAACTCTGGTGTTCTGAAATTATACAACCTCGTTGGTGCCAGCCTTTTTCCATTCACTGTGTTGGCCGTTGTCAAGCTGGACATTCTCATGCTTCCAATCTAAAAGAAAATGTCTTCTATTATTTCTGTGATAAATTACTCCCCTATGTTTTCTCCAGTTTATTTTTAAGAACCTCTATTAATTGAACGGGATATAACCTGGATTGATCTTTTAAGATTTTTTCTCCTATAGTGTCCCTTTTCTTTGTCTCTTTTTTCTATTTTCTGGGCAACCTCCTTGGCCTTGTCTTTGAACCACTCTACAGAATTTATTTAGACGATAATATTTTTAACTTCCAAGAGCTTGTTCTTATTCTCTGATTCCTTTTTCACAACATCTTGTTCTTTTTTTTTTAAGACATATACCATTTTCCCCATATTTATTTATTTGTTTGTTTGTTTGTTTGTTTTTGCCACACCATGCGTCACGTGGGATCTTGATTCCCCGACCAGGGATAGAACCTGCGCCCCCTGAATTGGAAGTGCAGAGTCTTAACCACTGGACCGCCAAGGAACTTCCTTGTTCTTGTTTTTTGAATGCACTATTCTCTTATGATTCAATGTCAGTTATGTTCAATATTTGCTGTTTATGTAGGCAGGTAAAACACTATTTTATAAAGATATCCATCCAAAATGATTCAAATAAAGTTTTGTTGCTTACGGTAATAAGTTTTTACTCACACTGCCAGAAAATAAAGAAAATGAAGCAACCTGTGTTTCGAAGAGCTTGTGAAGGAAGTATAGTAAGTACCACTTTTTCAACGAAAAGGTATTCTGGTTTCTGCCACTCAAAAGGTAGTTATTGCTTTTTTAAAACATTAATTTGCATTTTAGTTATCACAGTTTTATACACATTTTGTTGTTGTTTTTGTTAGTTTAATGTTTTGCTTTGAATTCAGGCTAAAATAAATGAAATCAAGTTCTCAGAAGTCTAAGAGAAAAGGAGATTAAAGGAAAATTATAATCCTTGAAGTAATAAAATATATAACACAAAAAATAGTGACTTAGACTGGGATAAAATATTTACAGATGACACATCTGATAAAGAACTATTATTAAAAATATACAAAGAGCTCTTAAAACTCCACAATAAGAAAATAAACAACCCAATTAAAAATGGGCAAAAGAGATGAACAGACACCTCACAAAAGGAGATATATGGATGGTAAATAAATATATAAAAAGATGCTCAACATCGTATGTCACCAGGGAATGACAAATTAAAACAACAAGAAGATAGCACTGCACA
The DNA here is from genome assembly GCF_059928025.1 of Delphinapterus leucas. Taxonomy (NCBI): domain Eukaryota; kingdom Metazoa; phylum Chordata; class Mammalia; order Artiodactyla; family Monodontidae; genus Delphinapterus; species Delphinapterus leucas. The sequence continues at coordinate 63,083,915 of NC_143142.1, read as the reverse complement.
CCTCTTAGAATGGTGAAAATCCAAAACACTAACACCACCACATGCCGGTGAGGATGTAGAGCAATGGGAACTCTCATTTATTGCTGGTGGGAATGCAAAACAGTACAGCCACTTTGGAAGACAGTTTGGTGGTTTCTTACAAAATTAAGCATACCCTTACCATATGATCCAGCAGTCACGCTCCTTGGTATTTACTCCAGAGTTGAAAACAGGTTTACACACAAACCTGCACACTGAAGCTGCTGATGCAGCTTTATTCATAATTGCCGAAAGCAACCAAAATGCCCTTCAGTAGATGAATGGATAAATAAAGTATGGTACATCCACACAACGGAATATTAATCAGTAGTAAAAAAATAATAATAAACTACCAAGCCATGAAAAGACATGTAGGAAACTTAGATGCATATTACTCAGTAAAAAAAGCCAATCTGAAAAGGTTACAATGCAAGAAATTTTCACATATTGAGGTATGGGGAAGTCATTCTGGCATATACGTGATTTGGCTTGAATAGAATAGCCTGTTCTGTAGCCTATCAGACAAATTGTACGTCTGCTTTAACCATTAAGAAAAAGAGGGAAGGAGGGAGAGCACAGAGAATTTCAGGGCAGTGAAATTATTCTATATGATACTATCATGGTGCCTACATGTCATTAAAGATTTGTCAAAATCCATAGAATGTGCACCAGAAGTGAACTCTAATGTAAACTACGGACTTTGAGTGACAATGACGTGTCAAGGTAGGTTCATCTGACACAGGAGGTTGATACTGGGGAAGCCCGTGCATGTGTGGGGCAGGGGGTATATGGGAATTCTCCATACTTTCCACTCAATTTTTTTTTTTTTTTTTTATGCGGTACGTGGGCCTCTCACTGTTGTGGCCTCTCCCATTGCGGAGCACAGGCTCCAGACGCGCAGGCTCAGAGGCCATGGCTCACGGGCCCAGCCACTCCGCGGCATGTGGGATCTTCCCGGACCGGGGCACGAACCCGTGTCCCCTGCATCGGCAGGTGGACTCTCAACCACTGTGCCACCAGGGAAGCCCTTTCCACTCAATTTTGCTGTGAAACCAAAACTGCTCTAAAAAATGTCTATTTTTTAAACTATTAACTGATTTTTAAACAAATATATCAGACTTAACATATTTAAATGGAGTCACCCTTCAATGTAGTTACCTCAGCAGGTCATGCTTTTATTCCATTGCTCAAAATATTTCCGAAACTCCTCTTTTAAAATTGTCTTCAATGTAGATTAATGACCACAGTCTTCCCCAGCCCACATTTACAAAAATAATATGTGGCCCTGTAGAAAACTGGGACAATGCATAAAGGCACAAGAAAAAAATTAGATGTTTTGGTCACATTGTTTCCATCTTCTTACAAAATAGGCTTCTCATGTGTTTTGATAACCTATGCTTTTTCTTCTTAAAAATATCAATACTTTGTAAATATTTTTCCCAGTTATTAGAAGCTTTTCTAAGACATGACTTTTAATGACTGCAGAGAATGCACCATAACTTAATCACCCCTCAGCTGTTGGAGAGTCCTCTTATTTGAAGTAGTGCCTCACTAAATTTAAGAACGCAATTTATCAGCAGTTTTCACTCTTTCTAAAATCCAAATTTGCCCTCAAGGACAGATCTGATAACATTTGGAGAGCTTTAAAACTGTATGACAGGTCATTCTTAAAAACTGACCTTTGGTACATTTCTACCTCTGTCCTTGAAGAAACCCCTTTTGTCCGAGTGAGTTAAAAAACTGGAAAGCAACTTACCAAGATGAGTTAAAGACTCAAGAAGGCAATTACAGTAATCTTCTTTGCTATGTTTTTATTATTATGAAATACATCATTCATATAGAAGAATGTATAAAACATCCATTCATTTTTAATAATAATAACAAGCATCACCCTGGTTAAGCTCCAGAGCACCTTCGGTGTCTTAGAAACTCCCTCGTGCTGTTCCTTTCGGACGTTTCCCCTCCTCCCACCAGAGGTAACTTCCATCCTGACTTTTATGCCCATCACTCCCTTTTTCTTTATGGTTTTTACCAACTATACATCCATAAAAAAAACAGTGTTTAGTTTCTACATTTTTGAATGTTATATGAATGGAATACACATGTATTTCTTGTGACTATTTTTGTTTCACAGTATGTAATTTCCCCCAAAAAAATTCATATCAGGGCTTCCCCGGTGGTGCAGTGGTTGAGAGTCCGCCTGCCGATGCAGGGGACACGGGTTCGTGTCCCAGTCCGGGAAGATCCCACATGCCACAGAGCAGCTGGGCCCGTGAGCCATGGCCGCTGAGCCTGCGCGTCCGGAGCCTGTGCTCTGCAACGGGAGAGGCCACAACAGTGAGAGGCCCGCGTACCGCAAAAAAAAAAAAAAAAAAAAAATTCATATCAGAGTAAGAGCTTAGGCATGATCCAGCTATTCCATAATATCTTCACTTCAATTATCTGCTTCCACAGTTTTTTTAGTCTGGGGGCATAATTTTCCAGTGTCTTACAGGGTTGCTCTCTAAGGCTTCTCAAGTTAACTCTTCTCTTTCCCAGAAAACAGAAGTATAGTTAAGTATTTCTTCATGGCGCCCCAAGAACCTGGCATGGTGCCAAGTGCTAAGCAGAGACTGGTATTTCTTGATAGGTCCACTAGAAAACTGTTTTTGTCAAGCTACAGGTCATGAAATCAGTGGGCTACAAGCAGCATAGTTCAATGCAACAGAATTATCACAGAATGCATAACAGGTAAGAAGGCTTAGTATTGCTTCGTGAAACTTTTGTTGCGTTTGCGTGTGTGTGTCCACTGGATCCCAGTCTAAGACGTCTCACAGTTGGTCACAGTAAAAAAAAACTTGAAAGCCACTATACAAAATGACATCCTATTAAGATGTCCAACACTGGCAGTTTTCCCTCATCTTTCTGAAGATGCTGACACAACAACTCTTGGTGAAGACTGAAGCCTTTCTAATTTACCAAAACTAGCCTTGGTAGTCAGTCTCTATTTTTCTAAGTTGATTTGCCTCGCCTGTAGTGCCATCTAGTGTGTGAGGAAGGGAAGTACTTCATGAAATTTAGGTAGTTCCAAATTACTACTTACATAATAAAAAAGATGACAATCATCACAAAATTTAGTCCAAATCAAGTTTTCAAAATAAAACTGCATATTAAACAAGCAGTAATAAGACTGATGGGATATGTTTCTAAATGTCCACATTCTCAAACTCATGCTTGGGGGTTAGACTCAGAACCGAGGTCTCTGGTTCCGGCCTGTGCCCTTCCCTGCATCAACTCCTCCCCTGCATTAACCCCTCCCATCAGTGTCCACTCCTGCCCCTGCACATTCACATCTGACCAGAGAGAAGCTGCTGTTCCAATCTGCCAAAAATTGTGCCAAATTTGCCCAAATTAAACAACCGCGGTTGCCAGTCTTAGCGGAGCTCACATAGCAACAAATGGTGTCTCTTACAATTCCTCAAACATAATCTCACAATTTTAGTGACCATTTCAAAGCAACTACTGGCTAGACCTCAGTTAGTTAGTCACCCTGCGGCACCAGGAGCAGTGCGTCTTGTAGGAGATTATGCCTTTAATTCCTGAAAAACACAGTCTTGCTGTACGTGAAGCCCATCCATCTCATCTGTACGCAAAGGTCTTTGAGAACAAAAGGATTTGAATTAAAGAGCCATGAAAGCCATGAATATCCCCAGAGGGACTGCACTCGACACTGACCAGGTCCATTTCCACCTGGTGTTTTGCAAACTGTGGGGTGCTCTGCCAGCCTCAGGTCAGTGTTTGGTGGGTACTTAACAGCTGTTAGTTGCTTTGTTCATATAGTTCAGAGACCCTCCATCCTTCACTCTGAAAGCACATGCCTCTTCCTAATCTAAACACGCACTAATGCAAATGGTCCCTTATGACTAAGATGCTGAGAAAAAACAGCCGAGAGTGTTTTGCTTGTGCTCCTCAGTACGACACACACTGCACTGGCTTTGGCTGACAGCCCTGAATTTCCTGAAGGTGGTCACCTGGGTAGAGCCCAGATCAGATTTATACAACTATCACCATGATAATTTAAAAACATATTCATTACCCCAAAAAGAAACTCTGCACCCCTTAACCATCACCCCCTGTCCTTAAAAGCCATAGAATTGCACACTTTAAATGGGTGAGTTAGACTTCCCTGGTGATCCAGTGGTTAAGAAGCCACCTTCCAATTCAGGGGACGCGGGTTCCATCCGTGGTCAGGGAAATAAGATCCCACATGCCGCAGGGCAACTGAGCCCCTAGTGTGCCTCAGCTAGAGAGCCCGCACACCACAACTACAGAGAAGCCCACACGCCACAACGAAGATCCTGCATGCCACAACGAAGACCCAGCACAGCCAAGAAAAAAAATCTAAAAAAAGAATCATCTTAGAAAAGTAAAAAATAAAAAAATAAATGGGTGAGTTGCATGGTATATGAATTATATCTCAATAAAACTGTTTTAAAATGCATAAAACAGGGAGAGTTAGGGAGAAAAAGGCTAAAATGAATGTAAATAATTTGAGCAATGTTTTGAGTAATATAAAATAAATGATATGACTGGAAATAGAAATGATTTCATGCAATATTTTGAAGTTATTCAAAATGGAAATGGGGGGGCTGCTTATCACCCACACTGCTGTGAGGGCCTCCTCACCACCCTGATGGCAGAGCCTGGTCATGTCTTGGGATGCGGCAACGATGCTTCTTTACTTGCTCTGATGACTTGGCTGTAACAAGCTTGCTGAGTCAATGTGGCTACAGGGTAGACTCCCCAGACAGAAAAGAAAACACAAAATCATCTAGGCAGATATTTCCTTTATGTTTTCTTTCTGGTTTTATCACAACTTGCAGTACACAGAAAAGTTGAAGAAACCATCTTAAGTAGTGTTAATATTTCCTCAGTTCATTTGGAAAAAAATAAACTTCTTTCAAAAAGAATCTCAAAATTTTTTAACGCAGAAATTTAAAAATTTTTATCCAGATAATATTCATAGTTGGCAAGGTGTGAAAGAATATGTACTCAGATACAGTTGGTGGAAATGTAAACTAGTACAACACTTTTATACAGCAAAAGGAAACATGCACATGCCCACTGACCCCGCAATTCCATACCTCACCATTTATGCTAGATCAATTATACTATATTATAGAAATACTTCACATGTGCAAAATAATAAATGTTCAAGGATGTCTAATACAGCATTATGTGTATTCCCCTCCAAAATTAGAAATACTCTAAAATGTCTATTAGTGGTTAACTAAATCATGATACAGGCTTACTATGTATCACTTTGCCCCAATAAAAAGAACGAAGTAGATCTATATACACTGACGAGGAAAGATTTTGAAGACATTGTATTTTCTCTCCACCCACTTACTGTCCACTCCCAAATAGAAAGAAAGTGTGAATCAAAGGTAATGTTTAACTCTTTGACATAAATCACAGCAGGATCCTTTTTGACCCACCTCCTAGAGAAATGGAAATAAAATAAAAAAATAAACAAATAGGACCTAATGAAACTTAAAAGCTTTTGCACAGCAAAGGAAACCATAAACAAGACCAAAAGACAACCCTCAGAATGGGAGATAATATTTGCAAATGAAGCAACTGACAAAGGATTAATCTCCAAAATATACAAGCAGCTCATGCAGCTCAATATCAGAAAAACAAACAACCCAATCCAAAAATGGGCGGAAGACCTAAATAGACATTTCTCCAAAGAAGACATACAGATTGGCAACAAACACATGAAAAGATTCTCAACATCACTAATCATTAGAGAAATGCAAATCAAAACCACACTGAGGTATCACCTCACATGAGTCAGAATGGCCATCATCAAAAAATCTAGAAACAATAAATGCTGGAGAGGGTGTGGAGAAAAGGAAACCCTCCTGCTTTGTTGGTGGGAATGTAAATTGATACAGCCACTATGGGGAACAGTATGGAGGTTCCTTAAAAAACTAAAAATATGACCCAGCAATCCCACTACTGGGCATATACCCTGAGAAAACCATAATTCAAAAAGAGTCATGTACCACAATGCTGATTGCAGCTCTATTTACAATTGCCAGGACATGGAAGCAACCTAATGTCCATCGACAGATGAATGGATAAAGAAGATGTGGCACATATATACAATGGAATATTACTCAGTCATAAAAGGGAACGAAATTGAGTTATTTGTAATGAGGTGGATGGACCTAAAATCTGTCATACAGGGTGAAGTCAGAAAGAGAAAAACAAATACTGTATGCTAACGCACATACATGGAATCTAAAAAAAAGGTACTGATGAACCTATTGGCAGGGCAGGAATAAAGACACAGACGTAGAGAACGGACTTGAGGACACAGGGGTGAAGGGGAAGCTGGGACGAAGTGAGAGAGTAACACTGACATATATACACTACCAAATGTAAAATAGATAGCTAGTGGGAAGCAGCCGCATAGCACAGGGAGATCAGCTCGCTGCTTTGTGACAACCTAGAGGGGTGGGATAGGGAGGGTGGGAGGGAGGCTCAGAAGGGAGGGGATATGGGGATATATGTATACTTATAGCTGATTCACTTGGTTGTACAACAGAAACTAACACAACATTGTAAAGCAATTATACTCCAATAAACCTATAAAAAAAAGGTAATTAAATTTGACAAAGAAAAACTTCGATTAGTACAAAAAGTTTAAAAAGAAACGTCTTTCTCTTCACCCTATCCACCATTGTTAATTTCTCATGTAATCATTCTGAAAGGGGCTTATGAATATATCAACATGTATATGCACAAATTCTTTTAAATTTGCAAAAAATTTTATCATTTTGTATATACTGTTGGGCATCTTGCTTTTTCCCCCACTTAATAATATGTCTTGAACATCTTTCTATGTGAGCAGATGCAAATCTACCTAATTCTAAGACATATGTAAGGTGAAAAATCACAGAAATACATACCCACACTCTTTCACTCATAGAAATAGAAAGGAATAAAAATCTAGATGTGTAGTTACCTCTGGGTAGAGGAAAGGGATGGGGGCACAGCGGCTCAATTTTTTATCCATAGACTTCTGAATTGTTTAACTTAATACTTTGGCAAGTAAAGAGCAAAGAAACACATTGGCTTGGGTTCAACTGTTCACAGATCAAAACACTTCCAGGCTAAGGAATTCCATCATCACCTTGGCAGATGAGCCACTCTGACATCTGGGTTCCCTCCCCTCCCCTCCATCAGTAGATATGGGGGTGGGGTGAGAAATGTCCTGACACTGATGCTGGCCTTGGGTGTTCCATTCACTAGGAGGGAAAGATCCAGACAAAGTCACCCAAAGGCAGCTCCTCCTCCACACTACACTTCCTACTCCCATGTCCCCCTGAATTTACCTCCCTCCCTCCATGTGCATATACACTGAGGGAGGGAAACATAGGAGTCTTATTGTCCACTATCCATACGGAGAGCTTTGGCTTTCACAGCTGCCTTCACCAAACTTGAGCTGGAGGATTTGTCAGAATAATCTCCCTCAAATTCCTTTTAGAATCCCTGGAGAGTCACTTAAACAGTGAACACCACTGACCTAGTGAACTCATGGTACATCAGGATGAATAGAAAGGCAAAGCTCTAATTCTTGGGATGGACTTCCGGATCCTGAGCTGATCTGAGCAACGTTGATCATATTCTTGAAAGGCTATAAACGATCTATCAGAGGGACTTGTGCAAAGTTTTTATTATATTCCTGGAAAACGATAGCTGTCCCAACTCCAATCAAGAGTATTTCTACGGCTTTATGGCTGGAATCACAAAGTTGGGCAAACAGTCCTGATCTCTACAGCAAATGATGGGGACTGAAGGATACTCTGGTTCAGTGACTTAGAATTGTTTGATAATGAGGTTGCTTCAAAAATGGCTTTTTACCATGCAGACTGTGAAACAGCTTATAGTTGGGGTGCCCAGGCCTTAAAATAATAATGCTACTTCTTTAAGTTTGATGGAAATTCAGAATTTAAGGAGAGATAAGAAAACTCTATCCAAACACCTAGTGTTAAATATTTAAGGCGTGAGGTTACTTGAAACACAGAGTACGGTCTTATAAATTTGTTAATTAAAAGTATAAAGTTTGCCAGATCTATAACACCTTTCTACTCATGCCATTCAAATTATCATAGAAAATTGTCTTCTGAATTAAAAGACTGAGAATAGGCCACCACCAATGGTCAATTTAAACTGTAAAAGATGGTGTGCCCCTGAAATGGACACAATTAGATGCTCAATTAGTTTCTGTCTACCAAAGAAAGGAGGCCCAGAAGTGAGCATCTAACTGGGGTGTCTCATTTGTCTCTGCTTCAATAATCTGGCTGTTTTCTACTTCCTTCATTTCCTTTGTGGGGCTACTGTGCCACAAAAGCGCCTACATTACCAGATCCAAAGTCGAATCCTATGATACTGTAGCCTGAGGAAAAGAAACATTGAATATCGTTCCTAGCTTTAGACCCAGAAGATATTTAGGAAATGTTACTGTATATACACCACAAACAGCATTAGTGCTTTTAATTTCTTTTTTATGGGTGCAGTGGAGATTAATTTGCATGAGCTCGTTTCAATTTCTGTAATAAGATCTAAATTTTGCATTAAGCTTTCCATCTCAAAAACAAACAGTTAAAAAGGACACATTTCTTCTTTCAAATGTTTTCATTATAGTGCTATTTTACAGTCCTTGCATCTAATATTCACTTAAAAGCTTGAATATATATACCCATAGGTTCTAATTTGTTTCCTGATTATCTCCCGTTTCTACCAAGAAACTTCCCAAGTTCCAAATGCTGCACAACTTGACAAAGCACTAGAACTACCAGAAGGGGCATCTACAGATCCAGGGAAGGTATTTATTGTACTTAATACAAAATCAGAACAGGTCAGCTACGCTCAGGAACAGTGTTCCATGAAGGGAGGCATTAGTTGTAAATCCTGAGATTGAACTGGTTATAGAATTGGGTATTTCAGGGAAGTATAAAGCCTACTGAAACACAGGGGACTTGCTGTGCCATGCCATTGTTATTAAACATGGAACTAGATTATGGACAGGCTACTTTCTAGTTGCATGATGGAGAGATCAGACTGCAATCACAGTAAGGTGACACCACAGTCTCACCAGGGATAGAACAGCAGGTGAAACCTTGAGGAAACAATCAGACAACTGTAGAAAGGGAGATGTTCTCCAAAACAATTGGCATGGTTTCTTGAACAGGTTAGTGTCATTAAAAATAAAATAGGAGGGCTTCCCTGGTGGCGCAGTGGTTGGGAGTCCGCCTGCCGATGCAGGAGACACGGGTTCGTGCCCCGGTCCGGGAAGATCCCACATGCCGTGGAGCGGCTAGGCCCGTGAGCCATGGCCACTGAGCCTGCGCGTCCGGAGCCTGTGCATCCGGAGCCTGCACGTCCAGAGCCTGTGCTCTGCAATGGGAGAGGCCACAACAGTGAGAGGCCCGCGTACAGCAATAAATAAATAAATAAATAAATAATATAAAATAAAATAGGAGAGAACGGCCAAGATGGTGGAGTAGGAAGACCCTGAGCTCACCTCCTCCCATGGGCACACCAAAATTACAACTATTTACAGAGCAACTAGTGATGAGAAAGCCCAGAAGACAAGTAGGAAAGTTCTTCTACAACTAAAGACATAAAGAAGGAACCACAATGAGACAGGTAGGAAGGGCAGAGATGCTGTATAGTCAAGATCCATACCCGTGGGTGGGCAGCCCACAAATGGGAAGATAATTACAGTTGCAGTGGTTCTCCACAAGGAGTGAGGGGTTCAAGCCCCACATCAGGCTCCTGAGCCTGGGGGTCCTGCACCAGGAAGATAAGCCCCTAGAATGTTTGGCTTTGAAGGTCAGTGGGGCTTACTTTCAGGAGAGCCAGAGGGCTATGGGAAATAAAGACTTCATCTGTAAAATGCGCACAAAATCTCACATGTGCTGGGACCTAGGGCTGAAGCAATAATTTGAAAGGAGCCTGAGTCAGATGCACCTGGTGATCTTGGAGAGCCTCCTAGAGAGGCGGGAGGAAACTGGAGCTCACCCTGGGGACACAGACACTGGTGGCAGCCATTTTTGGAAGCTTGTTCTACCACAAGGACACTGTTGCTGGCCAATGCCATTCTGGAATCCTCCCTCTAGCTTATTAGTGCTGGGACTGGCCCCACCTACCAGCCTGGAAGCACCAGTACTGGGACATCTCAGGCCAAGTAGCTAGATGGGCGGGGATAAAACCTCACCCACCAGTAGGCTAGCTGCCTTAATACCCCCGAGCCCACAGCTGCCCCGGGACTCAGTCCTGTTCCCCAGAACCCTCACACCAGTGAACCTGCACTAGCCCCGGGACCTCATGGGCCTCAGCCTCACCCACGGCAGGCTGCCACTAGTCCTGGGAACCCCTTGGCCCTGGGCCCATCCACCAGCAGGCCAACACTAGCCCCAGGATCCCCCCCAACCCCAGGATCCAGCCCCACTCACCAGCAGGCCAACACCAGCTTTAGGACACCCCAGCCCCCACAGACAGCTGTGTCAGGAACAGGTCCCACACCAGCAGGCCATCTAGTGGATCCGGGACACCTAGCCCCACAACCACCATCCTAGAACCTGGCTCCACCCATCAGCAGACCAGCACTAGCCCCAGAACACACCAGGGCCTTGTACCCAGCTGCCCTGTGACCCCGCCTCACGCACCAGTGACTAGCAGCTTCAGCACAAGACAGGGCCTGACAACAAACCAGTTTTTTTTAATACATATATATATTGCTATATATAAACCAGCCAGGCATACCAGACCACCCACAGTAGTCAGCCTGTCACAACAGAAGGACCCACACAGCCCACATAGGGGGCACCCCTAGAGCATATAGCTCTTGTGACCAGAGGGAAGTGCATTGCTGGGAAACACAGGACATCTACAAAAGTCCACTTCTCCAAGGCCAGGGAAACATAATCAACCTACCAAATATATAGAAATTAAAACAGCAAATTAGGTAAAATCAGGTGACAGAAGAATATGTTTCAAATGAAGGAACATGATAAAACCCCAGAAGATGAACTAAGTGAAGTGGAGGTAATCAATCGACCCAATAAAGAGTTCAAGGTAGTAACTGTAAAGATGCTCAAAGAACTCAGGAGAAGGTTGGGTGAGCAGAGTGAGAAGGTGGAAGTTATTAATAAGGAGTTAGAAAACATAAAGAAGAACCAAAGATAAAGAATACAGTAACTGAAATTTTAAAATACACTAGAAGTAATCAGCAGTAGATTAGATGATACAGCGGAATGGATCAGTGAGCTGGAAAACAGAGTAGTAGAAATCACACAAGCTGCACAGGAAAAAGGAAAAAAATTTTAATGAGGATAGCTTAAGAGACCTCTAGGACAACATCAAGGTACTAACATTCACATTATAGGGTCCCAGAAGGAGAAGAGGAGAGAAAGTGGTAGAAAACTTATCTGAAGAAATAATAGTAGAAAACTTCCCTAACCCGTGAAAAGAAATGGACATCCAGGTCCAAGAATCACAGAGATTCCCAAACAGGATCAACCCAAAGAGGACCACACCAACACATAGTGTAATAAAAATAGCAAAAATTAAAGATAAAGTGAGAGATAAAAATAGCAAGAGAAAAGCAACAAGTTAAGTACAAGGAAACTCCCATAGGCTATCAGCTGACTTTTCAACAAAAACTCTGCAGGCCAGAAGGGAGTGGCAATGTATTTAAAGAGATGAAACGGAAAAACCTACAACCAAGAATGCTTTATCTGGCAATGCTTTCATTCAGATTTGACAGAGTGATCAAAAGGTTTACAGACAAGCAAAAGCTAAAGGAGTTCAGCACTACCAAACCAGCTTTACAAGAAATGTTAAAAAGACTTCTTTAAGTGAAAAAGAAGAGACCACTACTGGAAATAGGAAAATTATGAAAGGAAAAATCTTATTGGTAAAGGCAAATATACTATAAAGGTAGTAAATCAACCACATGCAAAACTAGTAGGAAGGTTAAAAGACAAGCATACTAGACTCATCTATATCCATATTAAGTATTTAAGGGATATAAAAAACAAAAAGATGGGAAATATGATGTCAAAAACAATAAACATGGGGGAGTAAAAATGTAGGATTGTTAAAATGTATTTGAACTTAAAAGATCAGCATCTTAAAATATATATTGGTATATATAAACCTCACGATAACCACAATCCAAAAATCCATAATAGATACACACACACAAAAAGAGAAAGGAATCCAACCATAACACTAAAGATAGTCATCAAATCACAAGGGAAGAGAGCAAAAGAAGACAGAAAGAAAAAGAACCACAATAACAACCGCAAAACAATTAATAAAATGGCAATAAGTACATATCTATCAATAGTTACTCTAAATGTAAATGGACTAAATGTTCCAATCAAAAGACACAGAGTGGCTGAATGCACACAATAACAAGACCCGTATATATGCTGCCTACAAGAGACTCACTTTAGATCTAAAGACACACATGGACTGAAAGTGAAAGGATGGAAAAGGGTATTCCATGCAGACTAAAATGAAAAGAAAGCCAGGGTAGCAATACTTATATCAGGTAAAAGACTTTAAAACAAAGACTGTAACAAGAAACAAAGAAGGACATTACATAATGATCAAGGGATCAATCCAAGAAGACAATTGTAAATATATATGCACCCCATATAAGAGCACCTAAATACATAAAGCAAATATTAACAGACAGAAAGGGGAAAACAGTATTACAGTATGACAGTATTACAATAATAGTAAGGTAATTTAACAACCCCCACTTACATCAATGGACAGATCATCCAGACAGAAAATCAATAAGGAAACACTGGCCTTAAAAGACACATTAGGCCAAATGGATCATATCCATATACATGAAACATTCCATCCAAAAGCAGCAGAATACACATTCTTTTCAAGTGCACATGGAACATTCTACAGGATAGATCACATGCTAGGCCACAAAACAAGTCTCAGTAAATTTAAGAAAACTGAAATCATAACAAGCATCTTTTCCAATAACAACACTATGAGACTAGAAATCAAATACAGGAAAAAAATGCAAAAACACAAACATGTGGAGGCTAAACAATATGCTACTACACAACCAATGGATCATTGAAGAAATCAAAGACAAAATTTTAAAAACCTGGAGAAAATTAAAACAAAAAAACACTATCCAAAATCTATGGGACAAAGCAAAAGCAATTCTAACAGGGAAGTTTATAGCAATACAAGTTTACCTCAGGAGACAAGAAAAATCTCAAACAACCTAACCTTACACCTAAAGGAACTAGAGAAAGAAAAAACCCACAAAATTAATAAAAGGAAAGAGATCAGAGCAGAAATGAAATAAAGACTAAAAAAAGAAATAGAAAAGATGAATGAAACCAAGAGCTGGTTGTTTGAAAAGATAAACAAACTTGATAAACCTTTAGCCAGACTCATCAAGAAAAAAATAGAGGGCTTCCCTGGTGGCGCAGTGATTGAGAGTCTGCCTGCCCATGCAGGGGACATGGGTTCATGCCCCAGTCCGGGAAGATCCCACATGCCGCGGAGCGGCTAGGCCCGTGAGCCATGGCCGCTGGGCCTGAGCGTCCGGAGCCTGTGCTCTGCAATGGGAGAGGCCACAACAGTGAGAGGCCCACGTACCTCAAAAAAAAAAAAAAGAAAAAAGAAAAAAATAGAGAGGGCCCAAATCAACAGTCAGAAATGAAATAGAAGTTATAACCAACGCCACAGAAATACAAAGGATCATAAGAGGTAACTACAGTTATATGCCAATAAAATGAACAACCTAGAAGAAATGGACAAATTCCTAGAAATGTACAATCTCTCAAGACTGAATCAGGAAGAAATAGAAAATATGAACAAACCAATTGCCAGTAATGAAATTGAAACAGTAATAATAATAATAATAAAAAACTCCCGACAAACAAAAGTCCAGGACCAGATGGCCTCACAGGTGATTTCTACCAAGCATTTAGAGAAGAGCTAAAACCTATCCTCCTCAAACTATTCCAAAAAACTGCAGAGGAAGGAACACTTCCAAACACATTTTTCCAAACATGAGGCCAGCATCACCCTGATGCCAAAAGCAGACAAAGACATCACAAAAAACCCAGAAAATTACAGGCCAATATCACTGATGAACATAGATGTAAAAATCCTCAACAAAATATTAGGCAAAACAACTTCAGAAAATAAGAACAAAGCTGGAGGTATCACACTCCCTGATTTCAAACTTTACTACAAAGCTACAGTCATCAAAACAGTATAGTACTGGCACAAAAACAGACACATGGATCAATGGAACAGAACAGACAGCCCAGAAATGAACCAAAACTTATATGGGCAGTTAATCTACAGCAAAGGAGGCTAGAATATACAATGGGGAAAAGGCAGCCTCTTTAATAAATGGTGTTGGGAAAATGGACAGTTACACGCAAAAGTATCAAACCAGAATACTCTCTCACACTATGCACAAAAATAAACTTGATGCATTAAAGACTTAAATGTAAGACCTGAGACCATAAAACTTCTAGAAGAAAACATAGGCAGTATGCTCTTTGACATTGATCTTTGTAATACTTTTTTGAATATGTCTCCTCAGGCAAGGGAAACAAAAGCAAAAATTAACAAATGGGGCTACATCAAAGTAAAAGGCTTTGCACAGCGAAGGAAACCATCAACAAAATGAAAAGCCACATTCCGAATGGGAGAATATAATTGCAAAAAATATATCCAATACGGGGTTAATATCCAAAATATACAAAGATCTCATACAACTCAACATCAAAAAACAAACAACTGGATTAAAAAACAGGCAGAGGATCTGAATAGACATTTTTCCAAAGAAGACATACAGATAGCCAACAGGCAGATGAAAAGATTTTCAACATCACTAATCATCAGGGTAATGCAAATCAAAACCACAATGAGATACCACCTCATACCTGTCACAACGGCTATTATCAAAAAGACAACAAATAACAAGTGTTGGTGAGGATGTGCAGAAAAGGGAATCCTCTTGCACTGTTGATGGGAATGTAAATTGGTGCAGCCACTATGAAAAACAGTATGGAGATTCCTCAAAAAATTAAAAATAGAACTACCATATGATCCAGCAATTCCACTCCTGGGTACTTATCCAAAGAAAATGAAAACACTAATTAGAAAAGATCTATGTACCCCTATGTTCATTGCAGCGTTATTTACAATAGCCAAGATACGGAAGCAACCTAATTGCCCAACAATAGGTGAATGGATAAAGAAGATGTGGCCTATATATACAATTAAATATTACTCAGCCATAAAAAAAGAATGAAATATTGCCATTTACAATGACATGGATGGACCTAGAGGGTATTATGCTAAGTGAAGTAAATCCAACTGAGAAGGACAAATACTATATGGTTTCACATATATGTGGAATCTAAAAAACAAAACAAATGAACAAACATAACAAAACAGAAAAAGAGTTATAGATACAGAGAACAAACAGGTGATTGCCAGAGGGGAGCGGGAAGGAGGAAAGAAATAGGTGAGGGAGATTAAGAGGAACAAACTTCTGGCTGCAAAATAAATGAGTCACGGGTAGGAAATGCACAGTGTGGGGAATATAGTCAATAACTATATAATATCTTTGTATGATGACAGCTCAAAACTGACTTACTGTGTTGATCATTTTGAAATTATATAAATCGAATGTCTATCAAGTCATTATGTCATATAACAGGAACTAACATAGTATGGTAAGTGAATTAAACTTCAAAACAAACAAACTCATAGAAAAAGAGATCAGATTTGTGGTTACCAGAGGCAGTAGGTGGAGGGAGGAGGAATTGGATGAAGGTGGTCAAAAGGTACAAGCTTCAGTTATAAGATAAATAAGTACTAGGGATATAATGTACAACATGATAAATATAATTAATACTGCTGTATTTATATATGAAAGTAGTTAAGAGAGCAAATCCCAAGAGTTCTTATCACAAGGAAAATTTTTTTTCTATTTCCTTAATTTTGTATCTATATGAGATGCTAGATGTTCACTAAACTTGTGATAATCATTTCATGATGTATCAAGTCAAATCATTGTGCTGTATACCTTAAATTTATACAATGCTGTATGTCAATTATATCTCAATAAAACTAGAAGATAAAATAAATAGAAATAGAGAAGGCAGGGGATGGGAGAAGCTGTGCAAATTCAAAGAGACATAGGGGATACAACCAGATACAATGCATGATCCTGTTTCACACTCTGGTTAGAGAACTAGTTGGTTAAAGAACAATATTTACAATACAATTTCATTTTGATAAAATATACGGGTGCGTGCATGTATATGTATATACACACATAGCAAAGGATCTGGAAAGATTTATGGATACACACCAAGGTTCACTGTTGGGTAATAATACCTTAGTGTATCTGGGTTGTGGGAATGTGGTGGTTTTACTTATTTATTCTGTTTGTTACCTATTATTTCTTTAAGCTTGACTTATTATTACATAAGTAATCATTAGAACTGTCAATTTATACTACTGAGAATATTGAAAACAAAATAAAAATAACTGTCAGGAATTCTTAGATCTAATAAATTCTAAGACTTTCAGTTTACTCACCCGTACAATGGGGATAATATAACTCTTCTTTGGTTGTGTAGAGGCTGGAATCAGTCGATGGCAAGCGCACAGCGCTAGGGTTGTCGTCACTGTTGATTGATTCCTGCTGCTCTCGGGACCCAAGTGGGACGGGGCGGCCCAGGGACTCCCGACTGGTGGTGATGTAATTTGGGCACAGCTCTCAGCCCCCTCAGGAAGGGGGCGCTGGGGCTTCCTTGCGTCCCGGACGCGCGCTGGTGGCCGTTCCCGTGGGGGCTCCGCGCCCCGAGCGCCAGAGGCGGGGCCGCGCCGTGTGCACCCGGGGGAGGTCGGGGCAGGGCAGGGCAGGGCCGGGCGGCGCCGTCCGGGCACCGGGTTGCGGAGGAGGCCGTGAAGAGACCAGAAGCGCCACTGGCCTCGCCCGTTCCGGCGGCCGTTCTCACGGAGAGCGGGGTCGGCCCGACGGCCAGTCGCGGGCACAAACGCCAGAGCGTCGGAAGCCTGGCCGGGACCTGGCGGCGCTGTGCAGGAGGCTGGTTCCAGTGGACGGAAACCCCGAGCCTGCCGAGAGGGACCTGGGGAAGAGCGATTCCCAACAGCCCCCAGAGGACGCTCCTTCGGAGAAGGAGGCGATGGAGGGGCACGGCCACGCACACTGCGCAGCCCTTAGAGACGGATCGCCCGGCCGCGAGCACAGACCAGAGCTGCACAGACACCCCTCAGAGCTCGTGAGGCCCTGCCACGGGTCCCACGGCCGGGAGAGGGGCGAGGACAGAAGGCGGTGCTGCGGGGGTTCCCCAGTTTATTCTTCGGGGCGGGGATCATCGGGTTACAGCTGGTCTCCTCCTCAGTCTAGCCGTCCTTGTCTGATGTACGGGGACTGTCACAGACGCCTGGCGGAGGCCCGTGTTGCACAGCAGAGGCCTGGAGAAGGCCCCTCAGATGCCCCTCGGGCCAGACTGGACCGCCGCCTGGGTGCACCCCAGGGGAGAGGGGCTGGGAGTCTAAGCAGGGGACACCAGCCTCCCCACAGGGACAAACGCCTGATCTGCACCAAGGGACACGAGAAGTCCTCTGCTTTGACCAGACGAAAATCAGGCCTGGCCTTCTCCAGAGGAAAGGCCGCGGTCTCTCCCCCGGAACAGCGCAAACGAGAATCCGCCCTCTAGTGGTGTCGAGAAAGAGAAGGAAAGAGAGGGCCGCGGCATCCAGGTTTTACCTCCCTTCAGACGAGCTTCAGACCTTAAAAAGCGAAAGCACGAAGACTCCGAGAAAACCAAACCGGACAAAAACAAGCAGAGTCTCGACCGCTTGGACATAGCAGAGGGGATAAGAGGCCTGTTACCCAAGGTGAAAGAGAAGGTTTCCAATAACCAAAAGATTCAAGAAGGGAAAGTAAGACCTCCTCATTTGGATGGAAAGCCTGAGGGCTCCCTCCCTAAAGGTGAATTCATGGATAATGAATTCAAGCCGCCCACCATGTCTTTTGAGTCATACCTCAACCACAACCAGCCTAGGGAGAAAAAGAAAAAGATTATGAAAACTTCAGCCACTGCTCTTGAAGAAAAAGGACCTAAAAAATATGATTCAAGTGAAAACTTGGACTTGGTTCAGGAACTACCTAAGGTGAATGAAAACAGATCAGAGAAGCTGCAGCCCTCTGGAAACATCTGGGCCAAGCTGGAAAAAGTCCCCACTGATGCACCAGTGTGGCCGGACCTCCCATTACCCAGGGTCCAGGCCAATGACCATCCACTTCTTGCCTCTGGATTGATGTCCTCCTTACGACCAAAGCAAAAAGCACTGTCTTCACCCCAGGAAGAGGAAGAAGTTGGATTTACTGGACGCAGAATGAATTCTAAGATGCAAGTGTTTTCTGGCTCCAAGTGTGCCTATCTTGCCAAAATGATGACCTTGCGCCAGCAGTGCATCTGGGTACTTAAAACAACATCAATTCAATCTTTAAAGTAAGAGGAGTCCCATATTCGGTTCTTGAACCCATCTTGGAGAGCTGTGCACCTGATCAGCTGTATCGCATAGAGAAATACAATCATGCATTAGTCCAAGAAACAGACAAATTATGGAAAATTCACTCTCATCAAAACTTTAGGAAAGAAAGGCCAAAAGAGCACAAGACATGGCAAGAGATGTACATGCGGCTTCAGGATGCCCGAGAGCAGCGGCTTCAAGCACTGACAGTGAATATCCAATCTGCACAAGCCAATAAGCCCAAAGGCCGACAAGCAAAGATGATCCTTCTCAACTGTCTGGCCAGGCCACCTTCTGACATTCGAAGGAGGCAGGAGAAGTTTGAAATAGGAGAAGCAGCTGCCCCTGAAAAAGTCAAGATCAAGCCAGCCCTGTACCCCACAGGAACCATCCATACTCCCTCCAGCAGAAACAGCCTTAACCTCACCCATGAGAAGCCAGCCGGAGCCTGCTCAAGCACCACCAGTACCCACTTGCCGCGGGTAGTCTGCGGCAGGAAACCTGCAAAGAAAATCACCCCCATGATGGCCAAGACAATTAAAGATTTCAAGAACATGTTCTCCCGATGGTAAATTGAGGCCTTGCCTTGGAGCTGGAATTCCAGAGGAGGAATACAAGGGCAGTGGGTGTTAGGGAATGGGACTTCCAAAGGAGACCAGAATGTTTTGCTTTGTGGAAACTTTTGGACTCTGACTCCTGTAGTTTTTAAGTGCTGCACCTGTGAGCTGCCATAGCCACTGCCTCCTGCCTGGAGAACACTTCAGAATTCTGAAGATGAGATGCCTCAGTCCCACTGATGATTTTAAGATTCATTATACTTTTGTTGTTAACTAGCCTCTTTGTAAACAATATGACATAGTCTTAACAAATATTATCCCCAGATTGTGTTTATATAAATAAACAAAAGTACTTAACATGAGATTTTTTTTTTTTACTCTCAGAGTAGATGAGGTCTTCTTGGACACAAACCCAGAAGCAATTAATTAAAAAGACTGATATATTTGACCACATAAAAATTTAGAAATATATAAAACAACAAGGTCGAAAGATAAACAACAAACTGGGAAAGATATTTATAACTCAGTTAACATTCAGAAGGCAAATTTCCTTTATATATAATAAGGGCCCACAAATTAATGAGAAAAAAAAGACCAATAATTTACTATAAAAGTGGGCAAACATAGGAAAAGATGGTTCACACAAAAGAAAACACAAATGACTCTTAAATATATGACAAGATGCTCAATCTTACTAAAATGCAAATAAACATAATATGAGGAAGATGGTGGTGGTGGGATGAATTGGGAGATTGGGATTGACATATATACACTAATATGTATAAAATAGATAACTAACAAGAACCTGCTGTATAAAAAAATTAAATTCAAAAAAAAAGAAAAAAAACCCCATAACATGATACAAATTTTCACCTACCCGTTAAGTAGAATTCAAAAGATTAACAGCCTGCTGTGTTAGAGCAGATGATCATACATTACTAGTAGGTGATAAATTAATACAACTTCTATTGAAGTTAATAGGCAAATGTTAAATATATATTCTTTGGTACTACAATATCCCTTTTAGGATGAGAAACTGAATATATAAATGACTAATGGCCAGAACCACATAAGCTCAGGAAGCCAAACCACAACCTCTGCAGCAACCATCCCAGAAAACCAAATCACAGACTCTCCAGCAATCAGTCCAGGAAACTAAATCACAACCTCCTTAGCAATTGGCCCAGAGTGGTGAGGATTTGGTCAACTGCCGGCCTCCCTATTTTTGCCCTCAGCCTCCAAGTCAGGACCAACCAGAGAAAGCCAAATATGATCTCCAAATCAATCACATAAGATGCCCCACTTCTAGTTAGGCCCAACTCCGGATTTCCCAAGTCAGCAACCTCCAATCAGAAAATACTAAAGCCTTCCCTTAGTTTTTCACTATAAAGCTATCCCACTCCCCTGCCTGCCAAATGCAAGTGATGGTAGCTGACTCCCTTGCTATAGCAAGCTCTCAATAAATAGCCTCTGTTTGTTCAGCTTGGGTGGTTTTTATCTATTTCCACAAGAATTGTATTCTACAGATGCACATATATCAAACATACACATATACAAACTCTGATATAGCAATTTCACTTATAGGATTTTATTCTCCAGACACACCTGCGTGTGTTTGTGTGTGTGTGTACTCAATTAATACAAAGACATGACCATGGCACTTGAATCGAACTTTTCTCCAGGACATTTGCCTGCCTCTAAGAGGCTAAGATGCTGAGTAGTATGTTTGACAACCTCAGAGTGCTACAGGTGCAAAAGTTCTAATCCAAGACCCACCAAGATAGGGGACCCTGGTAAAACCAATGAATACTCAGTCCTTATTCAGTCCAAGGAATAAGGACAAAGGATAAGTTAGGCTGCCTAAGCTCTGTATGGCCCAGAAAAATCTCAGTCCCTGAATTTGGATTGAGATATTCCTAGATTACTAGATCCTCTCCCCAGGCACAAGACAGAAACAAGCCTAAATTACCTCTACAGGAAGATATCATCATCCTTCATCTCAAGTTATTTCTAAAAACAAACCATCAACTACACTGCCATATACAGTCTAAGAAAAGAACAACATAAATGAAAAACATTAGGAATAACAGACAACTGAAACAGATTCACATGGGCCTCAAGATACTGGAACTCTCAGACACAGACTTGAGAAAAACTATTTCAACCAATATCATTTACAATAGTATATAAAAATCAGATAGGAACAAATCTAACAAAAGATGTTTCAGATTTCTTTTGTGGGCTGAATCGTGTCCTCTCCTCCTCAAATTTATACATTGAAGCCCTAACCCTGAATAATTAAGAATGTGACTGTATTTGGAGATAGAGCCTTTAGGGGGTGATTAAGTTAAAATGAGGTCATTAGGGTGGTCCCTAATCCAATCTGACTGGTGTCCTTAGAAGAAGAGGAAATTTGGACACACAAAGCGACACCAGGGATGTTCTCCAATGTAGGAAAGATCATATTGAGGTCACAGCAAGAAGGTGGCCATTTGCAAGCCAAGGAGAAAGGCCTCAGGATAAACCAAACCTGCCAACATCTTGATCTTGAACTTCTAGCCTTCAGAACTGTAAGAAAATAAATTTTTGTTGTTTAAGCCACCCAGTCTGTGACATTTTGTTATGGCAGCCCTAGCAAACTAATACAGCCTCTATGCTGAAAATGGCAAAATAGGGATAAGAGGTACTAAAGAAGATACAATGTTTATGAATTGGGAAAATGAATTTTGTTAAGATGTTAATTCTCCTGAAAATTGATCCATAGATTGAATGAAATCTCATGAAAAGCTCAGCAGACTTTTTTGTATAAATTGAAAATCTGATTCTAAAATTTATGTGGAAATTTAGAATAACCAAGACAGCATTGAAAAAGAGTTAAGTCAGAGGATTTACACTACCAGTTTTCAAGGCTTAATACTAAGCTACAATAATTAAGATAGTTTGATATTGGCACGGAGATAGATAAATCTATCAATGGAACAGAACAGAGAGTTCAGAAATAGACCCACAAATATATGGTAATGTGATTTTTTACAAAGTTGACACTGTAATTCAAAAAAAATTTTAAAGGTACTGGAGCAACTGGATAACCAAATAAGAAAAAAACAAAGCTTAACCCCTATCTCACATAAAACGCACAAATTAATTGAAGATGACAATCCTAAATTTTTATGTACATAATAACATGGTATCAAAATAAATAAAGCAAAAATTGACAAAATCAAAACGAGAAATAGGCAAAAAATACAATCACAGTGAGAGATATTTATATGTCTTCCTCAATAATTAACAGAAGAAGAAGAAAAAAATCTGTAAGATATAAAAGATTTGAACACAATTAAGAAACTTAACCATTCACTGAGCCATAAAACAATTCTTGACAAATGTTAGAGGACTGAAATCATGTAGATTGCTATGTAGAATACTGTTATGTAAACACAATGCAGTTAATCTAGAAAACAATGTCCAAAAGGTATCAATAGACCTCCCATATGCAAATAATACACTTCTAAATACTTACGGGTCAGAGAAAAATCATAATAGATGTTAGAAAATATGTGAAATTGAATGAAAAGGAAAACATTAAAGTGCTACATATTAAAACATGTGGAAGCAGGCAAAGTAGTGATTGGAGGGAAATTTAAATCTTTAAATGCATCTCTTAAAAGAGAAAAAAGGTATATCTCTCCATCTATTTGTATCATCTTTAATTTCTTTCATCAGTGTCTTATAATTTTCTGCATACAGGTCTTAGGTAGGTTTATTCCTAGATATTTTATTCTTTTTGTTGGGTGGAACAGAATAGAGAAAAAAGAATGAAAAGAAATGAGAAAACAGCCTAAGAGACCTCTGGGACAACATTAAATGCAACAACATTCACATTATAGGGGTTCCAGATGGAGAAGAGAGACAGGACTGGAGAAAATATTTGAAGTGATTATAGTCGAATACTTCCCTAACATGGAAAAGGAAACAGCCACCCAAGTCCAGGAAGCGCAGAGAGTCCCAGGCAGGATAAACCCAAGGAGAAATGTGCCAAGACACATACTAATCAAATTGACAGAAACTAAAGACAAAGAAAAAGTATTAAAAGCAACAAGGGGAAAATGACAAATAACATACAAGGGATCTCCCATAAGGTTAAGAGCTGATTTCTCAGCAGAAACTCTACAAGCCAGAAGGGAGTGGCAGGATATATTTAAAGTGATGAAAGGGAAGAACCTACAACCAAGATTACTCTACCTGGCAAGGATCTCATTCAGATTTGACGGAGAAATCAAAAGCTTTACAGACAAGGAAAAGCTAATAGAATTCAGCACCACCAAACCAGCTCTACAACAAATGCTAAAGGAACTTCTCTAAGTAGGAAACACAAAAGAAGAAAAGGACCCTCAAAAACAAACCCAAAACAATTAAGAAAATGGTCATAGGATCATACATATTGATAATTACCTTAAACGTGATTGGATTAAATGCTCCAACCAAAAGACACAGGCTCGCTGAATGGATACAGAAACAAGACCCATATATACGCTGTCTACAAGAGACCCATTTCAGACCTAGGAACACATACAGACTGAAAGTGAGGGGATGGAAAAAGACACTCCATGCAAATGGAAATCAAATAAAGGTGGAGTAGCAATACTCATATCAGATAAAATAGACTTTAAAATAAAGAATGTTTTGGGGCTTCCCTGGTGGCTCAGTGGTTGAGAGTCTGCCTGCCGATGCAGGGGACATGGGTTCGTGCCCCGGTCCAGGAAGATCCCACATGCCACGGAGCGGCTGGGCCCGTGAGCCATGGCCGCTGGGCCTGTGTGTCTGGAGCCTGTGCTCCACAACGGGAGAGGCCACAACAGTGAGAGGCCCACGTACCACAAAAAATAAATAAATAAATAATGTTTCAAGAGACAAGGAAGGACACTACATAATTATCAAGGGATCAATCCAAAAAGAAGATATAACAATTATAAATATATATGCACCCAACATAGGAGCACCTCAATACATAAGGCAACCGCTAACAGCTATAAAAAGGGAAATCAACAGTAACACAATAATAGTGGGGGACTTTAACACCTCACTTACACCAATGGACAGATCATCCAGACAGAAAATTAATAAGGAAACACAAGCTTTAAATGACACAACAGACCAGATAGATTTAATTGATATTTATAGGACGTTCCATCTGAAAACAGCAGATTACTCTTTCTTCTCAAGTGCACACGGACATTCTCCAGGATAGATCACATCTTGGGTCACAAATCAAGCCTTAGTAAATTTGAGAAAATTGAAATCATATTAAGCATCTTTTCCGACCACAATGCTATGAGATTAGAAATCAATTACAGGGAAAAAAACATAAAAAAACACAACCACATGGAGGCTAAACAGTAAGTAAATAAATAACCAAGAGATCACTGAAGAAATCAACGAGGAAATCAAAAACTACCTAGAGACAAATGACAACGAAAACATTACAATCCATAACCTATGGAATGCAGCAAAAGCAGTTCTAAGAGGAAAGTTTATAGCAATACAATCCTACCTCAAGAAACAAGAAAAAATCTCAAATAAACAATCTAATCTTACACCTAAAGGAACTACAAGAACAAATAATAGTGTGACCATTTGACACCAAAAAGAACAAGTAGAAGTCTTTGCTCTAATGGATATCAAGAATGGATACAACTATATTTATTAAGACAGTGTGGTATTAGCACAGGAAATAGACAAAAAGGCCCATGGAACAGACTTGAGGACCCAGAAACAATTCTGCATATTTTTCAAGTCTGTTAAGTTCCATTTTATTCTTCTTATATCTTCTGTTTTTCTCCTTTTTATAATCGTGTTTTCCTTAAATGTTTAAACGTATTTATAATAGCTATTTTTAAAGACCCTGTCTGCTAATTCTGTCTTTTGTTGTATTACTGGATCTTCTGTTGACTGATTTTTGTCCTGGTTTTGGCACATTTTCCTGGTTTTTATGACCGCTAGTAGTTATTTCCTTGGATGCCAGTCTTGTGAATACCTAGGTTATATTGCCTTCTTTTAAGTATTTTGAGGGGGCAGATAGTTTAGTTATTTGCAGGTAAGTCTGATTCTATCAAGCTTTGTTAGGAAGGAGGTTATCCAAAGTCAATTTTATTCTAAGCCTAGTTTAGGTTACTCTTAATGCATTGCCTTCCTGGAATCTCTACTAAATGCTCTGCTGTTCCACAAGAAGTCTCCACTCAGGTTGGCTGGACTTCAAATGTCTCTCAATGTTATGTGAGCACCAGTAGTTGTTCAGCTTATAGTTCCCTGATAATTGGTTTTTCCCCAGCTTCATACATTTCCACTCTGTGTATGCACAGCTTAGTATTCAGCCAAAAACTCAGATGTATGGAGCAATTTGTTTGCCTAGCTCCCTCCTCTCTGTTCCTCTTCCCTCCCAATTCTAACCAGCTAAGTCTTCCCAAACTCAACTCCCTTGTCTCATCTCTGCAAAACTGCTGTGCTCTGCCTAGATACTCCCTTGTGTGCTAGAACCCAGTTACTGCTTCCAGGCAGAAGATCTTGTCTCATGATCATATTGCCCGAAGTCTGAAAACAGATTATTCATATGTTTAGTCCAGTTTCCTAGTTACATATAGCAGGAAGGCTAGTCTGGTACCATTTACTCTACCACATTTGAGAGCAGAAAGCTTTATCATTTTTTTTAATGTTTACAAGATTGACCTGGGTGGAGAGATACATACTTTTTATACTTAAAAATAAAACCTAATAAAATTAACATTATTTTTACAAAAGAAAGAAAGGATGTTTTTAACCCAAAACATCAGATATACAAAGTCATATCTATATATTCTCATATTCTCAGTTAGTGGTTAAAAAGAAAAATAAAAGAAAATAGAACAAATCTCCAAGAGTAGCAATGTGACACTAGCAAAATGTTCCAGGTTGTCTGATCAGCCTCCCTTTCTCAGTCCAGGTACAGGAAGAATGGGGTTCAACAGCAGCCACAGCACTTTTAAAGATGCCCACAAGGCTACGGCAGTGCTCGGTAGTGAAGTGGTTAACCTTCCTTATGTAAGAGCAGAGCCGAGAACTTAAAACATGAGTTACTTAAAATTCAGCTTAGCTTTATGGTGAGGTAGAGTTTGTTTAATTAGTATTTAGAACTGCACATTGTTTATAGCTATTGGTATTTCAATAGATGCTTAAATGTTTGAACATTTAAAGCTTAATAAGCCTTAGTTCTCTGAAGAAAAACATTGATGTAATTAAATTTTCAATTACTCTCGTTTTTTTTTTTTAGGGGCCCATGCAATTAATAAAAGCTAAGGCATTTAACAACGCTCATTTAAAAACCTAATCTGACACCTCATTAAATAGCTAACACTTATAGCAGATATTTTTAATATAAGTTTCACACAAGCAAAGTCACAACTTTTGAAAAGTACATGTAATGACACATGAGAATAAATAAACGTAACTATTTTTCAGATTATTTTGTGTGTACACATGAATGTGTGGGTCAATTACGGCTTTCTAAAAACCATTCTTCTGCACTGAGACCAATTACTGTTTGTTTGGTTTTAATTGTATGGTCAAACTAAAAACACTGAAGCAATTGCTCCTCAGAGCTTCTTTGCCCCGAGGATCTCACCTTCAAGTTGAAAAAAAGAAAGTGGCGGAGGTTTACAAATTGCATATAGTCTTATTTTAATTAAACACTAAATTTAAAATGGAATAGAAGAAAATTTTCCACTCACAGATTTTGCTACCCACAGATCACTACAGCATCAGTACCACAAGAGAGTTCATGATTCATGCCCCAACCAGAACTACTGGATCACAATCTGAATTTTCAAAACATCCCAGGTGTTTAGTGTGCACATTAAAGACTCAGAAGCCCTGCAGAAGCATGATCAGTTTACCAGTCAGGAAAGAAACTTGCCAGAGTCCTTGCCTTCAAGGAGCTTATAGTCTACTGGGGTCAGGGGAGGCAATCAACAAGGAAAAATTCAATTATAATTTCCTGGGATAAAGGTGGCATGGCGATGTCTACTCATTGCATCAAGGAGGGGCACTTTGTCAAGTTTGGGAAGCAGGCTGACCAAGAAAGGCAAGTTCAGATCCTAAAGAACAAAAATGTAAGGGGCAGAGAAACATAAGCGCATTAAGGAGGCCAAGAAGGAAAACAGAACTCTAGGAAACTGTAGCATTATGAAAACCAAGAGAAGAGGCATTTCCTACGGATAATCAACCGTGTCAATGCACAAAACATCTTGGGTATCTCAAAACACCATGTTTTATACATAGTAGTCACTAAGTAAGTGTTCATTGTATGAGTTGATGAATAAATGCATATTTACCTCAGTGTTAAGTAAAAACCGGGGTATGAATTCAAGAGTATCTAACTCCCATTCTTATGCTCAGCCACCAACCCCTATCATATGCAAAGAAATAACCATATTTAAAAGTAAATTTTAATATATAAACATGTATGACAAATGCCTAGCTTGAAACCAACAATAACAAAATAAAGTTATCTTTTAGGTATGAATCATGTATTAGTTCTTTTTTTTTTTTTGACATTCACCTCTCTGAAACCACCCCCTGCAAAAGCAACTAGTACGAGTCTTTGTACCCAGTAGGCATTCAATAAATATCTGTAAAACAAAACTGTTCTAGAGATTGTTTATCTCTGCTCTCTCCCAAAATCACATTAAAGTGATGGTAAAGGAATTTTTTTTAAAGGAAGGAGTAATTAAGTATAATTTATACACTGAACAGTGAGGAGAAGCCCCCCACCCCACCCCCTTAATTGTCTTTCCCTGTTCAACTCCAACAGTGGTGGCAACCATGCTTGTTTTGCCCTCATTCCCTGTAGAAGGGTGAGAAGGACTTCTCCTTGGAGAAACTGAAGGCCTCAGAGCAAAGATCTACAGACACTAACTGGCATTTGGGGATGTCCCAGTGAAAAGGCCCCTGGCTTCGTGATCATCCTACAGAGAAACCCATCTTTATTTGAGGAGCCTCTTCTAAAACACACAGATTCTAATTAGCTTTTAGGTGTCTCACCTCAGGCAAGGTTCACTAGACTTCTGAGGAAAACCTCCTACATGAAAGACAGAGCACCAGGGAAAAAAGCAAAGAAAAACCTGAGGGGAAACAGACATAATGCTAGGAGCAAAAGACAAAGAGGGAGGGAGGGAGAGAGAGAGAGAGAGAGAGAGAGAGAGGAAACCTCAGGGAGATAAAAGGAGCCATGTCATCCTGTAAGAACAAGATGCCGTGAAAAAGGAACATTGAGACAATAAGAAAGTACCTGGAAATAAAAATATGATAGCAGAAATTTAAAACTCAACAAAATGGGATAAAAAGTTGAAGAGGTCTCTTGATAAGAAAAGCAAGAAAAGTAAGCGATGTAAAATAAAACAGAAAACAGCATGATTAGAGGTTCCATTTGGAAGTCAAATATCCAATGAATAGGACTTCCAGGGAAAAGAAAAACCTTAAAAGTACAAAAGGAAAAAAAAAATACAAAAGGAAGGAAGGAAGGAAGGAGGGAGGGAGGGAGAGAAAGAAAGAAAAAGAAAGGAAGGAAGGAAGAGCAAGAGAGGAAAAAAAAAGAAAGGGAAAAAATTATCTAAAGAAATAATGCAAGAATATTTTCTAGAATTGAGGGCATGAATTCCCTGATCTAAATGGCCCATAACTGCATACCAGCACTGTGAATGAAAAAGGATTCTCAACAAGCGATATCTTCATGAAAATTCAGAAACCAGGGACGGTAAGGAGAAGATTCTAAAAGCTTTCAGAGAAAGAATAGCATCAGACTTGTTGCAGTCACATTGGAAGCTAAAAGATAATGGAGAAATGCCTTCTCAAATGAGATGAAATCAATTCCAGCCTAGAATATTAATCTCAGCCAAACCATCAACAAGGTGAGAGAAGAACAGAGTTTCATACATGGTACCTTACTTCAAAAACTTTGCCTCCCATGTACCTTTTCTCAGGCAGTCATTGGTCAGTATGTTTCACTAAAACAGGGATATAGGACAAGAAGGAAGAAGACATGGGGTCCAAGAAACAGGGTTTCTGACACAGGGAAGAGGGGAAGGGATTTCCCAGGAAGAATGCTGCATAGCAAGCCCAGAGAACAACCAGTCTACAAAGCAGGAGATGCAAGAGGTCCAGAAAGGATATCACTAAGAAAAAAAAAAGAAACTGCAAGATTTCCTGGTGAGCTTCACCATATGGAAAGGAGTTTTACAATTCCTTCAGAAAATATAGGAAGAAAGTAGTTATCAAATATACAGAAAATTAAGCCAAAGGGTAAGGCATACTTAAGCTATGATTGAGTCCTGCCCAAAGTTAAATAAAAAATAAAATATAACCACAGTGTACCATATCAGCTGTGAATAACACTTTCATGGTCAGATTAATATACATAACTGTACTGAATATGTATTTAACCAAAAATTGTGATAAAATGATCTTGGGAAAATGGAGGAAGGGAAGTAAGTATGGGCTAGTGATAGAGGATGGGGAAGGAGCGAGGTAGGTTAAAAAAAGCCAAATGCTCATTTTCCATCAAAGTAAATAGAATTTACATCTGAGAATGAAAAATCAGAATTCAGAAGTTATAACTTGTTATTTTGAAGAAGCTGCTAAGAAGGGTAAAAGCAGTTGCTTCTGGGGAGCAATATTTGAAGGTGGTGTGAAGGGAAGCAGGAAACTTTTTTTCTTAGAACTATTAAATGTTTTTAAACTGAGTGCTGGCATTACTTTGTTTAAAACAGAAATCCAATATATATATATATATTTAATATATATATATTTAAAATTTGAAACTACAATAAAAATTAACCAAATAAAAAGGAAGTATTCTTGAAATCCTAATACAGTAGACAACATAGATGATCAAAATTCCTTGTGGACATGCAATCCTCTTTATATCCAACTCACTGATCACCTCCCCCACCTCAACCTTATTCCTTCCACAGACACAGTTCTTGCACTCAGACCCCAAACGTTCAAGACATCAATGAGCATACCTAAATATGGCTCTTAGTCCCATCTATGGAATAGAACAAAAAAATAAGACTGGGTCTCTGTTTCCAAGTCACATGAATTCTGTTTGAGAGGCTATGTCACATGCAGGAAATAGGTAATAACATAAATTAATCACAATTAAATGGTAACCTGTGTGGTACAAACCATACGGAGTTCAGAAACATGTCAGATCTGAGAGAATGTTCCTGTAGCAGTGCGAGGCAATACGGAAAGTGGTGAGAAAGAGGCTGGATGTAGAAGTTGGGCCACATCACTGCCTGCTCTATAGATCATGTCAAGGTTGGGGGTTTTATCCCAAGTGTAATGGAAAGCCATTAAAAGGATCCCAGCCAGGGAGTTACACAATTTTAAGATCACTCTGATCATTAGATGAAGAATGGACTGGAAGGAGGCAAAACCAACAGGGGGAATAGTTAAGAGGCTATCGAAATGGTTCAAGTGAGAGATGATAGTGGCTTGGACCCGGATAAAGGCTATTATTAAAGACCCATTATAGAAATAGAATCAGTAAGAGTTGCTGATGCCTTCCTTATGTAGAGGACGGGAGGAGGAATTAGCAGGTAGAAGGAGCTAAGGATGATTCCCAGAATTCTGATTGGAGCAATTGGGTGGATGGCGGTTTCACATTCCCAGAGGGAGGAAGACTGGGAAAGATAACAGGTTTTAGAGAAAAAGGTTAAATGTTAGGGGTTGAACAAGTTAACATGCAGATTCTTGAGATTCCCCACTGGATTTGTCAAACAATCAATTGATTCATTGTGCTCTCTGTGTTCCATATTCTAGGACATCACATGGGTTTGGGGCTCAGCAAAGAAGTCCAGTCTAGAGTCAGTTTGGGGGAGTTGTTGGCATACAGATGGCATTAGAAGTCATGAAAATGTATAAGACCATCTAGGACAGTGGTTTTCAAACCTGGAGTGTGCATTTACAATGCAAGTTTCAAGACCCCCAATCCCTGAGAGTTTCTGATTCAGTAATTCTCAGTGAGGTCCAGGAATCTGCTTTATTAAAAGCCAGTTCAAAATGTTCTGATGCAGGTAGTTCAGGCTCAGGTTGGAATGGACAGAGGTGAGGAAGTAGCAACAGCAAGTGTAGCCAATCCTTTCCAGAAGTTGGAGAGAAATTGGAGAAGTTGGAGAGAGGTTGCTAGGTAGAGGGGATGTGAGACCAAAGGGTTACCTTTTTTGTGTATTATTAGTTTTTTTTAAAGGTGGGAGACACTAAAGTGGTGATTCATAACCTTGGCTACACATTATAATCACCTATTGAGATTTTCTAAAATATCAATGCACAGCATACAACAAGACCAGTAAATCAGAATCTCGGGAGGTGGAGCTTAGATACCAGTATTTTTTAAATTTTTATTTATTTATTTATTTTTGGCGGTACGCGGGCCTCTCACTGTTGTGGCCTCTCCCGTTGCAGAGCACAGGCTCTGGACACGCAGGCTCAGCGGCCATGGCTCACGGGCCCAGCCGCTCCGCGGCATGTGGGATCCTCCCGGACCGGGGCACGAACCCGTGTCCCCTGCATCGGCAGGTGGACTCTCAACCACTGCGCCACCAGGGAAGCCCCAGTATTTTTTAATTTAAATTTTTTTAAATCATTTTTCCCCCTAAAGCATTGTTTTTATTTCCCCAGTGCCTGGCATATAATACATCTTCAATTCACATTTTTTGTTGTGGAAAGTATTGCTGAGCCAGTTAGCGGATAACACAGACAACAGGAAACAGTATGTATTGTAAAATTCATGTTATCTTCCTGTGAAAAGGATTATAATCCAATTACCTACTTTCAAATGGGGAACCGGAACCTGAGAGAGGAATTGAATTCCTAAGGTCTGTCAGCCTTGGTAGTAGTGAATCAGGACCAGAACCCAGTATTCCAACTCCCAGGTCAGTGCTGTCCTGTCTTTGAACAATCCCATTTTGAACACACCCCAAACCCGCTCACCCATCAAGACTCGGCCTGCCTAATACCTCCCCTTCGACACCTCACTTCCTCAGTCACAAACCAACCCTGCCGTCTCTCATCAAACCCGTTGTCAAGTCCAAACCCGCCTGCGTCCCAGACCCATCCTTCCCTCACCCCCGGCTTCAAGCCCAGTCCCCAGACTGCGCTTGCTCCACTCGGGCAGCAGACTCTGTCACCATAGCAACTGGAGACACTCGAATCGGCCCGCAGCAACAAGGGGAGAGGAGCTCCTGGTAGTACAATTATTTTTTTGTATATGCTTTCCTTACCGCTTCCCGCGCCTGATGCGTGAATTTGAGAGTCTGGTAAGAAAGCTCCATCGAGAGCAGGGAGAAAAGGAACCAGTTACTAGGCTGACCAGTACATCCACCGATGGCGGCTCAGGGAAATCTGACGCTTAACCAGCCCGCCCCCTTCAGGATTGGCCAGAGCCTGGACATGCCAGCCAATCACTGGGCAAAGATGGATTCTTTACTCATGCCAATCAATGTTAAAATAAATCTGTTAATCCAGAGGTTTTGCACGGCACTGACCAATCGAGAGACAGAAAGGGGATGATTGGCAGGTCTTGGGTCATTTGCAATTGTTTTGTTTCCCTAAATTCTGTCTCTAAAGTTTATGCACCATAGTATTTGTCCTTGATTTCGGCAGTTGTTCAGGCCTTCGTGACCCAATGCTTCTGTTCCCAAGACTCTATTTTGGCATCCCGACTTCCCTAGGTCCCCCTCTCCCTCCTGATTAAGGAAAAGGTTTGGAAATTCCTTCCTGCTTTACTTTGAAATTGTCTGTACTTGGTCCATCTAGACTGATAGAATCTGATGTGGACCATGGCTGTCAGGGGCTTTCTTGGATGCAAACTGTGCATTAAACTTTTCCTTCCCCTCCGATTTCCCCCACATCAGACCTACTCATTAGAGATGGACAAACATGGACTTTACTTTTTCCTCTGCTTTATTTTCTTCATCTACTAACTACTCTTGTGTCTTCAAGGTCTTTCCCTTCAGTCTCTTTTGCTATGAATCTTATTCTAAACATCTTCTCCTCATTATCTTTGGCTTCCTTCATCCATTCTCCCCTCAGGATACAAAAATATTCAAGTCTCCTCAGTCTAAAAAAAAACGTTCTCGGGGGCTTCCCTGGTGGCGCAGTGGTTGAGAGTCCGCCTGCCAATGCAGGGGACACGGGTTCGTGCCCCAGTCCGGGAAGATCCCACATGCCGTGGAGCGGCTGGGCCCGTGAGCCATGGCTGCTGAGCCTGCGCGTCCGGAGCCTGTGTTCCGCAACGGGAGAGGCCACAGCAGTGAGAGGCCAGTGTACCACAAAAAAAAAAAAAAAAACAAAACGTTCTCGGGCTTCCCTGGTGGCTCAGTGGTTGAGAGTCCGCCTGCCGATGAAGGGGACACGGGTTTGTGCTCCGGTCCGGGAAGATCCCACATGCCGCGGAGCGGCTAGGTCCGTGAGCCATGGCTGCTGAGCCTGCGCGTCTGGAGCCTGTGCTCCGCAACGGGAGAGGCCACAACAGTGAGAGGCCCGCGTACCGCAAAAAAAAAAAAAAAAAAAAAGTTCTCATCTTGTAATTGTTAAATTGAATCACCTCTCTGGCGCTCACCTCAAGCTTTCTGGAAGAACTGGCTATCCTCTTCTTCACTTCCTCACCTCGCATTCATTTCTCAACACTTTCTGCTCCTACTCCTTTGAAGCTGTTCTTGCCAAAGTTGCTAAATAGGAAATCCAATTATAGATTATTTTACACTTTACCAAATTTAAACTTGGCACCATTTGAAGTTGTTCACGGCTCTCTCATTAGTAATAATAGCTATAATTTATTAAACATTTAAAGTAGGGCACTAGGCAATGTACTATGTGATTTATGTGTTTATCCAATTTACTCCTAACACCCCATGGAAAGTTATTAATACTCCCAATTTACAGTTGTGGAAACAGGCTCAAAGAGCTGAGTTAACTCATTTTAGGTTATCCAACTAGATAGAGTTAAGGTGCAAACCTAGGTCTAGTGACTGAAGCCAGTGTTCCTTTCCACTACACTCTCTTGCTATTCTTTCTCTCCAGTTTCACCTGTCATTCCCACCCTGACCCAGACACCTCCCCTCATCTCTCACTCCAGCATAAATGAACTGCTTACAATGCTTGTGAACCAGTCCTGAGCAGTTCATTTTGCTTGGAGGATCATTCCTACCTCATTTGCCTAATTGAAGCCTATTTTGCCTACTAAGAGTCAGCTCCGGAATCACTTTCTAGGACAATTCAGTGGTGTTTATCAGATCACAATACTTACTCCAGGCAGAGCTTAGGTGGAGAGAAAACTAATTCCTGATTCCACTATATATCCTTTTACGCTACACTTAGCACATTCTTTTGTTGACATGACTTTCAAAAAAGTTAAAAATATGGGTTTCCCTGGTGGCACACTGGTTGAGAGTATGCCTGCCGATGCAGGGGACACGGATTCGTGCCCCGGTCTAGGAGGATTCCACATGCCGCGGAGCGGCTGGGCCCGTGAGCCATAGCCGCTGAGCCTGCGTGTCCAGAGCCTGTGCTCCACAGCGGGAGAGGCCACAACAGTGAGAGGCCCGTGTACCACACACACAAAAAAAAGTTAAAAATATGACTCTCTTTGATATGAACGGACATAATGTCAAAGGTTTTATCTAACTCACTGAGGGAGCCAGTAAGATGGTAAAGCTGGTTTAAAGAGCATTTTGGGGAACTGGGTATTTATAGGCATTTTGAGAAGAAAGGTTAGGATAAGATTGCTAGCTTAGATACAAAATTAGTTAATGTTCTACAGGGCAGTAAAATCTTGACATTTTCTTTTCTAAAGGACATAGAAACATTCCTCTAGTTTAGGCCATTTACATTTAAATTTTAACTAATTAAAATTAAATAAAGTTAAACATTCAGTTCCTCAGTCACACTAGCCACATTTCACATATTCAATTGTCATATGTAGCTAATGGCTAATATATTGGACAACACAGATATAGAACATTTCCATCATCGCAAAAAGTCCTTTTGGAAAGCAGTTGGGCCTCTTAAACATTGCTCTAGTATGACATTGAAAGGATATGCTGTACTATCTTTTGACTTATTTCCAAATGTAATATAAGTGTTTCTAAAGAATTTTCTCTACATAACAACTGGCTTTCAAATGTTTCCAACTGAGACACACATTAAGAAATACATTTTTGGTCAACTAATGTTTGACAAGGAAGCCAAGAATACTCAATGGGTAAAGGACAATAAATAGTGTTGGGAAAACTGGATATTCCCATGCAAAAGAATGAAATTGGACCCTTATCTTACACCACTCACAAAAACTAACTTGAAATGGATTAAGGACTTGAATGTAAGACCTGAAACCATAAAAGTCCCAGAAGAAAACCTAGGGAAAAAGCTCCTTAACATTGGTCTTGGCAATGATTTTTTTTTTCAATATGACACCAAAAGCACACATGACCAAAACAAAAATGAACAGGTGGGATTATATCAAACTAAAGGCTTCTGCACAACAAAAGAAATGATTGATAAAAAGAAAAGGCAACCTATGGAATGTAAGAAAATATTTGCCATCTTTCTGATAAGGGGTTAATATACAAGATGTGTAAGGAACTCATACAATACAATAGCAAAAAACCAAACAATCCAATTTTAAAATGGTCAGAGGACTTGAATAGACGTTTTCACAAAGAAGACATACAAATGACCAACAAGTACATGGAAAGGTGCTCAACCTCATTAATCATAAGGGAAATGCAAATCAAAATCAGAATGATATATCATCTCACACCTGTTGGAATGGTTATTATTAAAAATACAAGAGGTAAGGATGTGGAGAAAAGGGAACTGCACTCTCAGTGGAACCATAAACTAGTACAACCACTATGTAAAGCGGTATGGAGGTCTTTTAAAAAAATTAAAAATAGAGCTATCATATGGTATAGCAATTCCACTTCTGGATACATACCCATAGGAAATGAAATCACTATCCTGAAGAGGTATCTGCACACCCATATTCATTGCAGCATTATTTACAATAGCCAAGACATAGAAACAACATGAGTCCAGATGGTCATAGAAAACATCTTTAAAGGGCTGAAAGAAAACCAAATACTGTGAAGTTAAGTGTTCTATACCCAGTGAAAATATTCTCCAGAAATTAAGGTGACTTGGAAAGGGTGACTGCCAGGAGCTGGGAGGTCAGAAAGGAGGCTGTGTAGCCTAGATGAGGGGTCATGACATGGGGACTATCACGAATGAGACACTCTCAGAGGACATCTTTGGAGGTCACTTGACCCCTGACTTACTCCCAGTGTTAGTTTTCTAGAATAGAGATCTTATCACACTACTACCTACAAAATCCTGTAACCTAGAGCATTCAGATCCCTCATTTTCACATGTACATCACTCCCCAATCTCATCTCACCCTGTCTTAAAATTAGTTTTTTGTTTTGGTTTTTTTTCTCTTCTTCAAATATTCTTTTTTTTTAACATCTTTATTGGAGTATAATTGCTTTACAATGGTGTGTTAGTTTCTGCTTTATAACAAAGTGAATCAGTTATACATATACATATGTTCCCATATCTCTTCCCTCTTGCGTCTCCCTCCCTCCCATCCTCCCTTATCCCACCCCTCCAGGCGGTCACAAAGCACCGAGCTGATCTCCCTGTGCCATGCGGCGGCTTCCCACTAGCTATCTACTTTATGTTTGGTAGTGTATGTATGTCCATGCCTCTCTCTCACTTTGTCACAGCTTACCCTTCCCCCTCCCCATATCCTCAAGTCCATGCTCTAGTAGGTCTGTGTCTTTATTCCCGTCTTATCCCTAGGTCCTTCATGGCCTTTTTTTTTTTCCCCTCAGATTCCATATATATGTGTTAGCATACGGTATTTGTTTTTCTCTTTCTGACTTACTTCACTCTGTATGACAGACTCTAGGTCCATCCACCTCACTACAAATAACTCAATTTTGTTTCATTTTATGGTTGAGTAATATTCCATTGTATATATGTGCCACATCTTCTTTATCCATTCATCTGTTGATGGACACTTAGGTTGCTTCCATGTCCTGGCTATTGTAAATAGAGCTGCAATGAACATTTTGGTACATGACTCTTTTTGAATTATGGTTTCCTCAGGGTATATGCCCAGTAGTGGGATTGCTGGGTCGTATGGTAAAATTAGTTTTAATTAAAGCTACCACTTTAGAAAGAAAACACAAAGTCAGCAGCATGTGTCTTTTCCTTTAAGAGAGGAACCCATTTTTTCTCACTGAAATTCTCCAGCTAGATTTGTTGGGCTAGGGCAGGATCTCTCTATCTCAGCACTGTTGACATTCGAGGCCAGATAGTTCTTTGTTGTGGGGGGCTAACCTGAGCATCGTAGGATGTCTAGCAGGTCCCTGACCTCTACCCACTAGATGCCAGAACACCCCCAAATTGTGACGACCCAAAATATCACCAGACATGGCCAAATGCCGATTGTCCCGTGGAGGGCAAAATTGCCCCAGGTTAGACCTGTCTCTTCTTCTCAAGAAGAAAAAAACCCCACTGCCATGTTTATTAAATTTAACATTTCTCCTCATCTAAAGAGAAAGATGTCAAAGAAAACCTAGGGCATATACATAAGCACGCACTTCACCACCACCACACCCCAACCCAGATAACCTAAAAGAAAAAATAAGGGCAAAGTTCTCTTCAACAATGTATCTTTGCTTCTGAAAGATGTTTCCACATCCTCTTTCTCCTGAGGCCACTTGGGCCTTCAGAATAGCAGTTTTTCACCAGTTGGCCCCAAGCCTTGGTTTTTCTTTTTCATGCTTTTTAACGTGGGTAAGTTTTTCAGCATATCTGGCAAGATCAGAAAGTGGATCTTCCTGCCACGGATGTACAGTCCAGGTGAGCCGCCCATCACCTCTGTAGGGTACTGTGACCTTGCACATCTGGCAGTTCCTGTTGTCCCCTGCCTCATGAACTTCCCACGATACACGTCGCCGGGTTTGTCTGACATTCACAATGTGGTCCTCAGCCTCGTGTAGGACCTGAACATGCACAGCAATAGACATCTCTGAGGAAGAGCGTGCTGCTCCTGTCTCCCTTTCTTTTGCGACTCCAGGAACAGGTGCGCGAACAATCCGCCCACGCTGCCAGAACCATTTCAAAAAATGTGCCCATTAATTGCTTCCTATACTATTCATACCTACAGACAAAAGAAAAACTCCCCTCTTTCTAAGGAAATTTTTATTTTCCTCTCCTTTTTTAAAACATTCGTTACATTTCTTATCCTTGAGTTTTAAAACATTGTTTCAATAATCACCAAAGTAGCAAAACTGCGTCGGGTGTCCACGTTATTGATGCTCCCAAGTTGTGTCATTTGACGTGTATGAAACAGAGCCAAAGCTTACCTCTTGTTTCTCAAGAGATATTATTTCTTTTTTTTTAAAGGCATATTATTTCTAAACTATTGAAAAACACAGTGCAACTTCAGTTGGAGAAAACGAGTTATTCCACTTGTTCTTTCTCTTAGAGCAAGGATGTTTTACAGGGTGAATTCTGAGCGTTTTTTATTCATAAACTTTTTTGTTTTATTGATTATGCTCTTCAAATTGTGCGTGAATCCATCAATGCCTATCCCTTTCTCTTCACTAGCCTCTTCCCATACAAACACCTTGGAATTCTGTATTCACAGCCTCACTTATGTCAAACCACCTCTTCCATAGAGCTTCTCTAGGCATGCAAGAATGAGGGAGAGTTTTCGAGAACGACAAGAAAGATACCCGCCTAACTGCAAACCCTCTGACAGTCAACTATAACTCATTTCTGAATATATATTGTTAAAACTCCATTTTTTATGTCACCTAAAAAGAATGTATCCTGTCATTCTTTAAAAACTGTTACCTCTGTCAGTGGAAAGAGAAAAAGTTTTAATCATACAGACAGTCTGTGTTGGTATAAATCTCTCTCTGCCAACAGTTGTTGAAACATAAGAATAGAGAGCTTTTACTGGATCTTATCCAAAAATAGAATGAAATCTGGTTTTTACCCTTCACTGTTATCAGTGTCATTTTCTAATTTACCCTAAATGGTATCAGAATGTGTGCCCTGTCTTCCTAACTTTATCTGTGAACAGTCCTCCTGCTGCCATTCCTGCAACCACATTCAGAGGCACACAGGCCAGGATTGGAATCTTGCCCCATCACTTACTGCTCTGTGATTTAGGAAAGGTATTGGACCTGTTCAAGCCTTGTATCCTCATCTGTAAAATGGAAACAGTAATACCTTCTCATAGTGAAATGAGACCTTGTGTGGGAAAGACTGCCCTAGTCAAGTTTCCCTGATTAAGAGATTGTTAATTTTTGTTGTTGCTCTTGTTGGTTTGTTTCTAAGAGAATGAATAACCAACAAAGAAAGTAACCTACCTGTATTAGTTTTAAAAATGAAGGGAGAGGATTTTTCTGGAAGAATAGTCGGGTGACTTTTGTCATTAGCCAATGAAACATTGAACAACAAGGTTCAGAAACGGTAGATACCAGTGCAGCTTTCAGGACCTCAGCAGCTGTTCCTTTCACTCAAAAATGTCCTGCCATTAACATGACTCATCTTCAAACTTCATTAGTGCACATGTCACTCAGGATAAATTTTTGAGAAAAAGAACCTGATTGCTTCCCCCTGGCTAACATATGGGTTTTTCTCAGTCTCCTCTCCTCCAAATCCAATCAGCTGTGGCTAGGAAGGAGGTTCCTATGTCTCAGGTTTGCAGGGCCTCTGAGGAGAGCAAGGCTGACATGCACCCCAAAATGTAAGTGGTTCTAGTGCTTGGAAATGCACATAATAAGTGCTTAATGGGTCTTAGCAATTGTTGTCATTGTTGAGAGTGTACCCTGTGATTTTCAGGCTCCATACATTTGATTACATCATTTTTTTAAACCACTGAAATGTTATTCCTTCTCTATATGAATGAAAATGAAATCATTCATTTTTTTCATTCATCCAGAAAATATTTATTTCATGCTTAATATGAGTCAAACGGTGTTCTTGGCAGTGGGGATACAGTGGAGGACAAAGTCCCTGCCTTCCTGGAACTTATATTCTAGTGGGGGCGGGGACTCTGGGAAGAATTGTACCCATAAACCATGAATTAATATAATTTGAGGTAGTGAGAAGTGCCACAGTTTGAGGGAATAAGTAATGACAGTGGAGGAAGAGGAAGAATAAAGGCTAAATGTGGGAGATAAAACAGGGCCTGTGGACTCCGGTAAGGAGTTCAATTTTTATTTTTAGAGTGCTGTAAACCTGTTGAAAGATTTTGAATAGGGGATGGTGAGATCAGATTTATATTTATCAAAAATCATTCTGGATGCTACATGGAGAATGATTGTAGTGGAACAAGATAGAAAGCAAGATAGAAAGACAGGAGGCTACTGCGGTCATCCAGGACAATGGTGACAGTGGCAGTGAAGTGAAGAATGATCAGATTTAGGATGCATTTGGGGTTTTGTTTCACTATGAAATATTTCAAGCATACAAATATAGAGGATAATAGGTTGGTATACCTACCTTCCAATTCTATCATATCTTAACATTGTGCCATATTTGCTTCAGATCTTTTTTTTTTTAAGAAAGAAGACTTTACAAATATAGAATACCCCAGAATAGCCTACGGATCCTATTCCCTTCCTCTCAGAGGTACCCACTGTCCTGGTTTTGATACTCATCATTCACATGTATGTTTTCTATCACATATGTACCTATCCATAAATATACAGCATTGTTTTCCCTTTTTGAAAAATTTACATGAAAGGTATATAACTTTTTCCAACTTGATTGTTTCATTTGGCATTGTTTTGGGGATTTGTCCATATTCTTTTTTTTTTTTTTTTAGTTTTATTATTTATTTATTTATTTTTGGCTGTGTTGGGTCTTCATTGCTGTGCGTGTGCTTTTTCTCTAGTTGTGGCGAGCGGGGGCTTCTCTTCATTGTGGTGCATGGGCTTCTCATTGCGGTGGCTTTTCCTGTTGCAGAGCACGGGCTCCAGGCGTGCGGGCTTCAGTAGTTGTGGCACGTGGCTCAGTAGTTGTGGCTCGCGGGCTCAGGAGTTGTGGCTTGTGGGCTCTAGAGCGCAGGCTCAGTAGTTGTGCCGCACGGGCTTAGTTGCTCCGTGGCATGTGGGATCTTCCTGGACCAGGACTCGAACCCGTGTTCCCTGCATTGGCAGGCGGATTCTTAACCACTGCGCCACCAGGGAAGCCCTGTCCATATTCTTATATGAAGCTCTGGCTCTATTCATTTTTTTCTTACTGTATACATAGCATTCTTTTTTAGGAACATACCACAATGCATGTATCTACCCTATCCTTGATGGACAAGACAAGTTGTTTTTAACTTTTCGCTGTTACAAACAGTGATGGAATAAATATTCTTGTACATATCTCCTGGTGCATATGTGCCTGTATAAGAGTTTCTCTAGGTTAGCACTTCCTAACTTCAGGTCATGCACACAAAGAAAACAATAAAATTTCTAGGGCTTCCCTGGTGGTGCATTGGTTGAGAGTCCACCTGCTGATGCAGGGGACACGGGTTCGTGCCCCGGTCCGGGAAGATCCCACATGCCGCGGAGCGGCTGGACCGTGAGCCATGGCCACTGAGCCTGCGTGTCCGGAGCCTGTGCTCCGCAACGGGAGAGGCCACAACAGTGAGAGGCCCGTGTACCGCAAAAAAAAAAAAAAAAAAAAATTTCTGTGGCATGTTAATAAACTGAAGAGGATTTAGGAATATCTATATGGAGCTTGGTGAAAAAGCTCATTATTTTTTTGTATAATTATAAGAAAGAGTGGAATACTAAAGTATTAAGGAAAATATAAAATATTAAATTTGCATAAAACTTCCAAATAAAAAATTTCAGAAGTTTTAGTGAAGAGCTCAAGAGCATTTCTATGGGCAGGGTTAATGTTTGAATTGTCTGTACTTTTTTTTTTTTTTTTTTGCGGTACGCGGGCCTCTCACTGCTGTGGCCTCTCCCGTTGCGGAGCACAGGCTCCGGACACGCAGGCTCAGCGGCCATGGCTCACGGTCCAGCCGCTCCGCGGCATGTGGAATCTTCCCGGACCGGGGCACAAACCCGTGTCCCCTGTGTGGGCAGGCGGACTCTCAACCACCGCGCCACCAGGGAAGCCCTGTCTGTACTTCTTGATCAAGACATTTTAATGACAATGTCTTCAAGTTGTTATTGACAAGATATTTTGCATTTTTGCAATCATTCAAAAGTTGAAATTATATTGTAAAAATCAAGTAACCAGTCCTTTTCTATCATTGACAAATATAATTTTGAAATTTTTTGATAAATAAAATAGGTTTCAGATTCTAGTTGTGCAGATAGCACAGAGTTCCTTTCTATATACCCCAGTTTCCTTGATTATTAACATCATTTTTAAATTTAATTTTTATTTTACATTGGAGTATAGCTGATTTACAACGTTGTGTTAGTTTCAGGTATACTGCAAAGTGAGTCAGTTATACATATACATATATCCATTCTTTTTCAGATTCTTTTCCCATATAGGTTGTTACAGAATATTAGGTAGAGTTTCCTGTGCTATGCAGTAGTTAACATCTTGTATTAATATGGTATATATGTCACAACTAATGAACAAATATTGAGACATTATTACTAACTAAAATTCATATTTTATTCAGATTTCTTTAGTTTTTGCCTCGTGTCCTTTTTTATACCAGAATCTAGCCAGGATACCATATCATATTTAGTTGTTGTGTCTCCTCAGGCTCTCTTTGCTGTGATGATTTCTCTGACTTTCTTTGTTTTTAATGACCTTGACACTTTTAAGGAATACTGGTCAGGTGGTTTGTGGAATGCTCCTTGATTGGGATTTCTCTGATACTTTTTCCCATGATTCAACTGGGTTTGTGTGTTTTTTGAGAGAAAGATCACAGAGATAAAGTGCCATTCTCATCACATCATACCAAGGGTACATACTATCATCATGGCTCATTATATCTCATCAGAACCTGAGAGATGATAAAACACTGTTTCAAGACAATCTTTGTCATAGAGAGCAAATGAAAATAGACTTGTAGCAGCTTCCAATCCTTTAAAATTTGTTGAAATTCGAAAACAAAAAAAAACAAACGACGTGATGTAAAAATGAGTAAA
Source organism: Delphinapterus leucas (assembly GCF_059928025.1). Lineage (NCBI taxonomy): Eukaryota > Metazoa > Chordata > Mammalia > Artiodactyla > Monodontidae > Delphinapterus > Delphinapterus leucas. The sequence goes on along the minus strand of NC_143142.1, from coordinate 63,040,468 downwards.
GGACTGAATAGACATTTCTCCAAAGAAATTATTCTGAAGGCCAATAAGCACATGAAAAGATGTTCAACATCACTAACCATTAGGGAAATGCAAATCAAAACCTCAAGGAGATATCATCTGATGCCTATTATGATGGCTACTACTAAAACCCAGAAAATAACAACTGTTGATGAGGGTGTGGAGAAGCTGGAACCCTTGCACACTGCTGGTGGGAATGTAAAATGGCACAGCTACTTTGGAAAACAGTATGGCAGTTCCTCAAAAAATAAAAATAGAATTACCATATGATCCAATAATTCCGCTTCTGGGTATATACCCAAAAGAATTGAAAGCAGGATCTAGGAGAGATATTTGTTCACATTAGTCACAATAATCAAAAGGTGGAAGCAACCTGCTATTGATCGAATGTCTGTGTCCCTCAAAAACCCATATGTTGGTGCTTCAATCCCCAATGCGATTATATTTGGAGGTGGGGCCTCTGGGCAGTAATTAGATTTAGCTGAGGTCATGAGGGTGGAGGCCCTAGGATTGGCTTAATGCCCTTATAAGAAGATCAAGAAACCAGAGCTCTCTGTCCCCATCATGTAAGGATATAGTAAGAAGGTGGTCATCTGTAAACCCGGAAGTGGATCCTCATCAGACACTAAAGGCTGGCACCTTGATCTTAGATTTCTGAGCCTCCAGAACTGTGAGAAATGTTAGCTATTTAAGTCACACATTCTGTGGTATTTTGTTTTAGTACCCCAGCCTGATTAAGACACAACCTAACTGTCCATGGACAGATAAATGGATAAACAAAATACGGTGTATACATACAATGGAATATTATTCAGCCTTAAAAAGGAAGAAAATTTTTTGTCATATGTTACATCATGGATGAACTTTGAAGACATCATGCTAAGGGAAATAAGCCAGTCACAAAAAGACACATACTGTATAATTCCATTTATATCAGGTACCTAGAGTAAAGTCATGAAGAAAGCAGAATGGTGATTGCCAGGGTCCAGGGGGAAGAAAAGAATAGGGAGTTATTGTTTAATGAGTATGGAGTTTCAGTTTTGCAAGATGAAAAGAATTCAGGTGATGGATGGTGGTGATGGCTGTACAGTAATGTGACTATACTTAATGGCACTGTATCGTACACTTAAAAGTGGTTAAGTTGGTAAACTTTATATTGTGTATATTTTATCACAATTTTTAAAATTGTTGAGGCTCACTCTATTATGCTCAATTTTGGTAAATATTCCATATGTACTTAAAATAATGCATTTTCTGCACATTACTTGTAATCACTGGGTCAAATTTGTTAATTATGCTGTTCCAAAAATCTATATCTTTAATGATTTTCTGTTTGCTTTTTGTATCAATTACTGAGCTAGGTATAGTAAAATGCTTCACTATACTTGTGGATTTTCTCACTGTAGTTCTGTAAGCTACATTAAGTGCATGTCATTAGGTGCATACAGATTTAAAATTGCTATATTTTACTGGTGAACTTAACTCACTCAGAGAAGTCCCAACTATGGTATCCCCATCAGGTCTATAAATGTAGACCATTTATAGTTCCTCCCGGTCCAGAGGCAATTTACTAATCAGAGGTCATTTTTATCATAAACCTCTATCATGTTTCCAGGTGAACAGAGCTAGAAAATTAACTGAAGGTTAAGTTCTTATGTAGAAAGGAAAAGGTTTTGTTAACCCTTTACCTATAGTGATTTTTTTTATCAGTCTGAAAAATCTCAGACTTTATCTCGTCACATATTGCTACTGCCTCATTTTGGTTTTTTGTTCTTTGAGGACTCCAATTAAACATTTGTTAGACTTTTCCGGCATTATCTTCTGTCTCAAATCTATGTCTCTAATATTTTCTTACACATTTTCCATCTTTTTGTTTCCCTGAGCTTCATTCTAAATAGTCTTCTAACATGTTCTTGTTATTAATTCTCTCTTAAACCATGTGTAATATACATATATACCTATAAACTTATCCATTGAGTTCTTAAACATCTCAATTCTAGAGTTTCTATTAGATTATTTTTTCAAGGTTTGTTTATTTACTTATTTGTGTAAGCTTGCTTTTATTGCAGTGTTTTTCTGATTTTTGATTATGTTTGGTCATTTAATTTGTAAAATTTTATGTAGGTTAATTTGAGGTTTGGGCTAATGATATCTTCATCTGGAGAGAATTTTTGTTTGATTCTGCCCAGTGTCTGTGGAGTACCACTCTAGGATCTGTTTATTCAGTATTCAAGGAGTGAGATTTCCTGATTGCTATAAAACCTGAACGCAATTTGTGGAAGTGCTGATTTATTTCTGGTTTATCTTTACCCTACGGGATCCTGTATTAAATATGGGGGGTGTTTATTGGACTTTGCTTCTTCTGTGGCACTAGATTTAGATTTATGTCTCTCTTGCCCAGCAATCCTGCGAAAGTCATAGCTCAGTTTATAGATTTTACTTTTGGATTGTCAAATGTCTCAGGATAAATGTTCAGTTTAGCTGCCTAGAACACTGCCTTCTAAGATTTTGACTGGTTAACTCCTTACATTTGGCACTTGCTTCTGATTTTCTAAATCCAGATTTTTTGGTTGTTCTTAGTTGCTGAGTTGTATCAAATTACCAATTTCTTTAACATATATGCTAGCGTGAAACCATCCTTGCATTACTGGCATAAAATCTGCTTATAAGTTAGATAGGAAAATTAATTTTTGTTTGGTTTTGGCATTGAGGCTATAATAGCATTTTAACATGTTTCCCTCATTTTAAAATTCTCTCTACAGTATTAGAAATCAGATCATTGGTTATTTCTGGTGGGAGGTTTGACTGGGAAGGGGCAGGAGGGAATTTTCTGGAGTGATGAAAATGTTCTGTATCTTGATAAGCATTTTTCAAAACTAATTGAAGAGTTTACTTAAGATAGGAGGATTTACCTATATGTTATTTATGCCTTAATAAAAATTGTTCAAATACTAATAACTGTTGAATCTAGTTGGAATGTATACAGATATTCATTGTTATGCTTTCAACTTCTGTTTGTGTTTAAAAATTCCAGACTAAAAAATTGGGAATATAAAAGATAAATTCATTGTTCATTTTCTTTGATACTGTATAGTTTCAGTAAAGGTTAAGGTAAAGTGTAAAGGAGCAAAGAAATGTGATTAAAATAGATGTGTTCTTGGCAAAAGAAGAAAGGTGGCTTGAAACTATCTAGGAGACTTGAACACGGATATAGGGAAAGAGGAAGAAATCAGTGGAAAGGAAAAGAGAGATGTTGAGATCAAGAGGATTGATGGGTTCAGAGACAGGCAGAGAAAGGATTAACAGGACAGGTGCTTAGAAACTAAACTCAGTATTTCATGCATGGTGCTTCTTATGGGTTGTAAGCTCCTTGGTGGAAGGGCTGTACTGTATTCTATTCATCTTTATTCCCCTGAAGATCCTAGCTCACATTGGCCTTCACTTAACGTCTGTTGAACAATGTTAAACTCTACTGAGGTGGAAATCAAGGTCTAAGGAGAATAAGCCAAGATCAAGAAAAAGCCAAGCTAAAAGTTAATGGTGGAAAGCCAGAATTAGAACCTACTCTAGATACTGTTCATTCTTTTACTCATTAAACCAATGAGAGGCCCACAGTTTTCCAAGCATTTGTCAGTCATTATAGTCTAGCGGGTTTAAAAACACTTTTAAGAAAAAAAGTTAAACGATAATTATTTATATAATAATCACACAAAGACCTACGTAATTACCATGGAAAAATATCAGGAAGGAAATATTCGGATCCTATGAGCAGTCGGAGAGGGATCTGAATTAAAATGGGGGCATGTGGGTTTAGGGAAGGTCTTTCTGAGGAAGTGATACTTAAACTGAGAGGTGAAGGATGAACAGGAATAGGCGAAGAGGTGTAGTGGTAAACTATTCTTGGCCCAGGGATCAACATTAGGTGTCTTAAATGGATTCCATCCACCTCTTCAAGGAAATTTGAACCCTGGATTTGGTCCAGCGAATTTTTTGACCAGCTTAACTCAGCATCTTCTCATCCTTTGTCAGCAAGTCAGGAGTGCCGTGAAACTTCCTTCCATCTTCTCTTCCTCTGACATTTCATTTTTCCCAGCTATCTTATTTCCCTGACCCCTCGACTTTCTATCAGGGCCCTTCTGGGCGCTCTCCTATTTCACTTCCCCAACTTCCCTCCCCCAACCCTTTCAACTCTGCAGTCCTTGACATTCGGTCGCCCTTCAAAGTCAGAAAGAACCAGCCAGGTTAGTACTGAGGATATTATCGACCCAAAAATGTCTCACCAACCTTGCCCCATTAGATCAGAACAATAGCTTATCCAACACCCATATTTAGGTTGTTCCGCCACAACTACTCCGGGGGATGCCTTTATTTGTGGGTGCTCCCTCCGTCCACAGCCACCGTGGGGAAGGGCACTGTAAATATTCCCGTCACGAGTCCCGGCCATCTCTTCTTCCTCTCCGTCCCTCCCACAGCCCAGGCCCTCCTCCAGTCCCGCGGGTAACACTGCAGCCGCGAGGGCGCTTCAGGGACTGGGGCTGGGCCTCCGCGCCGGGGAGAGGAGGCACCCGCGGGCTGAGGGCTGCACGGCGACAAGGCCGAGCGCCGGAAGGCGTGCGGGAGGTAGGCAGGCAGCGGGAGGGGGCGGGGACTCAGGCGAGGCCAAAGCCGCAGGCCTGGGGGGCTGGCGGAAGACGCGGGCGGAAAGCGGCTGGCCGAGAGGGCTGGGCGCCTGGAGGGCGGGGCCGCGCTCGCCGGGGGCGGAGCTCCGGCGGCGGTCACGTGACGGGCCCGGAGGCAGCGGCGGCGGCGGCGGCGGCGGCGGCCGCGGCGTCTTTAGTGGCTCCCAGTGCAGGATGGTGCTGGAGGCGGCGGCGGCGGCCGTGGTGGCGGCGGTGTCGTTGGCGGCAGCGGGAGGGGGTGCTGTGGCGGCAGCGGCGGCGGCGCCCGCGGGTGGTATAAAATGGCGGATTTCGAGGAGTTGAGGGTAAGCGGGGGCGTGGGAGTGGAGAGCGGAGGCCGCGGGGGAGGGGAGGGGAGGGGAGGCGAGGCGGGGAAGCCGCAGCGTCGCCGGCCGCCACCTTCTTGTTTCGCGGGGACCGGTTGGCGGAGCCCCGAGCCCCGGCCCGCGTCCCAACGGGCGCCCGGGCGGGCGGGGGAGGGGAGCGAGGCGGCGGAGGAAGCCCGTGCTACCCGGTGGTGGCGGGCCTGGGGACCAGGTGAGCCGGTCGGTGGGTCCGCACACCTGGCGCGGGGCGCCGGGGCCGCTCTCGGGAGGGGCTCGTGGCGACCCAACTTCCCCGTTTATTTTAAGAGGTGAGGTGGGAAAAAGGATTTGCTTTTCCACCTTCGCGAGGGGTGTACGTGTCTGGCGATTCCTAAGTCTACGGGCTACTCACTTGGTGGGAAGCTGTCTTCTGAAACGTGAAGTTGCTTTTAGGAATTCTCTCTCTTCTGTGGGTGATGCTAGCTCTTAGTCAGATCTGTCTCGAGAAAGGCCCCTTCCTCCCACCAGTGCTTCCTCAACATCTTGGGGAGAAGCGTGGTCTTTTGGGAACCCTGCCTTCAGTGATCGGCCTTAAACCTTGCTATTTTCTTAGTGCCATGGTAAGAACTCCGCAAAGTCCGTGTTGTCATGAGGTTTGTGAACTCGTTTTGCACTTGAAAATTTTTTCTCCCTAGCCTTTCGAACAAGGTCACAACTTTATTGTTGTTTACCTTTGTATAGTAGAGGTTTGAAATGCGCTTTGTTGGGGTTAGACGGAAAAGATATTTTTCCCGTGGGTGATAACCTTCAAAGCCCTCAACTGAGACATAATTGTGATAAACGAGCCAGATTTTTTTATGGATCGCTGAATTACTGGCGGCATAAATGGGATACTTAAGATCGGAAATCCTGATTTTAAAAAAAAAGTCTTTCAAAAAAGGGATGAAGAGGAGCTTGAAATTAAGTTAACTGCAATCAGTTTGCACAACCATGGATGTGTTGTTAGCATTACTGTTTCCGAATAAGAAGGAAAAGAAATCTGGTAAAAGATTCAGTTTGTGTGTTTATTATTGTTTTTTGGAGAGGGATGGGATGCGGGGGAAGCATGTTGTCTGGTTACCTGGCTGGTTTGGTGAACATCAGCAAAAGAACGTATTCATGGTTCTGATCTAAAGGTAAATTGCTTCAGTTCGAATAATGCCTGCCATTTTCTCTCTTGCTGTTTCAAAAATTATTTAATTCCCGGTAAAGAGAAAAGTATATTCATGCATTTTATGCCCTATGCTAGTTTACACAGAGAACCGTGATAGTAGGTAAAGGGTGTTCATATTGATAAGTGTAAGGGTGTTAGTGTCAGAGCCTCAGTTGTAGGGGTTATAACACCTGTAGAGCTTTCGAAACAACCAGGCCTGAGCCTCACCTGTGTAAATTCATGCATTAGGTTTAGGATGGTTTGAGAATACTGAAGTTTGTAGTTATTTGTATCTGCAGTATTGTCTTGGGTTTTGTGTAGTAACGGATTATATAACTTTATCTCTTCAAAGATTTTTTTGTTGTTGATAAAGTTTTCCAGGGCTTGTGTTAGACTTTTCTGTCGTTTGTCAAAGCTTAATAAAAAGTGAAGAATTTATTTATTGGTATAGGGCAGAAAGGGCAGTCAGTGCTTAGGTTGGAGTGGAATCAGGAACTGGAAAGTGTTTGGAAACCAAGATTTTCTCTTTCTTTGTCTCCCCTTCTTACCCCTTCCCTCCCCACTCCCTCCATCCTCTGTCTCCATCCCACACCCCCCTCTCTTCCCTCCCATTTTGTTTTGTGGGTCAGCTTCATCATCTTTTTCTGTAAATCAGCTGTCTTTTCTTCTCCCTGCACTTGCTGGAAGATGGCTCCTCTGCCATAGTTCACGTTAGGAGACTTAACTGGGGAGAGTTTTCAGAGGAGGGAAGGGTATGGGCTGTGCAAATGCTGAAAGAGTTATCCACCCCAGTTTTTGCCTTACCTGCTCAGTAGCATCCTCTACACTTAAAGATGTGCTGTAGCTCTCCCCACTCCCCATTGCAAATCGTGACGATGATGATGATGGCAGATATCCATTATAAGAAAGTGCTTATTATATGCCCGGCCCTGGTTTAAGCACTTTACATACATACTTATTTAGTTCTCACAACAATTCTGTGAAAAATTGAGGCACAGAGAGGTTGAATAACCTGACCTAGATCACACAGCTCATTACTGGAAGACCTGGGATTTTTAACCTCGGAGGTCTAGCTTTAGAGTGAATGCTCCTTAGAGTCTAAGCTCTACTGCTCTGTTCAGTTTCCTTTGGGTCCACGTGGTGCTCCTAGCTACCATCCTGCACTTTATGAACTAAATTGAATGATAAACAATACCCTGCTTATATGATATATAATATTGTAGGGGAAACTGGACAACTGAAGAAGAATCTAATTAGAAAGGAGGAAAAGGGGAAGAAACATCGAGGGTTTTCTAAATGGTCTCTGCTACAGAATATATTCTGAAGTAACTTGAAGGACCAGGAAAAATCACGGGCATTGGTTTGTTGGCTAACTTCTCGGCCGTAGAAGAAATGGCCAGCCGACCTGAATGCCAGGTTTGGCTGCTGATAATGCCGCTGAGAGGATTTCCTTTATCTTTGTCCGTTATCATTCAGGGCCACTTCCCAGGAGCCCGTATAACCAGAGCAGGTCACTGCTGGCTAGCGCTGGCGTCTCCTGTACTGGAGGTCTGGAATTTTGGGAAAGGTCATCTTCACTGTGCTTCAGTGACTCCTGTGCCTTTGCTTTGCTCGGGGGAGGGGAGTTATTTGACGAGGCAACTCCTGACAGAGGAGTTGCCTGACAGTTTCAGTGTTTTGAGACTTCCCTGTGGGCCAGTACCAGAGATCTTGTCCAGTCACAGCAGAATATGGCATCCCTACACTTCGCTGCTTTCAGTTCAAGTGACCAGTAGAATACCAGCACACCTCTGTTCATTTCTTCTGGGAGAGAGGATCGGTGAGGGTCCACTTCTGTCCTGATTATCTATAGCCAGGAGGTTAGAGTCACATCATACAAACCTGACTCACAAGATCGTCCTGATGGGTTGAGGGAAAGGAAGGGGTAAGTTCTCTGTGCAGGGCAATTGTGGGCTGTATAGTCAAAGATGATTATAATAGTGCGTCAGGTATTAGAAGCTTTCAAGGTGCTAGAGAAGAAATTATTCAGTTCAGTGGTGGCTTGTTGAAAACATTTATGTTGTTAGGAGTTTGTGAATTAACTAATTATTGAATTAACCTGGGACAAGCTCATGCAACCTGGTGGCCTAGGCCTCTGTCACTGTTGCCCTGCTTTCTTCCTCCAAAATATTCTCCAGCAGTGCCAAGCACAGTGGTGGAAGAGAGGCAGAGTAGTTGGAGCCTGAAGTCCCTCACCTCTTCTTCAACCAGAGCAGCTTTTCTACCCTTGACTCCTCCAGTTGCATAATTTCAATACTCCTCCTGGTGCAGTCCTTAAAAAGGTCCCTGCTACAAGTTAACCTGGTTAATCCACTCTTCCTTCTTCTCTCCAGTGTGGGAGTGGAGGGGGGATCTACTGTACTAACTTTTTTTTTTAAGGCTCTCTCTCCTGTACTCCTCACCCTATTTCTCTTGTGCGTTGAGAGTTTATTATCTCTGTGCGTGTCAGAGAATGAGAGTCAATGTGTGTGCAGGAATCTAGTGGAAGAGCCAGTGATAGTAACTTTCTTAATAGATACTGGTAAGCCAGACACGGAAGATCTAATAAGAGGGTTAAATAATTCTAAAACAGAAGATTTTCTGCCTAGAAGGCTTGAGGGTTTGGTTCCTTACTTGCCATCCTGGTACCTTCGGGTGCTGTTGGGATACACAGGGAGAATGGGAAGTTAATGGGGAAGGGGAGTGTTGAGGTTAGAGGTCCTCATCCCTCCAAGCTGCCAACTATTGGGCAAAGAAATAGACTAACACATATGATAGATGTTAACAGAATTCACCATGTAATTCAAAGCTGTTATTAGTGGATACAACTAAATTTCCAGGAGGACATCATTTAAGATCATGTCTATGAAAGCACATTCAAAACCAAATATTTAATTTAAAATGAAATAGATAATTTTTTATAGTCAGTAAACCAAGATATTCTTAGCTGTGGTAGACATTTTTGTGTTTGTTTGCTCCTTAGGTCTGCACCCTCCCTCTGGTAAACGTGAATATCTTTTCTGATAAAGGTGGCATTTTTCTAACAAATTCTCCAAATGTTTCTCTTTTCTCAGCATTTTTGCCTTTGTTTTTCTGGATTGGATCTTAGCTAGTCTATTAAAAAATTTTTTTTTTTGAGATATAATTCTCATACCATAAAATTCAGCTTTTTAAAGTGTGCAATTCAGTGGTTTTGGTCTATTCACAAAGTTATACAACCATCACCACTATTGAATTTCAGAACATTTTCATCACCCCAAAAGAAACCCGTGCTCATTAGCAGTCACTCCCTATGCCCTCTTTCCCCCAGCTCTCAGCATCTGCCACTTTGTCTCTATGGATTTGCCTATTCTGGACATTTCATAGAAATAAAATCTTACATGTGGCCTTTTGTGTCTGGTTTCTCTCATTTAACATAATCTTTTCAGGTTCATTCTTGTAGATGTATCAGTACTTCATTCTTTTTTATGGCCGAATAATATTCCATTGTATGGAATATACCACATTTTGTTTATCCATTTATGAATTTATGTACATTTGGGTGATTTCCACTTTTTGACTGGTGTGAACATTTATCTACAAGTGTATAAGTATTGTGTGGACATATGTTTTCGATTGTCTTGGATATATAACTAGGAGTGGAATTGCTGGGTCATGTGCTAACTCTGTTTAAGTCTTTGAGGAACTGCCCAACTCTTTTCCAACTGCTACACCATTTTTCATTCCCACCAGTAGTGTATAAGGGTTCTGCTTTCTCCACATCCTTGTCCACGTGGGTGTGAAGTGGTATCTCACTGCGGTTTTGGTGTGCATTTTCCTGATGACTAACGATGTTGGGCATCTTTTCATGTGCTTATTGGCCATTTGTATATCTTCTTTGGAGAAATATCTATTCAGACCTTTTGCCCATTTTTTTAATTGGGTTGTTTGCTTTTTTATTACTGTTTATGTTCTTTATATATTCCAGTTACAAGTTCTTAGATATATGGTTTCAAATATTTTCTTCCTTTTTATGGACTATCTTTTCACTTTTTTGATCGTGTACTTTGAAGCACAAATGTTTTAAATTTTATCTGTTTTTTCTTTTGTTGCTTATGTCTTTGATGTCAAATCTAAGAAACCATTGCCTTATCCAGTGTCAAAGATTTATTTGTGTTTTCATCTAAGAGCTTATATTTATAGTTTTAACTTTTATATTTAGATTGTTTATCCATTTTGAGGTAATTTTTGTTTATGGTGTGAAGTAGAGATACAGCTTCCTTTGCATGTGGATATCTAGTTTTCACAGAACTATTTGTTGAAAAGACAGTTCTTTCCCCATTGAGTTGTCTTGACAGCTAGTCTGTTTTTATTCAGGAATCTGAATTTAAGAAATTCACAGTTGAATTGAAGTTGAAGTAAAAGTGATGTGGAATCAATTGGTATCATAGTCCAAACTATCCTCTGACTTCATTTTGAACCCACTAGTAACATGGTCATTTCCCTAGACTTTTTGGAAAAAATGGTGTGAAACGAATAAGATTTTTTTTTTGTGACTTTGCAGAGAACAATATAAACTTAACATAGACATTCGGAGTTCTCCATTTGGTTATTCATACAAGTCAGTAAAAAAGCAGATCTAGATTATGCCACAGAAGGTATGTTTTTTTGTTTGTTCTTTGGGTTTTTTTTGATATTAGCATTGGAGATGCATGGTTTTCAACTGTATGACCTTAGATAAATTATTTGACCTTTTTCCCCCAATCTGGGAATGGCTTTAATAATATATTTAAAATTTCTGATTCTTTTCTTCATCTTTTTCTTTCTTTCATTCTTTTTTTCTTTGAATGAAAATGCAGAAAAATCCAGAAAGAAAAGTAAAAGTTCTTTCTTAAATCTTTATATAACTGCCTTTAGTGGGGACTTTTTCCCTTAGTTTTTCTTTTTTTTTTTTTTTAGGTTAATTCCAAAACTCAAAAATAAAGCATGTCTTTCTATATATTGATTTTTCTTTCAACTCTATAAACAGTATCTGTTGCTTGACTCTCTAGTAGATAAGAAATTTAGGTCATTTCATTTTCCACCTGCCCTAGCACTTTGATTTCTACCAGTTACATTTTTGTTCCTAATTCTGCTGTTGATTATTTTAATCTTTTTGTAACAGTTAAATTTCTCTTTCTTGACCTATCAGTTTTAGACACTATCTCTTTAGTTCCCAGTCTTAAAGAGGATTTAGCACCCATCTTTTTCCCTTTGTTTCTCCCAGCCTCCTCCTTTCTTCCCCATTCTAGCCTTAATTTTCTATTGATACTACGTTGTCAAGATTTATAGCATTTATATTGTGGTTTATAACTCTTCTAAACTTCGCTGTGCTTCTACAGGAATATTCTAGAAATTGAATACTAATAACCAGCCTTTGTAATATGTGTGCTGACATAAGTATTAGTTACTATAGAGCCAAGTAGTGTGGAGCTGTTGAGGAACTTCTGTGTTGTTAAACCTCGGCTCCTTAAAGGAGAAATATAATAAAGCCCTGCATGATTGTGGAGAGCTCATGGAAATCACTTTTAAACTTTAATATTATTGGGTTCACCAAAAGGTTCTTTCCTTTTTTTCCATAAGATGGAGAGTTCTGGTAGCACTTAGTTATCTTTAACTTCATTCGAAACAATTTTGTTAGCTTGTATATGACAGCTGTCATATCAGCGTGCATTTAAAAAAAGACTTATCAAAATTGGTGAATTTTTGTGTAGCCATTTTAATATTGAAGATGGAAGAAAAAAAGCAACATTTTCACCATATTATGCTTTATTATTTCAAGAAAGGTAAAAACGCAACTGAAACAAAAGATTTGTGCAGTGTACGTAGGAGGTGCTGTGACTGATTGAACATGTCAAAAGTGGTTTGCGAAGTTTCATGCTGGAGATTTCTCACTGGACAATGCTTCACGGTCGGGTAGACCAGTTGAAGTTGATAGAGATCAAATCGGGACATTAATAGAGAACAGTCAATATTATACCACGCGAGAGATAACCAACATACTTAAAATATCCAAATCAAGCACTGAAAATCATTTGCACCAGCTTGATTATGTTAATCACTTGGATGTTTGTGTTCCACATAAGTTAAGCGACAAAAACCTTCTTGACCGTATTTCTGCATGCAGTTCTCCACTTAAACGTAATGAAAACGTTCCGTTTTTAAAACAAATTGTGACGGGCGATGAAAAGTGGATACTGTACAATAATGTGGAATGGAAGAGATTGTGGGGCAAGGAAGATGAACCACCACCAACCACACCGAAGGCCGGTCTTCATCCAGAGAAGGTGATGTGTATACGGTGAGATTGGAAGGGAGTCCTCTATTATGAGCTCCTTCTGGAAAACCAAATTATTAATTCCAACAAGTACTGCTCCCAGTTAGACCAACTGAAAGCAGCACTACACCAAAAGCATCCAGAATCAGTCCACAGAAAACACATAATCTTCCATCAGGATAACACAAGACCGCGTGTTTCTTTGATGACCAGGCAAAAAAACTGTTACAGCATGGCTGGGAAGTTCTGATTCATCCGCCGTATTCACCAGACATTGCACCTTCGGATTTCCATTTATTTAGGTCTTTACAAAATTCTCTTAACGGAAAAAATTTCAATTCCCTGGAAGACTGTAAAAGGCATCTGGAACAGTTCTTTGCTTAAAAAGATAAAAAGTTTTGGGAAGATGGAATTATGAAGTTGCCTGAAGAATGGCAGAAGGTAGTGGAACAAAAGGGTGAATACGTTGTTTAATAAAGTGCTTGGTGAGACTTCCCTGGTGACACAGTGGTTAAGAATCCGCCTGCCAAGGCAGGGGACATGGGTTCGAGCTCTGGTCTGGGATGATCCCACATGCCACAGAGCAGCTAAGCCCCGTGCGCCACAACTGCTGAGCCTGAGCTCTAGAGCCTGTGAGCCACAACTGCTGAGCCCTGGTGCCACATCTACTGAAGCCCGCGTGCCTAGAGCCCACGCACTGCAACTAAGAGTAGCCCCCCCCCGCCCCCGCCACAACTGGAGGAAGCCCGCGTGTGGCAACGAAGACCCAACGCAGGCAAAAATAAATAAATAAATTAATTAATTAAAAAAAAAATAAAGTGCTGGTGAAAATGAAAAATGTGTCTTTTATTTTTACTTAAAACCTGAAGGCAGCTTTTGGCAACCCAGTACAATGTGTTTTCATCTTGTAGCCATTGAACTTTTCTTGAAGATGGGCTTTCTGGAGCTCTCAACCTTTTTTTGTAATTTGGGCAGCTTGCTTTCTGGATCTTGCTATACATCTGTCATCCTGAGATTACATTGCACTCCTGGGTTAGGTGTGTTATTTGGATCTCATGTCTTTCTCTTTTTTAGACTTCTTTTTGATTTTACTGGAATGGAATCTTGAGTAGTTTTTTTTTTTTTTTAAATTTTATTGAAGTATGGTTGATTTACAAGGTTGTGTTAACTTCTGCTATACAGCAAAGTGACTCAGTTACACGTATATATTCTTTTTCATGTTCTTTTCCATTCTGGTTTGTCACAGGATATTGAGTATAGTTCCCTGAGTTATGCAGTAGGACCTTGTTTATCCATCCTATATATACTAGTTGGTATCTGCTAATCCCAAACTCCCAGTCCTTTCCTCCCCCTACCCCCTCTTGAGTAGTTGTATTAGAAAGGATATGCTGGTGATAGACTTTCTAATTTCTTGAGTGTTTGAAAATGGCTTGCATTTGTTCCTGATTGAAAGTTTAGATACAGAATTATAAATTGGTAATACAGTTTTTCCTTTTGAATGTTGAAAGCTTTGCTTTGGGAATTTAAAACACTCAATATTGCTGATAGAGATCCATTGCAAATCTGATCGTTATCTTTTGTGGTAACCTTGTTTACAGTCTTTATGGTGATCTTATCTTTGGTGTTGTGAAATGTGTCTAGTTGTGGGCCTTTTTCATTCCTTCTGGTGGAACCTTTTCGGATGTAAGGCTCTTCAGGTCTGGGGAATTATCTTCTATTTTTTTGTTAATTTTTTTCCTATTTTCTCTGAGACTCTTGACAGGTGAATATCGGATTTCCAAGATTTACATTTTATTTGTTCACATTCTGGAAGGTTTCCTTGACTTAGAACTCTTCCATAGAATTTATTTTAGTAATTATATTTTTGATTTATAAGAGTTTTATCCTCTTTTTCTTTATTTCTTCCCTTCCTTTTTTTTTAAAATAGCAGCCTGTCCTTGAACTCTCTTAGGATACTAATTCCTTCAAAAAGTTCTTTTGAAAAAAAAAAAGTTCTCTTGAGTCATTTCTCAGAATTGGTAATGGTTAATAGTGGTTTATGTATTTGGGTATATCATTGCTAATTAAAAAATTTTAAATATTTAAATTACTTAATAGGTACAAAAGGTTGTTTATAACAGGTAAGATGTAGGTAAATAAACATGCATGTGCTCACCACCCAAGTTAAGAAATAGTTCATTAGGTCAGCAGGGTGCCCTTCCCTGATCACATCCACATTACATAGATATATAAAATTATATATATATAAATCACACATTTTATATATTCAAATTTTTTGTTTTTGTGTGTTTTTAAATTTTATACAAATTGAATAAAAGCTGTATGTATTTGGGGTGTTTTGGCTTATCATTGTTTTTGAGTTTCCATTGTATAAATACCAATTTATCCATTCTCATTGGAAATTTGTGTAGTTTCCTTTTTTTCCTTATCTACACTTCTGAAATCCAAAAGGCTCTGAAATGCAAAATAAAACTTTGTGAACAAACGTAATCTGCATTGATATGGTGTTATTTGTAGTCTTTATTGATCTCATTTAATGTGAATATTTAATACAGTATGTTTCACTGTAGAAACTCTAGGAGTAGCATTGCATTGCTGGGACTTAAGGATATTCACATCTTCAACAGTACTGGATAATGCCAGATTATTTTCCAAAGAGGATTGTATCAGTACTTGCTCCCTCCAGGAATACAGAGGTTTCCTTAGCTTTCTTGCTAGTACTTACTTTTATCAGGCTTTAAAAGTTTTTGCCAGTGAGTATGAAGTATCACCTTTTAGTTTTCAATTTTTTCCTTTTACTAATGAGTTTGAGCATCTTTTACTGTGCTGATTAACCTGTTCTTACCTCTTCTGGGATTCTATTCATTTCTTTTGCCCATGTTTGTACTAGGTTTTTTTAAAAAAAAATTTATTTCTTACTGATTTTGTTATACAATTGGATCTATCTATACTTTCTGGACTCTAGTCTCTTAGTGTAACCGCACCATCACATTGTTTTAATTACTGTAACTTTGTACAGCTTCTGTAAAAACAAACTTCTATTGCTCTAGGGCATACATATGTATAGAAAGAAAGTACACAGATCATGAGAGTACAGCTAAATGAATTTTCTCAATATAACCATATGCAGGTCAGGAAATAGAACATTACTGGCACCCTAGAGAGTTCCCTTGAGTCCTCTCCCAGTGACTAACCTCTTCCTTCTTAAAGATACCTACTGGCCAGACTTTAACATCTTAGACTAGTTTTGCCTATTTTTTGAACCTTATATAAACGGAACTATATTACGTGTATATTTTTTGTGTCTCACCTCTTCCTCTCAATTTTGTTTGCGAGATTCATCCTTATTGTTGTATGTAATTGTAGTTTTTTGTTCATTCCCTTCCAATAGCAAAATAATAGAGTTCTAGTTTTTCCTTGTCCTGTCTCGTCCACCCTTTTAATTTTAGACATTTTGGTGGATGTTTAGTGGTCTTAATTTGAATTCCCCTAATGAGAAATGATGTTAAGCCCCTTTTAATATACTTACTGGCCATTTGGATGTCTTTTGTGAGGTGGTTTGCCAAGTCTTTTGTCCATTTTTATATTTGGTCTTTTTCATACTGATTTGTAGGAGTTTATTATATATCCCAGATACCAGGACTTGCAGGTTATACTTTGCAAATATCTTCTGGTTTTCCCAGCCCTATAAGTCTATTCAAAGTTCTGCTGGATTTCTTAACTTATCAATTGCCCTTTTTCCATTGGCAGTTATCTCCAGGGGAAAAGAGGCATCAAATATTAGACTCCATTTTCTAGGCCTCCCTTCTTTCCACGGTCTTGGCCTCCCAGGTTCTTGCTGCCTTTTGTAGTGCTTCTTGTCTTCAAACAGATGTTTTTTATATTATGTTCAGTTTTTAAAGTTTTCATAGGGAGGGTTGGTGTGAAACCGTCTAGTCAGTCATTGAGGGACACAGAAGTAGGCCAGGTCCTCCTGCCTTGTACTTCTTCAAGGAATTTCTTGCTGGTTTGCTCCTCCATAAAATTTTAAAGTTATATAGATACACACATGCAACCTGTTGGGATTTTGATGGGAAATGCATTGAATTTGTAAACCAGCTTGAAGGGAACTACTAGCATTTTGTTAAGTTTCTTAACCATGAACATTGTAGTATCCATTTATCTAGGTCTTTTACAGTCTCTTTCAATAAAGTTTTATAATTGTCTTCAAATAAACTTTTGCAAGTATTTTGTTAGATTTATTTCTAGGTACCTTATTTTTGTATCAAATCATTAATGGTGTCTTTTAAAATTATATTTTCTACCTTGCTGGTGTATAGAAGTACAATTTGACTTCGTATAACAACCTTGCTATCCTTCTAATTGTGATAAATTGTGTATAGAATTCTTTAGGATTTTCTGTGTGGACAGATCTATCTGTGAATAATGACCTCTTTGTTTCCTCCTTTCCAATTCTTATGCTTTTTTTTTTCTTTCTTTTTCTTGTCTTAATGTGCTGGCTAGGATCTCCAGTACAATGTTGAATAGAAGCGGTGATGGGGGCATCCTGATCTTGTTCCTGATTTTAAAGGGAATGCTATCAGAGTTTCACAGTTAAGTATGCTGCTTGCTGTAGGTTTATTGTAGATAATCTTTTCAGGTTAAGGGTGTTCCTTTCTATTATTAGCTTTTTAATTAAAAAGAAAAAGAATGGATGTTGAAGTTTATCAAAAGCTTTTTCTGCATCTTTTGAAAGGATCATATGTTTTTCTTCTGTAACCTGTTAACATGATGAAATACATTGATTGATTTTCTAATATTTAAACCAACCTTGTGTTCCAAGTATAAAGTCAGCCCTGGTGTGTCCCTTTTTTCCATTATTGGACTCAGTTTGAATATAGTTAATGTAGGATTTTTGTTTCTAATAATGAGTAATATTGACCTATAATTTAAAAGATATATATACTTTTTCTCTTTCTTCTGGAAGAGTTTATGTAAGATTAGAATAATTTGTTTCTTGAGTGTTTGGTAGAACTCCCTTGTAGAATTGTTACTGTTTTCTTTGTGGGACACATCTTAATCACTGATTCAATTGCTTTGGTTATATGATTGCTCATATTTTCAATTTTCAAACTGGTTTTGGTAGGTTATACTTTTATAGAAAATTCTCCATTTCATTCACGTTCTTGAATTTATGGCATTAAATCGTTAGTCTCTTATTTTGTAGTTACTGTCCTTATCTTTTTTTTTAAATGCTCCCCTTTTCTTGATGAGTTTTAAAAGCTAAAAGTGCCAATTTTAAAAAGCTTTTCAAAGAATCAAATTTTTGTCCTTTTTATGCTCTTTAATGTATCCTCCCCCTACTTAATTTCTGCTTTCTTTCTTTCTTTTATACTTACTTTGGGTTTATTTCTATTCCTTTTTTAATTTCTTAAGTTGGACACCTTGCTTATTAACTTTTAACACTTTGACAGGCTTAAATGATCATGAATTTCTAGGTATTTGCTTTCCCTGCATCACACAAGGGGTGAATTTTTTAATTTATGAGTTACTTAAAAGTTTTGTTTCCAAACATATGGGTGATCCTTTAGCTAATTTGGTTATTGATTTGTAATTGTGTTGTGGTTAGGCAGCATGATCTGTATGATACAGTCCTTTGAAATCTGTTGTGACTGTGGTCAGTTTTTTGTATTTGAAGAGAATGTGTATTTTCTATTTGTTGGTGCAAAGTTTTATATATGTCCAGTAGTTAGGCTTGTTAATTCTGTTGTTCAAATCTTATATCTTTGTTTTTTTAGAGAGCAGGTGTATGTTAGTCTTTTACTAGAATTATTTTTTGTTTCCTTGTAGTTCCTTTCAATTTTTAAAATACATTTTAAAATTGTTATTAGTACATGAAAATTTATCATATATTGCTGTTGAATTGAAACTTTTACTCTGTGTAGTGACTCCTTATGTCTAGTAATGCTTTTTGTATTACATACTACTGTTTGATATTAACATACCTATTATTATTATTATTATTTTTGGTCAGCTAGTTTTGCCTGATTTTTAAAATTCCCCCTTCCCCTACATTTCTGTGTTCTTTTATTTTAATCTATTGTGAATGTCATGCTATTGAATTAAAAAATTAATCTGCTATAATAGTGTTGGTCTTTGTAATTTTAAATTAAACTTTTTATTAAAATAATTGTCAATTCACTGACAGTTTTAAGAAGTAATACAGAGACATCTGTGTACTCTTTACCCAGTTTCCCCCATTGGTAATGTCTTGCAAAACTGTAGTACAATATCACAACCAGGGTATTGATACTGACACAATATACAGACCATTTCCATCACCACAAGGATCCCTGATATTATTATTTTTATAGCCACATCCATTTCCTTTCCATCCCCTTAATCTCTGGGACCCACTCATTTGTTCTTCATTTCTATGATTTTGTCATTTTAAGAATGTTATATAAATGGGCTCATACAGTTTGTCACCTTTTGGGTTCAGTTTTTTTCACTCAGCATAATTCTCTAGAAATTCATCCATGTTGTTAAATGTATTGGTAGGTCATCCTTTTTTACTGCGAGTAGTAGTCCATGGTATGGATTTGTTTAACCATATACCTGTTGAAAGACATCTGAGTTGTTTACAGTTTTTGGCTATTATGAATAAAAGTGCTATGAAGATTTGTGCATAGGGGTTTTTTTTTTTGACATAAGTTTTCATTTCTCTGGGATAAATGCCAGGAGTGCAGTTGCTGGGTTGTATGATTATTGTGCATATAGTTTTTTAAGAACTTGCCAAACTGTTTTCCAGAGTGGCTGTACCATTTTACATCCCTACCAGCAATGTATGGAGTGATCCAGTTTTTCTGCATCCTTGCCAGCATTTGGTGTTACCACTGTTTTTGATTTTAGCCATTCTGGTATGTACCTAGTGATATCTTAGTAAGGTTTTAATTTGCACTCCCCTAATGGCTAATGATACTGAACATATTTTCATTTGCTTATTTTTCATCTGTGTATCCCCATTGATGAAATGTCGCTTCATGTCTTTTTTCTGATTGGATTGTTTTTTTCCTGTTGAGTTTTGAGAGTTCTAGATATATTCTAGATACTAGTCCTTTGTTGGATTGTCTTTTCATCCTTTTAGGAGGGTCTTGCAAGGGCACAAGTTTTTAATTTTGGTGAAGTTCAGTATATTATTGTTATGCCTTTTGTGAATCTTGCTCTGAGTGTCATGTATACAAACTCTATGCTTAGCCCTAGATCTTGAATATTTTCTTCTGTATTTTTCCCCCTAAGTTTTACAGCTTTATTCTAACATTTAAGCATGTGATCCATTTGGAGTTTTTTTTTTTTTTTTGTGGTACGCGGGCCTCTCACTGTTGTGGCCTCTCCCGTTGCGGAGCACAGGCTCCAGACGCGCAGGCTCAGTGGCCATGGCTCACGGGCCCAGCCGCTCCGCGGCATGTGGGATCTTCCCAGACCGGGGCATGAACCCGTGTCCCCTACATCAGCAGGCGACTCTCAACCACTGCGCCACCAGGGAAGCCCCATGGAGTTATTTTTTATATAAAATGTGAGACTTAGGTGGAAATTCGTTTTTTGGTCTATGGATGTGCAGTTGCTCCAGTACCATTTGTTGAAAGGCTGTCTTTCCCTCATTAAGTTACTTTTGCACCTTCACCAAAAACTATTTGGGTGTATTTGTGTAGGTCTATTTCTGGGTTCTCTGTTGTGTTCCACTGACCTTTATGTCTATCCCTCTACTAATACTACATACAGTCTTAATTACTGAGCTAAGTTGTGAAATAGGATAGATTCCTCTCTCTCTATGCTTTTTCAAAATTGTTTTAGCTCTTCTAGTTCCTTTACCTTTCCATGTAAATTTTAGAATAATCTCATCTATATCCATAAAAAGTCTTGGTGAGATTTGGGTAGGAATTGTGTTAAATCTCTGTATCAATGTAGGGAAAATTGATATTGTTACTTTGTTGAGTCTTCCAATCCACAAAGAATCCATTTATTTAGATCTTTATAGGCTTCTTTCATTTGTGTTTGTAGTTTTCAGCAAACAAGTCCTGTATATGTTTTGTTATATTTTTAAACATATGTATTTTCATTTTCCTAGGAGTGATTATAAATAGTATTGTGTTTTTAACTTGTTTTCACATGTTCTTTTTAGTATATAGAGATGTGATTGGTACTTGTGTGTTGGTTTTGTATCCTGCCACCTTGCTGAACTCAGTTATTCGTTCTAGTAGTTGTTTTGCAGATTCCTTGGGATCTGCAAATACAGGCGGTTTTATTTTTTTCTTTTCAACCCCTATGTCTTTTCTTTTTGTTGTCTTATTCCACTAGCTAGAACTTCCAACACATCCTTGCCTCATTCCCAATCTTAGGGGGAAGTATTCATTCTTTCACCATTAAGTATGTTAACTCTAGATTTTTTTGTAGGTGCTTTCTGTCAAGTTCAGGAGGTTCTCTTCTATTCCTATTTTTCTGAGAATTTTTATCATGAGTGGACATTGAATTTGTCAAATGCTTTTTTCGTCATTGCTGTATATATAAAAGATTATGTATATATAATCATGTGATTTTCTTTTTTAGTTGTTAATATAGTGTACTTCATTGATTTCAAACATTGACCCAACCTTGTATCCCTGGAATAGACGCTTTGTTTGGTCTTGGTGTTAATTCTTTTTATATATTGCTGAATTCTATTTGCTAATACTTTAAATATTTTAGCATCTGTATTCGTGAAGGACGTTGGTTTGTAGTTTTATTTTTTGAACTGCCTTTGTTTGGTTTTGGTATCAGGATAATACTAGCGTCATAAAATGAATTTGGAAGTCTTCTCTCATATTCTGTTTTCCAGAAGAAATTATGTAGAATTGGTGTTAATTCTTATTTAAATGTTGGGTAGAATTCTCCAATAAAATGATCTGGGTGTGTGGTAATTTCTTTTTGTTTGGAGTTTTAAAATTAAGAATTAAATTTCCTGAATAGCTAGAGGTGGGTATTCAAATTATCAGTTTCATATTGAGTAAGTTTTGGTGGTTTGTGTTTTTCAAGGAATCGATCCATTTCAACCAAGTTGCCAAATTCATGTGTGGAGAGTTGTTCTTACTATTCCCATATTATCTTTTTGATGCTGTGGTTTCTGTAATGATATCCCCTAATCTTGCTATTTTAATTGGGAAGTTTATTTCATTTTTTTTGTTGGAATTATTGACATATTTGCATTTATTTCTACCCCTTCATTTTGAGCATCTTGCTTTTGCTGGGTTTTGTCTCCCTATGTGTTTTCTTGCTGTCTTTTGGGTTGTTCATTTTCCTTCCCTCTTTTTCATGTTTTCCCCATTTTACTAGTTGTGAAATTAGTACTTTTTTTTTTGCTTTCTCACAGACTCTTGAAGTTTTCTTGAATTTTCTCTCGAAACTTTAATATATGTATGTAAATCTAAAATTACTTTCTTTTCCTTCCTTACCTGTAGAACACTTTAAACTGCTTACCACTCTTCATGCATGCCATTTTGCCCAGCACTTTTGTTCTATCTTTTCTTAGCCTCACAAATTTGATATTATAATTTTATCCAGTTAATTATCTCCTTCCCCAGGTTTGTCATTTTCTTTGCTCATCATTCTGCTATCTGAATACTCATTCCTTTAGATTACTCTGGTTCAACAGTGATGGGCTTTTACTTTCCCTTCAATGTGTTAGGTATGCTTTCCTCTTCAGGATTTTTGCACCTGCTGTGTCCTGTGCCTTGGAATGCTTTTCCTCTGATATCCATTGGATGCTTTATTACTTTTTCAGTTACTTACTCAGTTACCTTCTCAGGGAGCTCTACTTTCTTTAAAATTGCATATCCTCTACCTCTTCATTTCATTTCTTTTTCCATGTTTATTTTTGTCCATTGTGTTCATCACCACATGTCATATTATGTATTTTATTTAATTCTTTGTTGTAAGTTTGATCTGTCAGAATTCACTGGAATTTTATTATATTTATAACTTAAGTTGGGGAGAATTGACATCTTTTCAGCATTTACTACTTTTGCCTAGTAACATAATATATTCCTTAATTTATTCAAGGTTTTTTAAAAAATGTACTATCAGTTTTTTTTAATGTAGGTCTTGAAAAATTTTTAAATTTATACCTTGGCATTTCATATCCTTATGTTACCTAGATTCATTTTAAAAAATACTGTTTTCCCTGATAAGTCATTTGAAAACCTATTTGATGTACAGAAAATTCAAAAAGTTTTGTTGACTGATTATTATTGGGTCTGATTTTTCAGTGGATTTTCTTTTATTTCCAATATAAAAAGTTCTATCATTTGTAAATTATTAATGTTACTTTTAAGATTTTTACTGTCTAGGTTCTTTGGAATTCTTTTAAATGACAAAATATAATGTGTATTTCATAGGTCTTTATGATCCAGTGTTTCATCTTTAAGTATATTTGTTATTGATTTCTGATAGGTATCCTTTATCATATTAAGAGTTTCTTTCTATTCCTGTTCATTGAGAGGCTTTGTCAGGAATGGATATTATCAAATGCTTTTCTAGCATTTATCCACATAATCATATGGCTTTTTTGTGAACCAGTAAATCTTTTTGTATTGTTTTCATTCTTTATCAATTTTCAGAATACTAATACTAAATATTCCCAGTGTTTGCTAAAGGAGATCAGTGAGTTGTTTTTTAAGTATCATGTGCAAATGATATTTAGTATATTTGATGTGTTTGACTCTGATGCAGTTATTAGTCTTTTTGCTGCTCAAATTGGCTTGTCTTGGGCTACTGGGTTGTTTTCTATGTCCTTCTGACAAGATTCCAGTAGTCTTTGATAATTTCTTTGCTTTCTGGATAGGATGTTGTAGGCTTATCTTGTGCCTTTTCTACCCCAGACTTGCCAGTTTCTCAAGGAGCCTGGGTTCTTTTTGTGGGAAATGGTATTTAGACCACAATCTTTTTATCCTAGCTTTAAACAAACTGACAAATTTTGTTTAATTAAATCTAAAATACTTTCAGATTAATAGTAAAGTTGGGAAGATAGTACAGTGCCATATACCCCACAACCAGTTTCCCATTCAAGCAAACTTTTTACTATGGAAACATTCTAACTTACAAAGGTAGAGAATTCCCCGTGTACCCAATACCCAGCAGTTATCACCTCTGGTCTTTTTTCATGTATGTCCTCACTTACTCCCCACAAATGATTTTAGAGGAAATTCCATATATTTTATATAAGTTTTATTCATAAGTATTTCAGTATGTGAATATAAGGACCGAAATCATCTTAACCAAGTAATTTACTAAATTTATGTTAAACCATTTTTATTTTCGTAGATTAAACTTTATTTGGGTACTTTGAGAGCTTTTGTGTCTGTACTCATAGGAAACATTGATGTGTTACAAAAAGACTCATTATCATCTATCTTGGGAAATGAGAAAGAATAGGTGGTATACTAGGTGTTTTGTCAGGCTTTTGCCTAAACTTATGGTTGGATGAGTGGATTCTGCTGAAGTTTGAAAAAACAATAATTTGCATATTTTAAAAACTTGTGTTTTGTGTTCAACCATTTTTTCCATGTTTGTCTTCTATCTTGTATTTGATTTTCTGACTCTTATGCTTTTGAACAGTTTAAGGAACAGAATTCCATCTTTTCCTTGAAGAGTTAGTAGAATTTATTTACTAAGCTATCTTGTCTGGACAGATACTTTTGGAAGTGGAGAGGGGGACAAAGATAATATACTACTTCTTGAATCAGATTAATTTATATTTTTCTAGGAAATAACTTACGTCTATATCTTTAAGTTATTAGAATATAATAGCATGTGCTGTTCTCTTTGTTTAAAGAAATTTGCTTAGTATTTGTGGTCTTTATGATTCTTTTCTCATTCTCAGGACCATATTCATTTTCTTTCCCTTTTTTGGCCTGACTTTACAGGCTTCTTGCATTTTGCTTTCTAAGTCATGTTTTCTTGCTTATATCCTTTAATTCTTCACTCTTTTTGAGGGTTTGTGTTTGTTGTTACTTTTTTCATAGGCAGTTTTTTTTGTTTTGTTTTGTTTTGCAGTATGCGGGCCTCTCACTGTTGTGGCCTCTCCTGTTGTGGAGCACAGGCTCCGGACGCGCAGGCTCAGCGGCCATGGCTCACGGGCCCAGCCGCTCCGCGGCATGTGGGATCCTCCCGGAACGGGGCACGAACCCGTGTCCCCTGCATCAGCAGGTGGACTCGCAACCACTGCGCCACCAGGGAAGCCCTGTTGTTACTGTTTTGCTTCTCGAATTGACTACTCAATTTATTTTAAATCTTGTATAAAATGGAAGCATTTAGGGAGATGGTCTCCCAAGCTTTGGCTAATTTTATAGGTTTTTAAAATGTGTCTTTTTTATTGTTTCTTTTAATAGATGATTTCCAGTTTTGATTTTTTTTAGCCGAGTGGTTACTTTTATCAGTGCGTTGTGAGGAAGAGATCCACATCAAGTATCTCAAGTAAAAAGGGATTTAATTATAGGGACTACATGATTTCACGGGAGTACAGGGCCAGGAACTGGGGCCTCCTGTGACTTCTGCAATTGCAGTATCTTTCTAACTGGCCACATAGTTTTTCTTATGGCATCAGCTCAAACATGCCTTTGATGTATTGATTATATACCTGATTTTTTTTTTAATCCATTCTTACTTATAAGTGAAGGTGTAGATTGTTTTAATATTATAGTTGGAATGGGCGATATTAATAATGTGATTTGTCAGTTTCCGTCAGCAGCTCTTCTCCCTTCCCCATATTATACATCATAGCAGATGGAGGATTTACAAAGCTGTATTGTTCTTTACCATGACTTTTTTTTTGATAGATCTTTATTGGAGTATAATTGCTTCACAGTATAAATGCTGTGTTACTTTCTGTTGTACACCAAAGTGAATCAGCCACATGCATACATGTCTCCATATCCCCTCCCTCTTGAGCCTCCCTCCCACCCTCCCTATCCCACCCCTCTAGGTGGTCACAAAGCATCAAGCTGATCTCCCTGTGCTATGCTGCTGCTTCCCACTAGCTAATTACTTTGCATTCAGTAGTGTATATATGTCGATGCTTCTCTCACTTCGCCCCAGCTTCCCCCTCCCACCCTGTGTCTTCAGGTCCATTCTCTGTCTACATCTTTCTTCCTGCCCTGCAACTAGGTTCATCAGTACCTTTTTTTTTTAAGATTCCATATATATGCGTTAGCTGACCCACTAGAGCTTCCCCAAATTCTGTGCTATTTTTGACAATTCTATAGCACCTTCAAGTGGCCTTCACTCCTATATGTAATGTTTCAGTTATATAAAGTCCCAGCTTTAAAATTTAATAATTTTGTGTTATTTAAATTTGACAAAGAAAAAGATTGATTTAAATTTCTAGTCTTTATTTAGCTTTTCTTTAGAAATCAGATTGCTTATGTATCTTTTTAAAAATCAGTTATGCCAACATAGTTCTCTGTAGTTCATGAATTTCCTTAAAGTTAGTCAGCAAACATTTATTGAGAAATTTCTCTGTATAGAGCACATAGCAATTGTAACTGAAGTATTAGAGGGCAGACTTTGGGAGGCAGTAGGATGAACTGGATAAAATCCACTTGAAAAAAATTAGACTAGAAATGTAGACATCAGAGATTGGTGGAAAGTAACAGTTGAAATCCATTCTTGGTAGTATTCATAGCAGGCTCACCTCAGCTGGTGGCTGCTGAAATTGGTTGAAGACAGAGTTAAAAAAAAAAAAGGCATCACTTTAAGAAGAAGTGGGATCCAGCAAAGTTTGCCAAGAAAAACATATTCATAGAATTTGATTTAGTAATCTCCTTAGAGATTATCTTAGTAGTGAATGCTAAATAAAGGAGAGGGGTTTTTTTTGTTGTTGTTTTAAAATAGAAATGGATGACCAGAAAGATAATGTGACTTGGCCAAAGTCCTAAGTCTTGATGCCAGGACTTGACCTTCAACTAGTGATTGCTGGTGTGAAGCTTTCCACAGGGTACCATTGACTCTCAACACCATCATCTTTGAGCAAGTGCCTGGCAATACTTTATTTTGGCAACATTTTGCAGTGCAAAGACTGTCCTGTCTCCTGTTGTTTCCTTTGCCCTTCCCTAAACTGGGGGATTTCTGTTTTGCTTCAGAATGCTGTGATTCTGCATTCATAGTTGAAAGCCTTTCTCTTTCTTCCTTTTCATTTGTATGTTTACAATAGCTATTAGACCAATTACCTCAGCATTCTTTGCCAAATAAAGTTACCATTGGAAATAAGTATTATGTGACCTCCCAGAAATTCCTTTTTGAGAGTCAAGCTTTAGGGTGCCTTGTACTCTATTTTGTCATTTCTGTAACACAAGTTTCCTTAAAGTGAAGAATACCTGAAAATAAGTGTAAGGAGAGAAGCAGTGTATTCTGAGTTAGTTTGATTTCTTTAGAAAGAATCACAGATAGCGTGATTGTTATTAGCGTTCTCCATGTTTTAATGTTATTTATGCTACTGTAATATAAGCAGATTTCAATTGAAGTATTTTTTTAGGATTGAGGACTTTGGGAAAGATGCATTGCATTTCTTGCTTGGGAGGAAACTTCCAAAAGCTATCGTAGTCCTTATTATGCATGAAACCTTGACTGTTACTGGTGTGCCATGAGATAGGCCAAAATTTTTCTTGTTTTCCATCTTTGTTGTTCATAGCATAAGGGGTAAGA
Source organism: Delphinapterus leucas (assembly GCF_059928025.1). NCBI lineage: Eukaryota > Metazoa > Chordata > Mammalia > Artiodactyla > Monodontidae > Delphinapterus > Delphinapterus leucas. Next base: position 63,013,249 of record NC_143142.1, on the reverse strand, counting down.
TAAATAAAGTCTTCCTTTTACACATGGGAGAAATGAAGCGAGTTAAAGTATAACGATCATGGTATTTGTGATATATGTTGCTACTAGAGTGTGATTTAGAGCCGTACTGTCCAGTGTGGTAACTACTAGCCACATGTGGCTCCCTAAGCACTTGAACTGGTGTTAGTCCGAATTGAGATGTGCTCCAAGTGTGAAATACACAGTGGATATTGAAGACCTAGTATGAAAAAGATCTCATTGATACTTAGAAAATGACTTTTTTTTTTTTTTGCGGTACGCGGGCCTCTCACTGCTGTGGCCTCTCCCGTTGTGGAGCACAGGCTCCGGACGTGCAGGCTCAACGGCCATGGCTCACGGTCCTAGCCGCTCCACGGCATGTGGGATCCTCCCGACCGGGGCACGAACCTGTGTCCCCTGCATCGGCAGGTGGATTCTCAACCACTGCGCCACCAAGGGAAGCCCAAAAAATGACTATTTTTAAACCACAAAACCTGTTTTCATCTTGAAATAATACTTTTTGATATATTGGGTTAAATAAAGCATATTATCAAAATTAATTTAAAATTTATTTTAATGTGGCTACTAGAAAATTTAGAATTATATATGTGGTTCCTATTTCTATTGGACAGCACTGATCAAGAGTATAAAATGGTTGCTAGGATTACAACTTAGTATTCTCTGACTTGTACAATATGAAATTTGGAGACATAATATATGAAGTAGAATTATGATACAGCATGTACATGCAGATTACTTTGATATATTTAAATTTGTTTGCATTTTGGAAAACTATCAAGTATTGCCAACAATTAAAACCAGAGTTATAGCAGTTGTTCCTGGGCTGTCAATGAGACTTAAAAGTGCAGAACGGAGGAATTACGAATCACTGCCAACTGTAGGTGTGGCCACTGCATACTCACCAGGTTGAGAAGGAATCCCAGGCAGCTGTAGAGTGTGCAGCACTGAGGAGGAGGGCTGGGGAAAGTTTCCTTAAGGTTGGTTTCTGAAAGGGCTTTTGCTCAGCTCCAGGTCTTACTCCTCTTTCTGTTTCTGGCCAGATGGTGCATGTGTGGTACAGATAAATCTGACCCAAGTGTGGTTTACCTCTGAGTTCAGAATTGGCTGAAAATGACTTAAGTAGGTGGGTTTATGAGGCAGTAAGTGCTTAGAATTTACTAGGTTTTGTTGAATTAAATAGATGGTTCCTGTGAAACAGGAACTACTTATAATCTTCATTTTACACACAAGAACAAGTAGGTAGAGTGGCAAGGAGGGTATCTTGCCTTTTAAGATTTATGACCACTCATATCCTTACTCTTCAAAGCTATTTTTCACATTGGATACTTAGCTGAGAACTTCAATCATTTTAGAAGTTTGACTGCTAAATAAGATGTATGTGGTTTTTAGCTTTAATATTTAAAAATATTATTTTCTTATGTTGTGTGTTCCTTAATATTTGAGCTGGGGTGAAAAAATTCATTGGATTTTGTATTACAGTTCTGTCTTGATTTTGTAGATTTCTTGCTTAACCTCAGAAGTTTTACAGGTACGTTGTTGCAGAAACCTACATTTTTTTGGTTAATTGGTGATAATACTGTAACAGACATTACACTGTGTATTGGTAGGGCTTAGTTTTGAAGAGGAACATTTTCATTGGTTTAGATTTCATAGTGATAAAGCAAATATGGGTTTACACTTGGGCATAATCGGATAATGAAGTGGTTAGCAGAAACCAATAGACCATAGATTACCAAAATTGAGTACAACAAAGCATAATTAACACTATAACTTGACTGTAATTGGTGGGGGAGGGGTGGTGGCTATAGAAACAATAACAATTCTAAGTGATATGTGAAAATGCTGGTTACTAGCACGTGCCAGTTGATAGAATGCTAGAAAAATCAGATTTTACAGTAGATTTTAGATAGGATTTTTATATGCTTGAGGCTGACTATTGGCTTATATCCCTTTTTTTTCTTTCCTTTTAGAATATGGTTTCTAGTTTTAGGGTTTCTGAACTACAAGTGTTACTAGGCTTTGCCGGAAGGAATAAAAGTGGACGCAAGCATGACCTCCTGATGAGGGCGTTGCATTTATTGAAGAGCGGCTGCAGCCCTGCGGTTCAGATTAAAATCCGAGAATTGTATAGACGCCGATACCCACGGACTCTTGAAGGCCTTTCTGATTTATCCACAATCAAATCATCGGTTTTCAGTTTGGATGGTAGCTCCTCACCTGTAGAACCTGACTTGGCTGTGGCTGGAATCCACTCGTTGCCTTCCACTTCAGTTACACCTCACTCGCCGTCCTCTCCTGTTGGTTCTGTGCTGCTTCAAGATACTAAACCCACGTTTGAGATGCAGCAGCCATCTCCCCCAATCCCTCCTGTTCATCCTGATGTGCAGTTAAAAAACTTACCCTTTTATGATGTCCTTGATGTTCTCATCAAGCCCACGAGTTTAGGTAAGTGTTAGAGAAATCTGTTTCTTCTGGACAAGAGAGTAAGTAAAGCCAGAGGCCTTCAACTGTTAATTAATGATTGGCTGTTAGTATTATAAAACTGGGGCATTAAAATACCAAATGTTTAAATGTACAAATAAAAAGAAATATTGGCAACCATGACAGAAATCTAATATAAATCTCTTCATTCGTCAAACTTTCTTCTTATAGCTTAGAACTCAAATTGCTTCTGTGTGTATACGAAAAGACACAAATCTTATTTATTGCTGTGGTTCCACCTTTTGATGCTTTTGATATTTTTACAAAGAGACTTAGTTTCTGTTTAACATAGCTTTTTAAACTGTTTTCCTAAGGAATAAATCTTTTATACTTAATTTTTTCCTAACATGGCAGAGTTTGACACACGTTTTTTAGCTTTTTGTTTAATAACCGTTGACTGCTTAGAAAATGTAGTAAATTTTATATTATTAAACGTTGATACACGTGACTTTAACAAATTTATACCTAGGTTCATGACTTCTGTGCTGCAATGGCATATTTTCTTACTGGCTAATGAAATTATTTACAGAGGTATTTGAATTTATTGATAAAATAAATTGTTTCGGAAATAGCATTTCATAGTTAGTCTGGGAGGTCATTTTCCTTTCCATACTAGGAAGAACCCTTTTTGTCTCAAGTCATTTGAAAACTCTCTTAAATATATCAATGTGCTTTTTTAGTTTTGTATAGGACTGTACTTGTACATCTTGGTTGAACTAGAAGGAAATTTTAAGGGGCAGGGCTGGTTAATGGGGTCAGTATGGCCTGATGGTGGCAGGCCAAGGTGGCTGTGCTTTTCCCAGGCCCTTTCTCTTTGCTTTGTTTTTGTTTAACAAAACTGAGCCAGGGAGGTAGAGTAATGCATTTTATTCCTTCATTACATTCATTCTGAAATAAGGATTCTGTGTTTGTTCGCATTTGTGCAAAGTCCTTTGAGTAGAATTATTGCATCAAAGGGTAAGGACTCTTGATAACATATCAGTAAATTAGTTTCCAGAATAGCTGTGCCAGTTTAAATTCCACAAAGTGAGAGAATGTTTCTCGTTGCACTTTTTACTTCCTGCCTTTATTGATCTTTGCAATTTCGGTAGATGGAAACTTGTATCTTGTTTAGATTTTTCATTTTTAAAATTAATAACAGGAACAAACATTTAAAATGTTTATTACCCAGCTGTGTTTCTTTTATGATTTTACTTTCATTTTTAACTTTTTTTTTAACCAGGTTCATTTATCTGCTTAAAATGTTTCCGTAATTTATTTTTTTGTTCCTCCTTTTTTCATGGTTTTTGGTTCGTACCAATGTACCTACAGTGTCATGGCTCATTCACATGTTTCTTAGGAGTTATTGCAAATTTATTTCTTCGTGTTTAGAGAAAAAGTCAGACGAGTAATGTGCTTAGGTGACCCTACCTCATGGAACTCCTCAGGAATATGGCTAAGGCAGGACTGAGCATAAGAGGCCATGTGGGGTTCTGGTTACAGGGGAAGGTGTTTCAGAACCGGATCGAATGCCTGGAAGGAAGATGACTGGAGATGGAGAGAAGATGCAGCAGCATGTCTTCTCTGCTCCTAGTGTCAGTGGTGTGCCAAGCAGCGAGCTCTTAAGAGGCTTTGTGCCTTGCTTTCCATACTTTCCTTTGTTCAGAAACAGAAATAGGAATTTTCTTACTTTTCTGTATTCTTCATAGAGTTTCTCTTTCATTAACCTCAATTAAAGGAAGGTAATAGGCTTTTTATAAATTTACTAAAATAAAATTTTTGTATCTCATGTGGCTTAGATAAAATAATGCCAGAGGCATTTTTTGTTGAAGAGTGGGTAAGACGAAAACCTGCCTTTTGCTCATAGCTTACATTAGAATGTAAGAAATCCATAAAACCTCAGAGCTTATAAAATAACTTTTTGCTCCTGAGCTAAAAAATTGTTGACTCATGTATTTTTCAGGAGTTCTGCCTATCATTGTTTTTATAAACTTTATAAACAGATTTTGTTTATAACAAGGCTTAAACATTTCCTTATCCTGCCTTCCCCAAAAAGAAAAAAAAAATTTTCTTAATGTATATAGTCTTATTATTTCAGATTGATAAAACAGTGATCTAAAAAAGGCAGTTTTAGACTTTGAAGTAGAAAGTTAAAACATCGGCGTAATACCATATAATCTGCCAAATAAAAGTGGAAAAATTTAATCATTTCCAGTAACGACCTTCATATGAAAATATTTAGTGTCATGATGTCTAAAGCAATGCAGTGACATTTAGAAATTGCCTTAAGTTTTAATGATTTGGTTATATAATGTTGAAAATACTTGTAAAAATTAAAATTTGGGGTAAATCCATTTATTTGGAACACTGTTATGGAGAAACCTATTTACATTTGGGAACTGAGAATTAAATTAGCCTCAGGAATTGAAAGAGAGAACAAATCCGTATTTCAAAGCACATATTCTTTACATCCGTGGGCCAGTCAGTGTATTCTCGATTTAACATATAGTTGATTAGATGATTTCTAAGCCATCAACATACTGTTAAGCAGGAATTAATTAACAACATGGGAAAGATTGAAAGAGCCCTGGTAGAAAAAAAACAAACAAAAAGTCAAAAAATGTCGTTCCAAAACCTCTTGGGAATATTGAAGCCAATAGCCCTTTAGTATTGAGGGAATCGCTGTTACAGCAAGGTGCATGTATTGATGCCAAGTAAAACCCCCAAACAACCACGACGAGTATATTCTATTTAAGAAGATACATTATTACATAGTTTTGCAGTTTGGTTTTATTAAAATTGTTCAAATAAAACTATTTTAGCATTTAAAATGACAAACTGTGGCATCTAGAAAGCATGAGTGTACACAGTAATACTAAGTGAGGTTCTCTATAGCTGAGGTTTTACTGTAACAGATGCATAATCTCCTAATCTGAAAACAGGCTAACAAAATCTCTCTTCTCTTCCCTTAAATAGCTATTCTAATTTGCTCTCACAGGCAGTATTTTTGTCTTTTTTTTCAATTTTCTGTTTTCTTTCTTTTCTTTTTTTAAGATAATTTCTTGTGGTGATGAAATCCTTTCTCTTTAAAAAGTTTGTCTATATTCAGTCTGTACAAAAGAATACATAAAAAACATTGTTATAAAGAATATCCATGAATGAACACCTGTGAAACCACTGCACAGTTTTTAAGAAAGGAACATTGCCAGTATCTTTGAAGCCGTTTCCTTGCCTTTTCCTTTTTGAGTTAAATCGCTATTCTGGATTTTGTGTTTCTCTCTTTTGCTTGTTTTACCATATGTGTATAAAAAAATGTAATGTTTAATTGGCTTGCTTTTGAAATTTATATGATGGTATACTGTGTATCTATTCTTCTGTGACTAGCTCTTTTTGTTCACTCTGTTTACAAACATCTACATGTCAATATGTCTAGCTGTTTGGTATTTTGTGAAATACCTTCCAAGTATTATGAGTCTTTGATTCCTTAAAATTTCTTCATTGTACTTTTCAGATTACAAAAGTAACTTATGCTAGTAATTGAAAATTCAAACATAGAAGTATAACAAAAAGGGAAAGTCCCTCATAACCTCATTTATTACTCAGCTTGAGTCATATCAATAATTAACTGTTTCTCTGCATATTATGTCATCTTTTTTCTCTTCCCCTTCATTAAACAAGGCTCTTCTAACCACAGAACCACTGTGCCACTTTTCTGGTGGAGGTAGTAGGCGTTATTCTACTTGTACCACTGTGAAAAGTGCCCTCTGGAGTTCTGCGCCTTGACAATCTTTCTTAACTGTATTTCTTAGAAATATATTGTACATCTGTAGATTATAGTAGGTCTGCTATCTTGTAGATGTACCATAACTGAACCAGTATTGTGTTGATGTACATTTTCAGTTGTTTTCAGTTTTTATTATTTATTCAGAAGTATTTTAGTGTATAACATATCTTGGGCACTATTCTTGCAGTCTTAGAAACATTGCTGCTGTGAGCATTTTTGCATATGTGTTTCTGAATACTTGCGTTGCATATTCATGAAATGTAAATGCCTAGATGTGTCTATTTTGGGTCAAGGAGTATGATTATTTAATATTTTGATATTCAACTTTTGTAGAGAAATTTTGGTTGCTTCAGAAGCATCGTAGCAATTTATACTCCCAATAATGTATGAATGTATTATTTTCCCTACACCTCATCAGCATTGTGTTGTTGGTCTTTTCATCTTTGTAATCTGATAGGTGACAGATTAATGAGCGTCAGCATCTTTTCTTATTCTTAAATTTCTGAATATTAGGAAATACTCATTAAGCCTCTGGGTGTAGTTAAACAGGTTTAAAGTGATATGCACATTAGTGTAAAGCCATTAAATCACTTCACAATCTCACTTCTAAAGAATTTGGATAAATTCATTTCTGTTAACTCAGTTAACAAGTATATAATGAGGATTTAATTTGGATATGGTCATGTAGCCTAATTGTGGAGAAGTCAGAAGTATGGAGTGGGCTTTAGGAATTTTGCTGTTTAGTTGGAGAGAGAATATTAACATGAGAGAAAAGTAGCAAGCAGTTATATGCTTGTATGACGAAGCCCTATAACTTGTGAACCTAAAGCTCAAATATTGTATTGGCTTAATGAATGAAGAAGTTAATCAAGACTTTTTGGAGTAGGAGGGACACTTGAGGGAGCTTTGAAGGATGAATGTGCCTGCTTTGAATTGATGGAGTGTGTCGGAGAGTGGGCATCAGGAAAGGTGAGAACTGTGAGTAGTCACAGGAGTAGAAATAAAAATGACACAGTTGTGAGACCTGACAGTGAATAGAGCAGGACTTGGGGAGACACTGGAAATGTAGATTTGTTAAGAAAGAGTTGAGGCCATTGTTATGGAGGTTCTCATAGATAAAGGAGTTTAGACATGGTTCATTCACAGGTAAGTTCTGCTTAGCATTTTTCAGCAGAGGAATGGTGATGAAAAAGTGGTGCTGAGGATTACCAGCTCTGCACTTGTGTCCTGATGAGGGACTGGCAGAGAGGCAGGGTTGCTCCTTCATTTGTACAAAGTAATAATAGGTTTTGAGTAGGATGGTGGTAGTGAAAATAGGAGGCAGCCAATAAGAAAATTAAAAAGCAAAACAAAACAGGACTTAATGACTAACTGGATATAGGGGATGAAGACGGAGAACTGAGATAAAGGAAATGAATGATTTCTGTGATTGAACAATTGGTAACAATTCTCCTTTTTTCATAATTCTGAATTAAAGCCACTGTTTTACAAGAAGAGTGAAACCTCAGTACTCTGCCCTCCCCAAATGATCTTTGCAGCTGGTGTATAGGGAGAAGAGTATTTTAGTATTAAACATCACTGATGGTTATTAACATAATGATTGTTTCTGTATAGATAAAATTCTTCCAGGTGATTCGAGTTTTCTATATTCTGTTTAAATCTCATAAAATTAGAAAAATTTTGCTGTGTGTATAGGAGGATTATCATTTTAGAATGTTCTCATAAAGCAGTGTTTAATGATAACTGTAAATTGATTATTGGAATATAGATGCATATTCAGTCAAGTGTTCATTGAAAGCATTCATTGTTTTAATGAGTGCTAGAACATCATTGAATCTGTTAAAGTTCTTTGAGAAGAAAATACACTTCAGTTTTTAATAATACACTTCTGAAGGATGACTTCATTAGATAATCTTTTTAAACTAGCTAATCATCTCTATGCCGATAATTATTTTGTGTCTTAATAAGTCTCCCAACCTAGAAGTTTTAAAATTTTATCTTATATGAATGCTCTGTGTAATTGAATATAAAGTATTGAAAACAAAACACAACAACAAAAGTAACAAAACAAACAAGAACAAAAGAGACCTGAATCTTGGATAGAATTCTCCTCGGGGGTGTTTTTGACTTCCTCAGACTTTTCATTAGATGATACCGTAGTCAAGGATGAAATGTAATTTTGAAGGTTGTGTTTTATATATATATATATATATATATATATATATGTGTGTGTGTGTGTGTGTGTGTGCATATATATATATATATATATATATATATATATATATATATATATATATACTTTTTTTTTTTTTTTTGCGGTACGCGGGCCTCTTACTGTTGTGGCCTCTCCCATTGCGGAGCACAGGCTCCGGACGCGCAGGCTCAGCGGCCACGGCTCACGGGCCTAGCCGCTCCGCGACATGTGGGATCTTCCCGGACCGGGGCACGAACCCGTGTCCCCTGCATCGCAGGCAGACTCTCAACCACTGCGCCACCAGGGAAGCCCGAAGGTTGTGTTATATTTTGATTAAAATTAGTATGTTAGAATAAAGAATGACAAATGTTTAACATTGAACCTGCTTTAGAGTGACTTTACTTTCATGAGTCCAAGATGAATGTAGCTTAGTACTTTCTATTGGTGCATTTTAACCATAAAAGTTTCAGAATTCAGCAGACTCTTTATCAGAAGTGCCTGGTTATTGCAGGTTCTTCTGTTATTGGATTTGTTATTGGAATATTATCTTTCTTTTTTTTTCTTCCCCAGTTCAAAGCAGTATTCAACGGTTTCAAGAGAAGTTTTTTATTTTTGCTCTGACACCTCAACAAGTTAGAGAGATATGCATATCCAGGTAAGAGGAGTTTGGAATATATTCTCCAGGATGTTGGTGTATTAGTCTGCTAGGCCTGCCGTAACAGAGTACCACAGACTGGGTGGCTTAAAGAACAGAAATTTGTCTTCTCACATTTCAGGAGGCTTGAAGTCCAAGACGAAGGTGTTGACAGATTTGGTTTCTTCTGAGCCCTCCCTCCTTGGCTTGCAGATGGCTGCCTTCTTGCTGTGTGTACTCACATGGCCTTTCCTCTGTGTGCCTGTGTATTCCTGGTGTCTCTTATAAGGACACCAGTCCTAGTGGATTAAGGCTCCACCCTTATGACCTCATTCAATCTTAATGACCTCTTTAAAGTCCCCAACTCCACAGACAGTCACACTGGGGGTTAGGGCTTCAGCATATGAATTTTGGGGGAACACAGTTCAGTCCATAACAGTTGGGCCATTTCTCCTTAAGGTAAGCATAGTATATTTTGACTAAGGTTAGCCAAATATTTAATAAATACTCTGTTAGAAAAAAATTTTAACTTTTGAATAAAACCCCTTTGAATTACTTTTGGCAGTAACTTTTTTTTAATGAAACTTTTATTCTAAATATAGCAACATAAAGAATTTGTGGTAACAGAACAAAGATAGAGTGACCATAAACTTCATCATCCAAACATAGGCATTTTTAGAGTGAAAATGGATATTATTAATAATTTTTTCTGGGATAAGAACATAAACTGGGACCATTCTGAGCTATATGCTCACCTAGACCAAAAAATTAGCAGAAATATGAATACAATTATGAAAAATACTCTTAGCTTTTCCATTTCAAAAAATAGGGTAAACTTAAACACATTTATAAAGAGCAAATGAACTAAGAGATAGGAGGAAAGAAAAGGAAATCTGTAGTATATACTTTCCCAGTTAAAAATATAGTCATCGTTGGTGTTAATAATATATTATTTATAAGACTTTAGAAAGATTTAGCATAAGAAAACTGAGACTCCTGCAGGTCACATGATTTTCTGGGATTGTAGAGTTAAAAGTTGGAACAAAGATTTGAGCAAATTAGAGGTTTTTTGCATCCTTTCAGCTCTTCATTAGAACACTCACCTTCTCTGAGATGTTAATAGGAGTGTTTAAAAAGTAAAGATTCAACAGTTAAGTTTTGGAAATTCTGTATTCAACGTAGGTACATAAGTTCTTAAAGCCAGACTTTTCAGCCTTTAATATGTTAATGTGTATTGTCAATCTCCCAGGGTGGTGGATCCAAATTTATGGGCCTCTCTCTCTTTTAAACATCCTGACATCTTGAAGATGCACTGTTATGTGGAGGAGTATGGGACACACACAGCTTTAGATTCTTTCGTTAATCACATCACTGCTCTCAACAGTCTCAGAATGATTTTATAACTTGACCTGGTAAAATTTGAGCTCCCAAAAATTAGTGCTTAGATAGTCTGGCTCTCCCACAAAAGGGAAAAAGACAAAGTGTTGAAAAATAAGATTAAAAGAAAAAAAAAGAGGCAGTACTAAGGATTAGTCCAAAAGACCCAATATCCAAATAATAGAGGTTTTAGGAAAAGTAGAGAAAATTTAGAGGAGGAAATTATCAAAGAAGTAAAATGAATGTAGCTTGATGGAGTTCATGTCCACCAGGGGCAAGACATTGCAGGCAGTTTTTATAAATTGGAAGTACTTTCAATCTTGGGGATAGTAATAAACCAACTAAAAAATTAATAGGATAAATGAAAAATTATATTTTATATCCAAGCCATATCATTATTATTAAGTTTTGTTTGTTATTCATTGATGATTCCTTGCTTGAGAACATTTACTAAGTGTTTATTAGGTACAAAACACTGTATTGTATGACATGCCTCTTTTCTACAAGTTGCTTGCAGTCTCGCTAGTGAACTAGCTCATATACCTAAAATGATTGTTGGCATTGCAAGAGCCAGCATGAAAAGAGCCAATTCAGTAATGACAAATAAGAGCTGATTTATAGGAGAAGATTACTATTAACGTTGGTGGTCTGGGAAAGCTTCTTTAGGGTGTTGGGTGGGCCTTTGAAGGAAGGAGATTATTTACTCAGCATGGAATTGTGAATAATATGTACCATTTGCCTTAAAAAGGTGTGTGTGTGTAATTTGCGTAAGTACATAAAATATGTCTGGACAAATATGATAAGCTGCCTCTGGAGGAGGGAATCAGGTGGCCAGGGTCGGAATTGGGGGAGTCTCTTCACTTTATATCCTTTTTTGTATCTATTTGAACTATGTGAATGTATTAACTAGTCAAAAAAAATGAATGACTAAAATTTAAATAATTATTTTCAATTAAAAATCTTAATCATGTTCTGCAGATGGATGGTGGTGATGGTATAATGTGAATGTACTTAAAGCCATAGAACTATACACTTTAAGATGGTTAACATGATAAATTTTATCTTATGAATATTTAACCACAATAAAAATAAAAAAAAATTAACCATAAAAGTAAGGCTATTTGTGATCCTACCAGCAAAGAAGACAAAACACACATACACATGTGCATGCAAACTCCAACCTTTTCAGAGTTGGGTAATCAAATAGTAAAAAATCTCCTTCCTAAGAAGCAGAAGTAACAGTTTGGTACCCATTACCTAGGTTTAATAATTATCAACATTTTGGAATCTGTATGTGACCACTCCTCAACTTTTTTCCTGAAATATTTTAAAGGAAATTGCAGACATCGTGTAATTTCACCCAGAAATACCTCAAGATACATCTCTAATTTTTAATGTAATCACACTAAAAAATTAATAATTCTTTAATATAAAAGTGTCTACCCTATATTGAAATTTTCTCAGTTGTTCTTCAGTATTCAGACATGTATTATTTTGACTTTTATGTCTCCCAAGATTAAAAAAAAACCTTTTTACTTTGAAGTAATCTTAGGTTTATAGAAAACATGTGAAAGTAGTAGATAATACTCTTCAGCCAGTTCCTTTAATATTACCATGTTGCATAATTATAAGTGCAGTTATCAAAACCAAGAAATTAACCTTGGTGTAATACTATTAACTAAACTACAGTCTTTATTCAGGTTTCATCAGTTTTTTTTTTCTTTTGCGGTACGTGGGCCTCTCACTGTTGTGGCCTCTCCCGTCACGGAGCACAGGCTCCAGACGCGCAGGCTCAGCGGCCATGGCTCACGGGCCCAGCCGCTCCGCGGCATGTGGGATCTTCCCGGACTGGGGCACGAACCCATGTGCCCTGCATCGGCAGGCTGACTCTCAACCACTGCACCACCAGGGAAGCCCTCATCAGTTTTTCTGCTAATTAATTTCTGTTCCTGGATCCAATCCAAGATCCCAAATCACATTTAATAGTTGTGTCATTAGTCTCTTTCAGTCTGTGATGGTTTCTTAGTGTTTTCTTCTCTTTCTTAACTTCCGATATTTTTGTGGAGTACTGATCAGGTATTTTGTAGAACGTTCCTCAGTTTGGGTTTGTCTGATGTTTTGTCATGATTAGATTGAGATTATGCATTTTTAGCAAGAGTACCTCAAGTTATATGCCCTTCTCAGTGTATCATAACAGTGATCCATAATATTGATACATCTTATATTTGGTGATGTTAATTTTGATCACTTGGGTAAGGTACTGTTCACCAGACTTCTGCACTGTAAAGTTGCTGTTTTTTTCCTTTGTTATTAATAAATATCTTGGGGGAGATATTTTGAGACTAGGCACATATTCTGTTTATCTTCAGATTTTTCCCACCAATTTAGCATTCACTCATGGATCTTGCCTTCAGTACTTACTTCATCATAAACACTCTTGTGCTCCAATGATGTGATTTTTCTGTTATTATTCTTTTCCACATTGGAGTTATTCTTTTGTAAGGAAGGGCTGTCCCTTGCCCCACATTTATTTATTCAGTTACTTGCTTGTATCTGTGTGGGCCCTGGAGTACTCTGGGGTGCTATATAATTCATATTGTTGCTCAAACTGTTCTACCTTTGGCTATTGGCCATTCTTTCAGGTTGGCTCCTATGCCCTTTTGATATGTCTCCACACATTTCTGAGGACTACTTTACTGCTCCAGGCTCATCTTTTATTTTCTCTGCCCCAGTTCTGGAAAGATAACCTCTCCAAGGAGCTCTGGTTCCGCTCTTACAGTACTTCCTACCACTTTCTTTGGAAAAAAGTGGTTCATTTGACTCTGTTAGCATATTACACATTCTGGATTTGTATAATCGTGCACCTTGTGGTATCATTTGACTTCTATCCCTATGGTTCTCAAATTTTGCTGCATATTAGAATCAACTGGGGAGCCTTTAAGACTCCAAATGCCCAGATTTCATTCATACCAATTAAATTAGAATCTCTGAGGGTGGAACCCAAACAGCAGTAGTTTTTAAAGCTCCCCAGATGTTTCCAGTGTGCAAATTTGAGAACTGCTGTGCATCCAGCTCCTCCCCTTTGCCTGTAATGGTGATAAGGTCTAAACCAGAGGCGTGAATACATTCAGGTTTGGGTTGTTTTTTTTTTCTATTACATCTTATAACGATTGAATAGTGAGTTCAGCTCTGTTCTTGGCTATAGCACCACTCCTTCCATTGGGTACCATTGCCTCTGTAATCATGCTCTCTCAGTTTCTTACACTGACATCTCTTGCATGTTCCCGAAATCAGCGTGTGATTCTCTTCTCGCTGCTCTGTGATAGTATCTGTGGATGTGCTTTTTTTTTTTTTTATTAACTGGCTTCAAAGAGATTTTTGCTTAGTATATATTTCAGTCTATTGCCTATTTCATTAATGGCATGGGATCTGCCTGGACAGGCCTCTTTGTATTATCCCATACTTCATCTACCACATCCCCTCAGTTTGCTACACTCTGTTGATCCTTCTTTTATGTCTCTTTCAAGATTTAAAACTTGAATTAACTCTACCTTTGAGGGAGTTAGCATGGTCTTTAGAGTAGTATCAATTGGAATGTGAATTCTGGCTCAATCACTTAAGTCTGTCTGCCCCTAGGTAAGTTCCTAAAGCCTATTGAATCTTATTTACCCAGTGTGTAAAATTGGAAAAATAATCACCACCTCACTCAATGATTGGGGGTTGAATGCCATTACTGGCTCTACCTCTGCTTATCCTGGTGAGTAGCATCACCATCTATCCAGTTGCACCATTCCAAAACCTGGGTACCATCCTAGGTCCCCTTATCCTACCTTCCTGTATCTAGTCAGTCACTGAGTCCTATCAGTTATTATCCCTAAATATCATTCAGTGATATTTATGTTTAAATAACTTTCAAGCCCTCATCTTTTGCCTATACAATTGTAATGACCTCCTAACTCTCCCAGCTGACCAAGTGATCTTTCTAAAGCCCATTCAGTTTTTTCTTTCTTGTGCTTAAAAACCCTGTAGTTTTTTCTTTCTTGTGCTTAAAAACCTTATGAAGTCCATACTCCATTGCTTGACAATTCTCTTCAACATCCTACTCTACTCATCTTCTTTTTTCAAAATTTAATTTTTTAAATTGAAGTATAGTTGATTTACAGTATTGCATCAGTTTCAGGGGGAGGTGCCGCTAAGTTATTCAGATACATATGTATCTTTTTTTTTTTTTTTTTTTTTTTTTTGCGGTACGCAGGCCTCTCACTGCCGTGGCCTCTCCCGCTGCGGAGCACAGGCTCCGGACGCGCAGGCTCAGCGGCCATGGCTCACGGGCCCAGCCGCTCCGCGGCACGTGGGATTTTCCCAGACCGGGGCACGAACCCGTGTCCCCTGCATCGGCAGACGGACTCTCAACCACTGTGCCACCAGGGAAGCCCTATATGTATCTTTTATAGATTCTTTTCCATTATAGGTTGTTACAAGATATTGAATATAGTTCCATGTGCTGTACTGTAAATCCTTATTATCTATTTTATATATATGGTGGTATCTTTTAATCCCATACTCTTAATTTATCCCTACCCCTAGCCCTCTTTCCCTTTTGAAAACCGTAAGTCTGTTTTCTGTGTCTGTGAGTTTGTTTTCTGTTTTGTAAATAAGTTCATTTGTGTTATTTTTTTTAGATTCCACATATAAGTGGTATATAATATTTGTCTTTCTCTGTCTGACTTACTTCACTTAGTATGATAATCTCTTGGTCCACCCATGTTGCTGAAAATGACAATATTTTATTCTTTTTTATGGCTGAGTAATACTCCATTGTGTTTGTGTGTGTGTCTGTGTGTATCTGTATCTTCTTTATCCATTCATCTGTTGATGGACACTTAGGTTGCTTCCATGTCTTGACTATTGTAGTGCTGCTGTGAACGTTGGGGTGCATGTATCTTTTTGAATTAAGAGTGTTTGTCTCCTGGATATATGCCTGGGAGTGGGATTTCTGGATCATATGGTAACTCTAGTTTTTAAGGGAACCTCCACACTGTACTCCATAGTGGCTGCACCAGTTTGCATTCCCACCAACAGTGTAGCAGGGTTCCTTTTCCTCCACACCTTCTCCAGCATTTATTATTTGTAGACTTTTTGATGATAGCCCTTCTGACTCATGTGAGGTGATACCTCATTGTAGTTTTGACTTACATTTCTCTGATGATTAACAGTGTTGTTGGCCATCTGCATTTCCTTTTTGGAAAAATGTCTGTTTGGTTCTGTTCATTTTTTAATCGGGTATTTTTTTGATGTTGAGTTGTATGAGCTGTTTATAAATGTTGGATATTGATTCCTTATCAGTCATATCTGCAAATATTTTCTGCCATTCCGTACATTGTCTTTTTGTTTTGTGGATGGTTTACTTTGCTTTTGTAAAAGCTTTTATATTTGATTAGGTCCCATTTGTTTATTTTTCCTTCCTTTTCCACATTAAGGAAGTTTTCAGCTGTTATGTCTTCAAATATGTTCTCAGGCCCTTTCTCTTTCTCTTCTCCTTTTGGGGGCCCCTATAATGTGAATTATTAGTGATTTTTGATGTCCCAGAGGTCCCTTAAACTATCCTCATTTCTTTTCATTCTTTTTTTCTTTTTTCTGTTCAGTGGCAGTGATTTCTGCTACTGTCTTCCAGCCCACTGATCCATTCCTGTGTATCATTTACTCTGTTGTTGATTCCTTCTAGTATATTTTTCATTTCAGTTATTATATTCTTCATCTCTGGTTGTTCATTATATTTTCTAACTCTGTTAAAAACTTCTAACTTCTCACCCTGTGCATCCATTCTTCTCCCAAATTCTTCGATCATCTTGTGATCATTACTCTTTCTTGGGTAGATTGCCTATCTCTGCTTCACATAGTTTTTCTTCTGGAGTTTTATCTCGTTTCTTCATCTGGAAATGTTCCTCTGCCATCTCATTTTGTCTAAGTTGCTCTTTGTATTTTTGTGTATGTGGTAGGTTAGTTTTGTTTCTCGACTTTGGAGAAGTGGCCTGTGTAGGATCTACTAAACTTTTTTTAATCATCTCATCTCCTGTCACTCTTTAGCAGCCTATACTCTAGCTAGACTTTCATAGCAGTGCATCTTTGCATATCCTCTTCCTCCTTACTCTGTTTGGCAAACGTGAGTCATGTTTTAAGGGCCAGTTCAAGTCTTCCCTCTTCTGTGATACCTTTTCACATTTCCCCAAATTCATCATTTGTCTCTCTCTGTACTACTCCCATGTACTTATTTTCTATTAAAGCATTTATTTGACTACTTGGTTTCAGTAAGAAGTTTGTAAATTCAGCATCTGTTACTCATTTTTATATTCTCAGAGCCTGTCACAGTGCCTGGCATATAGTAAATGCCTTTATATCTGATAAATGAGTTCAACATGTGAAAGTTCCTAGAGCAGTGACTGGCAGAAAATGAATGTCAGAAGATGCTTAGTCATTACTCGTCACGTTTGTGAAGATCTGTAACACATTGCCTTTCCCAGTTTATGTTAATTTCCCTTACTGGAATAAAGTATAAATCCTTAGTGAACCATTCAAAACCCTTTATAACGTTCTCCCATTTATCTTTCTAGGTTCATCTTTTGTCTTTTCTCTTTTTGAAAATTATGTTCCCAACCTAACAAGTTTCTGCCATGTATCTCTGGTTGATACTCACCTTTCCTTCTGTTGAGAATCACCCTACTAGTGAAGACACTGTTACTGATGGAAGTGTGTCTCTCTACGTGGAAATAGAACCACTGCTGTACAAACCCTGTTTTCTAATTTGTTTGGACTGATTGCCTTGAACTTTCAAGACAAAATTGAATTTCCCTCTTTTCTGTAACACTTATTTTTCATAATGTACTGTAACACTTACCACATATTATTTTAGTTGTATATATTTGTTACTTACTAGCATATGAGACCTTTGAGAGCAAATATTATGTCTTATTTGTCTTTGATGCTCCAGCACCCAGACTTTGCAGTGTTTCTTGATTTTAATGAGCAGAATGATATGAGTTACTCTCAAGAGGTCAGTGTTGTCTAGGATATTTTGAATTGGCATTTGAGAAATGTGGAAGCTACTACTGGCAAGAGAAATAGTTAACAATAATAGCAGCCAGCTGCTCACACTTGTTAAGCACTTCTTATATCCAGGCACTTCGCATGTAGTATTAACACGTTTGTCACAACAACTTCATGAAGTAGATGCAGTAATTTTCCATCTTTAACAGATGTAACTGAGGCACAGAAAGGTTAGGTAATTTGCCCAAGGTCATACAGTTTGGGACTATGGAACTCAGGCTGATCACTACTGTGCTTTACTGCCTTCCAGTGAACATAGAGAATTGGAAGCAGTAAGAAGCAAGTTGGAACAAGATGGAGGGCTATATGTACTCTCAAGACAGGACTAGTCTCTAATGATCTTCTCTCTGA
The DNA here is from genome assembly GCF_059928025.1 of Delphinapterus leucas. Lineage (NCBI taxonomy): Eukaryota > Metazoa > Chordata > Mammalia > Artiodactyla > Monodontidae > Delphinapterus > Delphinapterus leucas. The sequence goes on along the minus strand of NC_143142.1, from coordinate 62,995,327 downwards.
CACAGTCCAGGATTTATGATAATGGCTAAGGAGAAGATTTCTTAAACTGTAAAGAGAATACATGTCACTTGGGGAATCTTACTAAAATTCAGATTCTAATTCTGTAGTTTTGGAGTGGAGCCTGAGATTCTGCATTTCTAACTAAGAAGCTCCCAAGCAGTTACAATGCTGCTTCATTGTGGACTCCATTTTGAGTGGCAAGTGTTCAGGAGGTTCCATCCCAGAGATATTTCACATAGGACTCTGTTAGGCTCTCATCTAGAAATTTTAAGATTCTGTTTCCTTATTCGGGTACATAGTTATGAAGTTGCTGGGGTATAGAGGTTCTGAGGCTCTAGACACCAGTTCTCTATCCTAGTTCTTTATTAGAATCACCTGAGTAGTTGTAAAAACTACTAATGCTCAGACTGTGCTTCAGAACCAATAAGAATATCTGATGAGTGGGCCTGTGTATTAAAACAAAATTTGCAAGTGATTAGAATGCTCAGCCAAGGCTTCAGAACCACTGTAAGTAAACAAATTAATTAAACTCTTTTAGAACCATGCTCCTTTTCCTGTTAACCAAGTCTGTTGTCTGTTGAAATAAAAATTGTATTGCGAAAGTTCCCATGAATTGAAAATACTTTAAAATTGCCATAAAGACAAGACTAAATGTTAAGCAAATGAGGGCTTTCATAACTACAGTGTTTTAATTAAGCCTTGTGCTATTGGTAAGGTAGTGTTCATTTTTTAAGGACTAAGAGTAAAAATACCAATAATGCTTTTTTCTGTTGAGAATGTTTCTGTGAATTCTAGCTGTGTTTTCTTAACCCAATTTTTTTCTCTTTCCAACAGGGATTTTTTGCCAGGTGGTAGGAGAGATTATACAGTCCAAGTTCAGTTGAGGTGAGTTTGAAATTTTCTTGTTACTTTAATTTTATACTTGTAACTATATGTATATAGTCCTGAATTTGTAAATACATAAGCATGTTTGAGTACACTATTTAAGAGTATTTCTTTTTTTTCTTTAATGCAGACTTTGCCTGGCAGAGACGAGTTGCCCTCAAGAAGATAACTATCCCAATAGTCTCTGTATAAAAGTAAATGGGAAGCTGTTTCCTTTGCCTGTAAGTTGCTTTTTATTCATAGGCTTTTGTATGTAAGTTTATTATAAATACTGACAAGGCCTAGAAATAGTGATCACTTAGTACCAACGAACAGTCCCAGCATTAAATACTGTTTTCCACTAGAGAGATTCATGGCTCCTTGGCGAAGTGGCTGATTCCAGGTTTGGGGGAGATGGAAAAGATGAGCTTGAAGCGTCTTGTGCCAGGAAGTGAGGAAGCTGTGAAAGACTCTTCAGATCATATCGGATGGCATAGTAGCAGGGCGGGACCTGCATGTGTAGGGCAGCGTGTTGTAGTGGATGTCTGAATGAGCTGGGCCTCAGCCATGGATGAGATGATGAAAGTTAGAGGCTGCTGAGAGCGACTGGACATGGAGATTAAGGATTCTGAGCTTGGGCCTTGATGGTGCACACTTGGGGGATGGATGCAGTGATGTTTGATTGACAACCTATTGTTTAAGCAGTGAAGTAGTATATGGGCTTCAGCACCTGGGAGATACACACACACACTCTCTCTCTCAGTGTGTATAGCCTGCTTCTGACCTGTTAGATAGCTCCAGCCTCTTCAAATCCTGTTAGTCAAATCTTAATATAACAATTAATTGTTGAACAGGACTATGTATCTGTCTCCACTGAGGTTTGGACTAAGTTACTAATTTGGTACAGCTGTGTGGAAGTAAAGCCTTAACACAATAGTAGTAGAGCATGGCCTGTTTTTCAAGCCCTACAGAGTGGATATGTATCTTAACTGAAGAAGTGCTGTGAGAACAGTGATTCCACCGTTACGTTAAGCTGCCATTTCAGTAAAGCAGATACCATGTGACTGTTGAGATAGAGATGGGGCAGCTGTTTAGCATCCCTGCTGGGCACAAGACTTGTCTCTGGAATAAGTATATGTGCAACAGCTGTGAGCAGGCTGTACCAGGGCCAAGTGGTTGTAGTTGAAGCCCAAAGTGAAGATGGTCAATGGCCAAGGCTGACCCTGCCAGTCAAAGATGTGACTTCTTGGTTGTCACGAGTCTCACTTCTCTCACGCGTAGCCTGTGGATTTAGAGACCTGAGAAATAACGTGTTTCATACATTTTATAGGGCTTGAGCAATACTGCACGACTGCCTACTCTTTCTGAAAGATGTCTGTGAGGCTGAAATCATGAAAGAGAGTTTTCTGGGGATGAAAGGGGAAATTTCAGAGGCTGAGCAGTTATGGTGGGGAGGAATGCTTACATGGCCTTGTGCATGTTCAAACCCCAGTGGGACATTTTGTCTCTTGGGTTTCTGGCCATAAGCAACAACAGATCTCAGGAGCTGTCTTTTATCTGGCTGGATCATATAACGATCTAAACCAAGGGAAGAAGCAGCCTTACTTGGAGCTGAAGGCTGCCACTGGGTGGCCAGATGAGATGTGTAGCAAAGGAAACCTGCGGTTTTGGAATGATAGCACATTTTCCATTGCTTTTCATATCCAATTTTCTCTGTCGATGATGGGCTAAGATTTCTTTTGACCTTTGACTTTTATTGCTATTTAACTCTCTCATTCTCCTTAGAAATATCTAATTATGATGATCTTCTTGCTGTCTATAGACCCACCTTGAAGATCTATCCAGTATTATATGTGCCAGTGCTGGGGGGTCGTGTCTGAAATGTGTGAGGCTCTACCTAAACTCTGGCATTGCTTCAGAAAATATGATAGTGACAGATGTGTATACACACGTTCCACACAATTTTCCAGGTGGACCAGTATTTTTGCTATAATATTTTCATCTGTGAGATCTGCAGCACCACTGTGGATAGCTCTGAATTTGTCATTCTTCCAGGACTTTTGAGAGAGAAGAAATTAGGCAGTTGAGCACTTCCTCTGGGACATTGTTACTCAGTCACTGCTGCTTTCTTACCAAAAGCACTAACTAACCGTTGAGTACTTATACTAGGCTGTTTGTGAACACATCAGCTACTACGTGAAACACCCTTTGTCTGATGAGTCTTGCACTCACCTCTGGAGCCAGAGTCCTGCAGTGGCTCCAGGAGCACTTGTGAGGGAGGTGAAGAAAGGTGAGCATTAGGACAAAGGATTTCAAAACAGATTTCACAAACAGAAGGCAATGGGGTGATGATGGGGGCAAGGGTGAGCTTGCCTGACCCTAATAGGACCATCCCAAAGACCAGATGACAGTCTTTCCCAGGTTTTTCGTCTTCAGCCCTGTGAACTCCTGTGGAACAGTTGACATAAATTTACATGCAACTGATGAAAAACTGCTGAGACCTCCCCTTGATCCACAATTGCTGTTGTTTGGGATAATGTAATATGGAGCCTTTATTAGCATGAAGCAGATTTATGAGAATCATGTGAGTGTACTGCTGCCTGAGAAGAAGTGAGCTCTTCACCAACATGGAGATCTTCAGGGACTTTGTTCCAATTGTAAGAAGCATCAACAGGCCACAAAGCAATTCGACATGTGGTCCTTGCCCATGATCCTGGTTTATCATACAACAGATCCTGGAGGAGTAAGTCATGGGATTTCCCATTAGAGCTCTGAATAAATTTGAATTTGTGTCTGGGAACAAGTGTCTACGTGTATGACCTTATTGTAGTATGCAGTCATTATGGATCCATGATGAACAAAGAGTAAACTGAATGGGAAATGGTGTTACCTTGATAATATAATATAATAGCAATGTGTCCCTGGATTCTTAAGGGTCAAATAGTGATGAAAGCAGTTTATGTGCTGTTTTACCCACATCAAGATGCTGAGTTTTATAAGACATCTTTATCCCTTGATTTTTCCAGTCCCTTGATACAGAGATGACAGTAAGCAGTTCATAGCAGGACTTGTAGAACGATAAGTGCAGAGTGGACAGACACAAGTGAAACTGCCTCTGAGAATCTTCCCCACACCTCCACCTTTGATTCAAGCACTGCAAGCATACACACTGACAGCCAAATGAGAAAATTACATGCTTTTAAGGGTAGAAGAGAGAAAAATTCTTTGCTTGGAGAGTTATTTTGAGAGGCTGAATTATTTTTCCTTTTAAACAGATTTTGAGAAATTTATGTAAACCTGTGGAGCTGTAAGGTTGGGGTGTGGAGGTGGGTTGACATGGGGTAGTATTTCTTGGAAAGATTCCAAAGAGTGGAGAGAATGTGTGCTTACAGTTCAGCTGAAAAAGATCTCCTAAGTATTTCCTCTCGGTGCAGCAGGAGACTTATTAGTACTAGTGCCATTATCTCAATGTATTCTCTGAGTTTGTGGATTTCTTTTTGCTGATATATTATTTTTTTCCTGCATATATTAGTTACACCGACGGTCTGCCTCACAGTAAATCTGGCCTGAAGTAAAGTCAATATATTCTTCTTTTGAAACACACACACACACCAATTTGAAGAGATTCCCTTGGCCTAAGATGGGATAATATTGGCATCTAAGAAAATAATACTTAAGTGGACTCAAAATTATCAAATATATAAATGAGTTTATAATTATGCTAAAATAAACCTTTGGAGGTTACATCAACTCATTACTCTAAAAACTGGTTAAGGGAGAGAATCATTGATTTCAGAGTAACAAATGTTGCTGTGGTCAAGTTCTTTATGGAAAGATTTCAACTAATAGAAGCAAAAGAAAGAATGGATTTAAAAACTTCTTTTGTAATCCGTAATCATATAATGGATCTTGGTAACCATCATCAATGGATACTAAAACCATTAGGTCAAAGCTGGATGCGGAACTTTATAGTGGAAGGATCAGGCCTACATCAGCTGAACTGATCAACCTTTACATCACTGAAAATGGGGCAAACAGACATTCTGTGCCTCATGATGTGGTACAATAGGAAGAACATAACATTCCTTATGTAGTTTTTGTGCCTGAAAATTTGAACCTGAGTTTGGTCAAGCCTGTACAACTAATTACCAGCTTAAAACATGGGAGTATCATACTTTCATACTGTGAGGAAGCAGTCTGTCTAATACAGAAGAAGAGGTCATTCTTCAGGTCAGAAGCCCTGGGGTCTCCAACGACAGCATTGGAAAAGGAGTAGACTTGGAGGCAGGGGGTGGGAGAGAATAAAAATTATTCTTTAATATAGAATAAAGGAGACTTCAGAAACAACTGAGCACACTGTGAGGGTCAAGTTTGGATTCCGATTCAAACTGTAAAAGGACATCATATATACCAAACTATGTATGGATAAAGTAATGTGTCTGGGATACCTTATATAATAATCTGAGATGGGGGTAAAGACTGCTTATAAGTAAATTATTGAATTGGATGATAGGTATATGGGAATTTGTTATACTTTTTTCCCTATTTTTCTATAGGTTTGAAAGTTTCAGTAATAAAAAGATAAAAGACATCTCTGAGGCGGTTGAGAAATTGGAATATAAAGTAGATATTAGATAATTTTTTTAAGTTATGGTTAAATTAAGATCGTGATACTGTTTTTTTTTTTTTAAGGTCTTTTAAAGATGCATATAAAAGTATGGGTCAAATGGCATGTCTAGAACTTGCATTTAAATACTCGGGCAAAAATAAATGTGTGTATGTGTGGGGTATGTATTTTGGGGTGGGCTCGGGTTGGGCCAGAGGCAAATGAAACAAGTTTGTCAACACGTTGGTTATTGAAGTGGTTTGGTGGGTACTTTACTGTTCTTTCTACTCTTGTGTATGTTTGAAAATTTTTATAATACAAAGTAAAATAGTAAATATGTTGGTAGTACTAAAGTAGTAATGGTAATTAGAAAATTAGGGGGAAAATGTTAAAGGAGCAACACTGTCATCTTTTGTCAGAATTACAAGTAGATGAGATGTTGTCAGAGCATGGAACAGAAAAGGTTCTTTAGGTATATCTTATTGAAGTGTTAGGTTGAGACTGATGAAAAAAATCTTTCAATGACTCTTCAGCAGCCTTTATTTAGAAAGCTTTAGATTTACTCCAAAGGTCTCCTGTCAGACGAACTTAATTTTATTTTTGCTTTAGATACGGAAAATTGTTAGAAATATGTGAAGGCTCAGCTTTTACGGTTGACCCTTGAACAACATGGGTTTGAACTGCTCGGGTCCAAATACTGCGTTATTTTCAGTAGTGAATACTACAGTATTGCATGTGCCTCAGGTACAGAGGAACTGAATATTCAGAGGGCTGACTGTAAGTTATACTTGGATTTTCAACTGTGTGGTGGGTGAGTGCCCGAGCCCCCGAGTTGTTTAAGGGTCAACTGTATATCCTGTTCTCAATAATCAGGTAACTGATGGTTGACTGGAGGTGATACTGTTGGTCAGAGGGAGAATATAAGTATACAGATAACTCAGAATTACCAATGAAATTAAACTAGTCATGTGGGGTAGAGAATAGATTTAAAATGTTTCGGTGAATAATACTAGTACCATATTTGGTTTTTAATTTGCTAACACCTCATTCTTTTATTTATTTATTTATTTATTTATTTATTTATTTATTTATTTATTTATTTAACATCTTTATTGGGGTATAATTGCTTTACAATGGTGTGTTAGTTTCTGCCCCATAACAAAGTGAATCAGTTATACATATGTTCCCATATGTCTTCCCTCTTGCGTCTCCCTCCCTCCCACCCTCCCTATCCCACCCCTCCAGGCTGCCACAAAGCACCGAGCCAATATCCCTGTGCCATGCGGCTGCTGCCCACTAGCTATCTACTTTACTACGTTTGTTAGTGTGTATATGTCCATGACTCTCTCTCGCCCTGTCACAGCTCACCCTTCCCCCTCCCCATATCCTCAAGTCCGTTCTCCAGTAGGTCTGCGTCTTTATTCCTGTCTTACCCCTAGGTTCTTCATGACTTTTTTTTTTCTTAAATTCCGTATATATGTGTTAGCATACGGTATTTGTCTTTTTCTTTCTGACTTACTTCACTCTGTATGACAGACTCTAGGTCTATCCATCTCATTACAAATAGCTCAATTTCGTTTCTTTTTAAGGCTGAGTAATATTCCATTGTATATATGTGCCACATCTTCTTTATCCATTCATCCGATGATGGGCACTTAGGTTGTTTCCATCTCCGGGCTATTGTAAATAGAGCTGCAATGAACATTTTGGTACATGACTCTTTTTGAATTTTGGTTTCCTCAGGGTATATGCCCAGTAGTGGGATTGCTGGGTCATATGGTAATTCTATTTGTAGTTTTTTAAGGAACCTCCATACTGTTCTCCATAGTGGCTGAACCAATTCACATTCCCACCAGCAGTGCAAGAGTGTTCCCTTTTCTCCACACCCTCTCCAGCATTTATTGTTTCTAGATTTTTTTTTTTTTTTAGATTTTTTGATGATGGCCATTCTGACTGGTATGAGATGATATCTCATTGTAGTTTTGATTTGCATTTCTCTAATGATTAATGATGTGGAGCATTCTTTCATGTGTTTGTTGGCATTCTGTATATCTTCTTTGGAGAAATGTCTATTTAGGTCTTCTGCCCATTTTTGGATTGGGTTGTTTGTTTTTTTGTTATTGAGCTGCATGAGCTGCTTGTAAATTTTGGAGATTAATCCTTTGTCAGTTGCTTCATTTGCAAATATTTTCTCCCATTCTGAGGGTTGTCTTTTGGTCTTGTTTATGGTTTCCTTTGCTGTGCAAAAGCTTTGAAGTTTCATTAGGTCCCATTTGTTTATTTTTGTTTTATTTCCATTTCTGTAGGAGGTGGGTCAAAAAGAATCTTGCAGTGATTTATGTCATAGAGTGTTCCTCCTATGTTTTGCTCTAAGAATTTCATAATGTCTGGCCATACATTTAGGTCTTTAATCCATTTTGAGCTTATTTTTGTGTATGGTGTTAGGGAGTGATCTAATCTCATACTTTTACATGTACCTGTCCAGTTTTCCCAGCACCATTTATTTAAGAGGCTGTCCTTTCTCCACTGTACATTCCTGCCACCTTTATCAAAGATAAGGTGTCCATATGTGTGTGGGTTTATCTCTGGGCTTTCTATCCTGTTCCATTGATCTATCTTTCTGTTTTTATGCCAGTACCATACTGTCTTGATTAATGTAGCTTTGTAGTATAGTCTGAAGTCAGGGAGCCTGATTCCTCCAGCTCCGTTTTTCGTTCTCAAGATTGCTTTGGCTATTCGGGGTCTTTTGTGTTTCCATACAAATTGAGAAATTTTTTGTTCTAGTTCTGTGAAAAATGCCAGTGGTAGTTTGATAGGGATTGCATTGAATCTATAGATTGTTTTGGGTAGTAGAGTCATTTTCACAATGTTGATTTTTCCAATCCAAGAACATGGCATATCTCTCTATCTATTTGTATCATCTTTAATTTCTTTCATCAGTGTCTTATAATTTTCTGCATACAGGTCTTTTGTCTCCTTAGGTAGGTTTATTCCTAGATATTTTATTCTTTTTGTTGCAATGGTAAATGGGAGTGTTTTCTTGATTTCGCTTTCAGATTTTTCATCATTAGTATATAGGAATGCCAGAGATTTCTGTGCATTAATTTTGTATCCTGCTACTTTACCAAATTCATTGATTAGCTCTAGTAGTTTTCTGGTAGCATCTTTAGGATTCTCTATGTATAGTATCATGTCATCTGCAAACAGTGACAGCTTTGCTTCTTTTCCGATTTGGATTCCTTTTATTTCCTTTTCTTCTCTGATTGCTGTGGCTAAAACTTCCAAAACTATGTTGAATAAGAGTGGTGAGAGTGGGCAACCTTGTCTTGTTCCTGATCTTAGTGGAAATGCTTTCAGTTTTTCACCATTGAGGATGATGTTTGCTGTGGGCTTGTCATATATGGCCTTTATTATGTTGAGGAAAGTTCCCTCTATGCCTACTTTCTGCAGGGTTTTTATCATAAATGGGTGTTGAATTTTGTCGAAAGCTTTCTCTGCATCTATTGAGATTATCATATGGTTTTTCTCCTTCAGTTTGTTAATGTGGTTTATCACATTGATAGATTTGCATATATTGAAGAATCCTTGCATTCCTGGAATAAACCCCACTTGATCATGGTGTATGATCCTTTTAATGTGCTGTTGGATTCTGTTTGCTAGTATTTTGTTGAGGATTTTTGCATCTATGTTCATCAGTGATATTGGCCTGTAGTTTTCTTTCTTTGTCACATCCTTGTCTGGTTTTGGTATCAAGGCGATGGTGGCCTCGTAGAAGGAATTTGGGAGTGTTCCTCCCTCTGCTATATTTTGGAAGAGTTTGAGAAGGATAGGTGTTAGGTCTTCTCTAAATGTTTGATAGCATTCGCCTGTGAAGCCATCTGGTCCTGGGCTTTTGTTTGTTGGAAGATTTTTAATCACAGTTTCAATTTCAGTGCTTGTGATTCGTCTGTTCATATTTTCTGTTTCTTCCTGATTCAGTCTTGGCAGGTTGTGCATTTCTAAGAATTTGTCCATTTCTTCCAGATTGTCCATTTTATTGGCATAGAGTTGCTTGTAGTAATCTCTCATGATCTTTTTTATTTCTGCAGTGTCAGTTGTTACTTCTCCTTTTTCATTTCTAATTCTATTGATTTGAGTCTTCTCCCTTTTTTTCTTGATGAGTGTGGCTAGTGGTTTATCTATTTTCTTTATCTTCTCAAAGAACCAGCTTTCACTTTTATTGATCTTTGCTATCGTTTCCTTCATTTCTTTTTCATTTATTTCTGATCTGATTTTTATGATTTCTTTCCTTCTGCTAGCTTTGGGGATTTTTTGTTCTTCTTTCTCTAATTGCTTGAGGTGCAAGGTTAGATTGTTTATTCGAGATGTTTCCTGCTTCTTAAGGTGGGCTTGTATTGCTATAAACTTCCCCCTTAGAACTGCTTTTGCTGCATCCCATAGGTTTTGGGTCGTTGTGTCTCCATTGTCATTTGTTTCTAGGTATTTTTTTATTTCCTCTTTGATTTCTTCAGTGATCACTTCATTATTAAGTAGTGTATTGTTTAGCCTCTGTGTGTTTGTATTTTTTACAGATCTTTTCCTGTAATTGATATCTAGTCTCATGGCGTTGTGGTCGGAAACGATACTTGATACAATTTCAGTTTTCTTAAATTTACCAAGGCTTGATTTGTGACCCAAGATATGATCTATCCTGGAGAATGTTCCATGGGCACTTGAGAAAAATGTGTATTCTGTTGTTTTTGGATGGAGTAACACCTCATTCTTATGTGCTCGTTTATTCTCTTCCCTTCTATTGGTCTCTTCTGTCAAATTAACTAACGACATTGTTGCTGGGTTTCTCAAATTCCAATTTACAGAGTTTACTGTCTAACTAGTTCATGAGTTTTTATCATTTTGGCACACCCTGTGCCATTATTTTTATTTGGTTAACGTACTAGTGGACATACCAGAAGACAGACTAGTCTTTCAGGCCCCAAACAGGCAAAACAAAGGTTTCATTCACAATTACCCAGATATTGGTGTTGATATTCCTTGTGTGTGTTGCTCATTGAACCAATTTCCTAGTCTTTATAAGAGGACTTTCTTATGAGTTTGCTTCTTTGTTTTATTTCACTTGAACAACTTTAGATGGGCATAATCCTCCTCTACACACACACACACACACACACACACACACACACACACACAATTTCCCTTTTCCATAGTGTAATGAAAGTTATTTACGTTCTTCTCTTTGTCTTCTATTCCTCTGCTCAGACAGTTCTCAGTGATTTTCAAAGTCTTGTTGCACGTTGTAGATTACACGTTATCATGGGAATTCACACTTAATAATTACTATCCGGGCTTCCCTGGTGGCGCAGTGGTTGAGAGTCTGCCTGCCGATGCAGGGGACACGGGTTCTTGCCCCGGTCCAGGAAGATCCCACATGCCGCGGAGAGGCTGTGCCCGTGAGCCGTGGCTGCTGAGCCTGCGCGTCCGGAGCCTGTGCTCTGCAACGGGAGAGGCCACAACAGTGAGAGGCCCGCATACCGCAAAAAAAAAAAAAAAAAAATTACTATCCTACCTCCTACAAGGCAGTGAAAGGTGTTCCCTAGTGTGAAAGACTGTTTTCCTAGGCTCTGCCGTGTGATACCACCAAAACTGTATCTCATTGTTACCAAGGTGCATATTTTTGACATCTTTAAAATCTAGAGGTGTCTTAACAGTTTCTGAGGATCAGGTGGCAGCTGTAATGTATTGTTGTTGCCTGCACTTGTACAACCCTGATGTTATTATTCCCATGGCATGACTGGTTAACTGCCCTTTATCGGTTTTTCAGTCAACAAATGACTTGGGAACATTTTGAGGAAGGTTCGTGAATCCTGGCTGTTATTTGAAATTTTTGTTCTCTTAATATCCAGGGTGTGTCAGCATTAACACTTCTAGTTAGTCTAAGGGTGTCAGTGACTTGCAAGGAAATCTGAGAGATATTTGTGGAGTAGAATATAATTTTAAGAAGTTTTTTTTTTTGCGGTACGCGGGCCTCTCACTGCTGTGGCCTCTCCCGTTGCGGAGCACAGGCTCCGGACGTGCAGGCTCAGCGGCCATGGCTTACGGGCCCAGCCGCTCCGCGGCATGTGAGATCTTCCCGGACCGGGGCACGAACCCGTGTCCCCTGCACTGGCAGGGGGACTCTCAACCACTGCGCCACCAGGGAAGCCCTTAAGAAGTATTTTTATCTTGAGCTCTTGGTGGCATATAGGAGAGTATCATGTGGAAAACATGCATTGATGACAGTGAGAAAACGATTCAAGAGATTCTTCTGTATATCCTAAAGGAATATGTTAGCCAGTTCATTTTGCTTACGTTTTCTTGATATGTATGCAGGAAAAAAAAGTACATTAGGTTGTATCATTAACTTACTGTTTTTTCCTTCTCAGTGGTACATAAATTGCATCATTGGCATCTTAGATTCAATGAAATATGGTGTGTGCTTTTCAATATGTAGATGTTTTCGCAGCTAAGAAATTTTAATTTTCTAAAAAATGTATTCGTTTTGAAAAATCAGAAACTGAAAAGTCCTGTGGTAATTGAGAATTGGATGTACTGTGAAATCAAAAGTGAGACTGTTTACTATTTAAAACAAATACTTAATGACTAGAAAAAATAGAAAAATATATAAGTAGCGATTTTATTATAGCCGTCAAGCTAATTCAGTGCCAATTGAAATATTGGTTATTCTTTTTTGTTAACGTGACCTGGTTTTAAAGATGGCAATCTCTGTTCTACTCAGAGAGAAGACAGTGGCGAGCTTTTTTATCACTCAGAAGATTTTAATAATTCCTTTGAAATTCACTGATTTGCTTTTTTTTTTTAATTTCCAGAGTTCGTTTTCCCTCTCTCGCCCCTAGTATTTGAATGAATTAGAGCTCCTAAGATGAATCAGTGTAAAGAGGTGCAACTATATTGTTTAAAAAAAGGAAAAAAATTCATAGTCAATATGGCAAGATCTCAGCATCTTTAATTTTAATGGAACATGGATTTTTTGTTGTATTTTTCTGGATTTGTGAAATATTTTGTAACATTTTTAAAAGGTCATTTTCCTCTTTTGGATTGGTGACTTTAGGGTGAGGACTATGTGATTTCCAGGATAAAATAAAAGTAATTAAGTGTGACTGAAATTAGGCAAGACACTGTACTCGTCTTGGAGAAAATGCTTGCTCCTCTACGGAGAATTTAAAATTATTTTTCTTTCTTGGTTATAGGGCTATGCACCACCACCTAAAAATGGGATTGAGCAGAAGCGCCCTGGACGCCCTTTGAATATTACATCTTTAGTTAGATTATCCTCAGCTGTGCCAAACCAGATTTCCATTTCTTGGGCGTCAGAAATTGGAAAGGTAAAGATTCTTTTCTCTGGGTAGCATGAAAGTGTTCCCACTAGGTGTTGATTTACTTTGCTTTTTTCTTAGGCTACTAGCTCCAGCTCATTCAGTTTTCTGTTTGTAACCCCAAAAAGCAGTAATTTTCAGTTCAGGGTAGAGATGTAGAGATTTTCAAGGTTAAAACTTTAAGGTTTCCTGAGTATCATCTCTTTATTTTCTTAGAAAGGAAATAAGTATCAGTATTTCTTAAGTTAATGGTTAATCACAATTGTGTTTATGTGTGTTTAAGTAGTATTTTAAGAAACTGGGAATTTGGGGTAATTTTTGAAGAGGAACAAAGAAAGTTTTCTCAGGCTTTGGAGAATTTTAACATTTGGTTAAATGTACTCATGTTGTGATTAGAAATAATCTGTTCCAGCCTTTCTATGAATAGCTGATACTTCAAATAACATGCGGGCATCCATATGAAAATACTTACTGAGATTTATATTGTTTCCTCTGTGTCTTTAGGTTGATGAACCTGGGTTTCTGCCGATGCTTAGTCTCAAAATGCACTTTGTCAATTATGAGATACTGATTAATACAACAAGGGATTTCCATTTTAGAACTGCTTGTTTATGTAACTGGAATAATAGAATAGCAAGAGATTTCAGTTAACTTCTGAACATCAGCTTTGATGTTGCTGTTTCATAGAAATAAAGGATAGTATTACTATTTGTGGGTGGAGAAGTTGAGTCATGTTTGTAGCCAGAATCATTTGGTTTTACCACGAAGGTAATTGCAGAGCTGGATATAAAGAATATTTTTGTATTGACTGTACAGACATTAGGATCTCTTTAATGATTGTTCTCTTGAGCTCTAATTTCTGAATTTTTACTCTAACTTTTTTATCGTAAGACACTGATCCCTAATATTTTTTATTTGTGTGAACTGAATGTACAGTGGTAAAGCACTGGATAAGGATTTGGGAAATCTTGGCTTAGTCCCAAGTTGGCAAATTGTTTGATTTTGGCCAAATTGATTAATTCTCTGAGGCCTGCTTATTATAAAGAATAAATAAAATCTCGAGAATGGGTGTTATATGTAAATACAAGGGACATTGTTAACTGAGCAAGTATTAATGCTTTAAAGCTTAGTGAGAGGAATTTGAACAGAAGAGTAGTATATCTTTTTGAAATGATTATGAACTTACAGATTTTTTGAGTAAAAGATTGCAGACATTGAAGGCCTGACAGGTGTGGGGGGGTTTTTGCCACATAATGGAAATAATATTCTTTCCTTGTAATTATAATGATTAATTGACTTAAATTTGCACACTATAGTGGGTATTCAGATATTTGAACGGACTGTTACAGGACATTAAAAATGATATTTAAAGTATTTGGTTTGGCAACTATTAAAAGTATTTTGTTGTAGGATTGATTGAATGAATGAATGTAATGAAATGGTAAAGTAGGTTTTTAGCATTTAGGTAAAATTGTATATCATCTCTTCATAGCTTTATAAATAGCTAATGAAAGTTCCTTTGTGCCAAATCTAAGAGAATATGGGATTGGATGCTATTATTTTCTGGCCTTGTCTTTTTGATTTTTATAGTTTCTTCATGTGTCTTATATACTGTAGTAGCTTCCCCTTCCCTAGTAAAATGCCCATTTGGGAACAGGAATTAATTGTCAAATTTTTTCTCAAAAGAAAGCTGATTTTGGGTCCATATGAGTGATTTGCCTAAGGCCATGTAGCAAGTGTCTGCCAGAATTAGAACGGTGGAACTCTGGATGTGAAGTGTTAATTTAGACCACAGGGGTTTGAACTTTGTTTCTGCAGTGGATCTCATTTTTCAATGAATATATTATGAGAGCCCCATTACATAAAAACAGAAAATTCTAGTTAGAAGTGGGCATGGGAGAGTGCATTTTCATTTATACCATGGTGGCCCCTAAAGCACCAGTTTTGCTAAGTTAGAAACACAGTTTGAAAACCACTGATCTGAGCCATTTTATCTTTCACATAGATGTTTTAAAGTTATAAGTGATTGAGAAATATCTCAGTCACTGAGATGATGAAGCGTTCATCTTCCCTAAAGTAGCTCAGTTGATTTTGTTCCCTTCCCAGTCATTGACTGTCCTGTGGAAGTTATTTTGAATGTTATTTTTAGAAACCAGAGCTTCTTAGACAAGTGTTTTATGTAAATAGACTATTATCTCTCATCTTTAATACAGATTATCTTTCTTTGTAGAATTACTCCATGTCTGTATATCTTGTACGACAGCTCACATCAGCCATGTTATTACAGAGATTAAAAATGAAAGGTATTAGAAACCCTGATCATTCCAGAGCACTAAGTAAGTAATGTTTGTAAGACTGAGCATATGAGATGCTTTAAATGGAAATTGAAAAAGCTTCACATATATTTCCATACAGGAACAATTTGGGAACAATTATTAGAAACCTAAAATGAATTATGAATTTAAAATACTCTAAGAATGGAGCCCTATGAATTGAAAAGCCCTTCTCTTAGAAACCACTCCCAAGAGGATTAATTTTAAATCTCAGCTAATCTGATTTTTCACCTTTTCATAAGAAGTTATTTAGGTAAATGTCAGGTTGATGGCAGTTTTGATGCCTACGTTGACTTGAGAATAGGAATGCAAGTCTTCAAAACCTGCGGTGTGTAGTGTGATGTACATTTAAAAACTTCTAACTAAAAAAGGTCTTTTTGCAAAAGAAATGTTGATATCCATCAACAATAATATTTGCCTTCTGAGATGTTTTATTTTGTACTTTGCTTTCATACTGTATAATAATAGGTAGAGAAAAAAAAAGTCTTAACCCAAACTGTAAATAATTCAGTTCAGTAATTGAAGTTAATTGAACAGGACATTCTTTTGGGGGGAAAGAGAATATTTTTCTCCCAGTTCATATCACTGAATGAACCAGAAAGGAGAAGAGGATCTATAGGTTGAAAAGGGAACCAAGTAGGGCTGTTTGAAATGGTATTTTGTTTCTTATACTCAAGCCATTTCTTATTTCAAACAGTACAGTATTGATCTTTCTGCCTAGGGCTGAAAGCCATGGAAGCTCTTCCATAGTTTTGTTTTACCCCACTCAGGTTCCACTGTCTCTACTTACAGTCCTGTTCTCCCTATTGTGGTGTTGAGAATTAGGCATCTGAAGGTGGTGTATGTCTTCATTAGCTTGTATAGATAGACAATAACTTGTATACATTACATGATGATTAAGATCACAGACATTCCCACATCCATAGTAGTTTTCAATAGTTAAAGGAAGTATAAGAATATTTTACCTTTTCTGTTTACAAATTTAACAATTGTTGGAAATTACCAGTACTCCCAAATTAAAACAGTCATGAATGTGTTTTAGAAAAGCATTGAAGCTCAGAGGATAGCTGCCTTCCAAGTTCCTTTCCTAATTGTTGTATTGTTCTTAAGTCTTAAACAGCTTTCTGCTTTGAAACTCTTCCTCACCTGCAATTTTACTTTTAAAAAGAAATTTTAAAAATTCAATTAAACATGTCATCTAGAGTTTGTAAGTTTGTAATTCTTTAACCTAATACTGGAAGTATGGTTGTGTTTTCAGTACATTAATACTTAACATTTTGTTTGTTTTGTTTTGTTTTTGTAGTTTCTTGATCTGTTTGAAGTGTTTGGGAAACTTTATATAAGATGATATATATATTTCTATAATTCTGTTCATATGTCACAATTAATTTTTTAAACTGTGTTTTTATTATTGATTTTCCCTCCTAAAGTTAAAGAAAAACTTACTGCGGATCCTGATAGTGAAATTGCTACCACTAGCCTTCGGGTGTCCTTGATGTGCCCTGTAAGTAAAGCAACAAAACATTCTGGGGCATCTTACTTTTTATAAATTACTAATTTTCCTCTAAAAGTAAGTATGTGAATGAATGGTATATTATAGAATTTTGAACTTTTTTCGTTTTCCCATTTGGGGATCTTCATGGTTAAGCATTATAATTCCAAAGAATGCAAACGTTCTTCAGGCAATGACTAAGCAAGAAGAGATGTAAAGGGATATTGCATCAAAGAGGAAAGAGAGTTTTAGGTTCAGAGTAATCTGTCACAGTTAATTATCGATAATCCACAGCTAATACTGAACATATCTAGAGAGTTGGCTCCTTTTATCAATATAAACGGTATTGAAAAATAGCAGTAAAGTTATTAGGACCTAATAAATGCTAATTGATAGGCGAGGTCAGGAATAGTGGATGAAGGCTTCTTTAAAATCACTACTCTTGGAGGGGACCCTTTGCAGATGAGAGGAACTTTATGAGAAAAGTATGGAATTAGGAATTTATAATATAGTTGCCGGGGGGGAGGCATTTGGTGACCAGCTACCATTGTGAGAAACATACAGTTTTTTAAATGGAAAGAGAATTGTGTCAGAGAAGGGAATAATTTGTTAAGTTCCAATTATGTGCTCCTTATATTGTCTTATTAGCAAGCCTGTATGGAATTGTTCCCATTTTCAGATGAGGAACCTGAGACTGAAAGGGGTTGGCTAACCCAAATCACACAGTTAGTTTGTAGTAGAACAAGGATTTAAATTTTGGTCTTCTGACACTATTCCAGTTCTCTTAAAAGACAGTGTACCATATTGCCACATTGGGCCAAAAATATAAATATCCTGATTATAAGTCTACCTCTGTATTTGGGAAAGCAGATATCTTTCTTTCTAAAGCTTTATTATCTATTATCATTAACTTTAACTTACCTTTATTGGAAAGGGATAGACTTAACATGAAATTGGGATTGCTTCGAAATCGGAAACGTGTGTTTATGAAACACAGAGAAGGTCTGCAGGAGGACATTAATGCCCTGAGGTGGTGGCAGGGGCACTAGAGGGGCTTGGGACCTCCTCTACTCACAAGCTGGGCATGAGTTCATTTGAGTTCATTTCTTCACAGTACCTTTTCCTCCTTCTCATGTTAAGATTGATATTAAATTGGAACATATGAAATTGCCATTTTGTTCGTCGAAAACAGTTTGGATATTGGAAGTTTCTTATGGTTTAACTCTAGTATATTCAGCAAATGTTCATTGCCGGCTATATTCTGATCACAACCACTATTTGGGAAGGGAACTCACGTCACCTTTTTGTTTTAGTATGTCAGACTATTCTATCCGGAAGAAAGCGCTTCTACACAATTTACCTAAGGAGTTGTACAGTTTGCACAGTTCCATTTTCTGTAAGTCTTACTGTCTTGGAACTGGTTTTTAAATTTTTTTTCCATTTTTTCCTTCAAACACTGTGCTGTTCTACATGACAACAACCAAAACAAAACAATAACCAAACTATTGGATTCTTGGACATTCAAAATAGTGAAAGTGGTATATTGGCATCGTTAGGATTTCTTCTATATAAGAATAGGGAATAGTTCCTTTCACATGTGTCAATTTTAATAAAACTGACGGTTTTAAGAAAATTAACATTTCAATGATTTGAAGAAATGAAGTAACAAGATTCTGTTTTAAGTTCATTAAATGTTTTCTTTCTCTGCTTACAAGTGAAAACAGATCTGTTTCTGAGACTATCTTTTGAGCTTTCCTCAGTATTCATCCTACCTGATTTTTTCAGAGCACTTTCTAAGAAAAGAGTGAATGGTACTCTTCAGACTATACTAGTGTTAACCTAACATTGGGTTGCTAACTATAGGATGTGATCTATGTTATCAGAAAACCAAACAGGTGTTTTGATCAAATTTAACAGATAGATGACAGAAGTTAGATGATGAAAGTAGTTTTAGAGGCAGAGATAATACTAGTATCAGTTGAAGACAGCAGAATGGAGGGAGTGTATCCAGCTGACTGTGGAAATAACACAGGATCTGGGGTGGTGATGGGAAACGGTGAAGAAAAAAAGGATCATAGGCGTTTGGAAGGATAAGTGGTGAACCATGGGTTAATTAGGCAAAAATGAGAGAAAATGATAGCTTAAGGTTGGGGAAGAAATGTTCTATTTCACAGTATGGTTTGTAAAGTGATTTGAAGTAGACATGAATCTGGATAGTGAGCACAAGGAAGGTAATTTTACAACAGCTGTTAAAGAGGGATCTGATTGAGTGTGTATAATTAAATTTTTGAACACAGCATCTGAATTTTACATAGGAGTTCCATCTTAGTGATATTAGCTAGTGATTTTTGGACTGTCCTGCAGAGGTAGGCTAGGTGGGTGCCCCAGGATAGAAAAGAAAAATAGGTTTGATTTTATGTCTTGTTTGATTCTGACTCAAGTTTTTTTAAAAAAAGGTACCGCTTCTACAAATAGTTTGGAACCACTGATTTGAGCCATTTTTGCTTATACCTACTGTTTCTTTAGACAGATACTAATTAGTCTATAATGAAGTAAAAATCAATTTGGATACTACCTGCTTAATATTTGATTAATTAAAAAGCTGCATTACGGTGTTAGATACCATTTTATTCATAAAATCAATACATTTCAAAACAGTGCCATCATCTGACTAAATAGAATTCAGCACATTCAAATCTTTTTTTATTAACATTACATAATCAGTATTAGGAAATCGGTCAGATTTTGCCAGTTAGTAATAAATGCTTTTTTAACTTGGGAAATGTTCATTAGCTCTTGTAAGACACTAGAGTAGCATTAAATTTAGGATCAGCAACTTTTGTAGTCCTGAATGTTTTTGTTTCTTTATGCTATGGAAATTCTAAAGCAGTTACAGGAGAGATGAGAATGGCATAGAAGAGGAAGAAAAAGAAAAAAGCAGCAGATTGCAAATTGTGGCCCAAGGGTACCTGGGGATCCCTGAGACTCTTTGAAGAGGTCCAGAAAGTCAAAACTATTTATAATAATACTAGGACACAGTTTGTCCCTTTCTTGCTCTCATTCTGTCATGAGTAGACAGTGATATTTGATAGGGGCTACCTGACAGGGGCTGATGTCATTGCTCTGATGGCTGATGGAATGTGTACTTGTGTATTCTTGTGTTTTAAAAATGTCTCTTAATTTCTAATACAATAAATATTGGTAAATACAACTTACATACATATAAGCTCTTGGAGGTTCTCAATTTTGAAGAGTGTAAAGGGATTCTGAAGCCAAAAGTTTGAGATCTGGTTGCCTAAAAAAACCGTAGTAGGTTGAGTTAGATAGAACATTATTTTAAAGAAACAAATCCAAAAAATTGACAAATAATGCCTACTTTATTATACAGTTGTTCAAATAAGCAAAAGAGAAAATTTTAAATTACTAAAACCTATTCAGAAGTAACATTTTAAATAATATATCTTTCTTTCTAGATTTAACTCTGTTTATAATCATGTGTATGTTTATTGGAAAAAACTGTATTGTGCTATATATACTGTTCAGTGGTTTACTGTTTTTAAATTAATGGTATATCTTAAATATATTAATATGTCTAGATCTAATTTTAACCACTCTAGGTATTTTGTTGAATTGGTATGGTACAGCTTATTTTTTTCACCTGTTTTTAGTGATTATTTGGGTTGTTTACAAACATGGATTATGTAAAAAAACAATGATGGAAAATTCCTAAATAAAACACTAGTCAGTAGAATCCAGTACTCTTTTTCAAGGATAATATGTGATAACAAAGGGATGCCTCTTAGGAATGCAAGTATAGTTTTATATCAGAAAATCTGTTGAAATTATCTATAATAATAATTGAAAAAGAAAAAAAAATCCTCTGATCATCTCATTAGGTGCTAAATAGATATTTAGTCAACATCCATTCCTATAGAACAAAAACTCTTAGCAAAGTAGGAAATGGTAGATAAGTAAAACCAAAAACTACCACCATGTATAATGTAAAACTAGGAACGTCTTTATGAAATTGAAAAACATTTGGATTTGTGTTATAGCTCTAGCAACTGCATCTTAGTGATTGTATTGTTTTTAGCCTCTTGTAGCCTCAGCATCTTCATTTCAGAAGTAGATATGTAGATACTAGTCCTTTTGGAGTCATGGGGTTGTTATGAGAATTGTATGAAATTTACATAAAAGTCTTTAGCATGCTGTAAGGTTCTACATTACTTAAGGGATAATTTGTTATTGAAGGGAAAATATAGAGGGAAATATCATAGAAGAGAAATTGCCTCGCATTCTTTTCTCACTTTTTTTCCATCTTAAATAGTTAAATTGTGCTGCATACTTGCATGAATCACTGTAACTTCCAAAATCTCTTTTAGAATCCTAGACACTTAGAGGTAGTATGGACTCTGGAGTTAGAGCATCTGTATTCAAATATTGACTCTGCCACTTTCTAACTTTGTAATGTTAGTCAATTTAGTTAGCTTCTTTTTGCCTATTTCCTCATTATGAAATGGGGATGATAATATATATCAACTGTATAGTGTAGTTGTTAGGTTAAAATGTAAAGTGTCACGAAGATTAATGTAAAGTATTCAACATGATACCTTACATGTAGATACAACTATATAAGCATTAGTTACTGCTATAATGATGAGTTGGATAATTATTTTCTTTTTAAATTATAAAATAACCAAATGTTCATTTTAGCAGAAAGAAATTACAGATAAACCAAAAGAAAAAAAAAAAAGGAACATTCTAAAAATCCTACGCCTCAGGCACAGTTAACAGTGTTATAGTTTAGCTGTGACTTCTTCTAGACTTTATAGTGCAAATAAAGAAGTCTTTCTTTCTTCCTTTTCTTTCTCTTTGCCCCTTACCCACTTTCTCCATTCATTCTACCATCTGGCTGACAAATACTGAGCATAGGCTGCGTGCTTGGTACTGTGTTGTGACACTTGGATTACACTGGTGAACAGTGACATAGACCTTGCGGGGCTTAGAGTGTAGTGGGAGAAACAGATTTTCTATCAGAATAAGAGAGCTGGTTATAAACTGAGATCTTTTCTATAAAGGGAGTATACAGGGAGATTCAAAAGGCTCTACAGAAAAACTTGATCTGATCTAATCTGGATGCTATATATGTCTTGATGTTGGTATTCCTCTACCAATTGGAATAAGAATTGAACAGAGTACTAGGTTATAAGAGTATATTGAAACATCAACATATGCGCTTATACAAAAGTGAAAAAAAGTATATAAAAATGTATTTGCAATTCATATCACATACATGAGGCTGATTAATATAGGTAACCAAAGATAAATAACCAAGTGGAAAATGAGAAAAGGTTATTAATAGACAGTTCTTGGAAACACAAATGACCCTTAGAAGTAAAAAAAAAAAAAAAGAAAAAGAAAAACAGCAGCAGCAGTTCAACTTCACTTATAATAAGAGAAGTGTATTCCAAAACTACAATGGGGTACTTTTCACCTATCAGATTGGCAGAGGTCAAAGGATTCAATAGCGCTATATTGACAAGGTCCAGGGGAACCAAGCACGTTAATACATGTATATGTGTAAATCAGTAGGTAACCTCTGTGGAAGATAGTTTGTCATTGTGACAAAAATCATACACTTTTTCTTTGACTCAAAAAGTTTACTTTTAGGAATTTATCCCATAGCTATTTATTGCAGTATTATTTGTCGTGATGAGATTGGAGACAGTTTAAATGTAAGTACAGAATTGTGTGAATTGCACGCCACCATATCTGGGAAAATGTTTTTTAAAATACACATTTGATTATGCATAGAACATCTGTGAAAGGACATGCAAGAGATGGATAACAGTGGTTCTCTCTAAATAGGGGAAGAGATGAGAAAGAGACATGTTTTCATTGTATATATATCTTTTCCTACCTGTGAATTTACAAGTTTTACCTACTTTCAGAAAGTGAGATGGTCTTTTAAAACTTATACGTCCTTCAGTGAATACAAATAAAATATATAGCAATCTTGATGGAAATAAATACTGGTTTTAGTTTCTTTTTCATTTTGTTAGTCTCGTATGACTTCTTCACATTTTTATGACTTTTGAGGCTTTGTTCTCTTTTCTGAAATGATTTCCCATGTTGTCTTCCCTGTCCCATAGTTAGGAAAAATGAGGCTGACAATCCCATGCCGTGCAGTGACTTGTACACATCTACAGTGCTTTGATGCTGCCCTTTATCTGCAAATGAATGAGAAGAAGCCCACCTGGATTTGTCCTGTGTGTGACAAAAAAGCTGCCTATGAAAGTCTAATTTTAGATGGGTAAGTGTATCCCAACATAATACTTAATTATACTTAATCTTATTTCTAAACTGTAGTTAGTGGCCCTTTTATCTTTATAATATTCTTTGTGTTGGGGACAAGAGGGTGAGTAGTTTCCTTTTATTTTTGCTTTTCATGATCATATTTCATTGTCCATAGGAAAGGGTAAAATCCACTTAGTGATGTCATTTTGCTTACCTAGAACTTCTTGAAGAGCAACCAGGTCTGTGTAAAACCGCAGAGCAAGTGGTAGGGTGGATAGAGTTGTGTTATGCAGCTGTTAAGTTTAAAACTAGAATTCACTTCCAGGTTTTTCTGACTCTGGAGCCCAAACTCTTAAGCATTATCTCTCATGTCATATTGCGTATGTCAGAATTAAGGAAAATGATATAAACTAATTATTAGTAAATGAGGTACCCTTTTTTTCCTGTAACACTGTTTAAAAAAAATTGCATATATCATCCATGCACCCCTATAAACATTTAGGAAATACAGTTAATGAAAAGATTAAAATAAAATCATCAACATCCCACCCTATGGTGATGATTTTGTTATTGATGTATTAAAAAGGTTGAAATCACTCTTTGCATAATGATGTGTATATACATCATGATTTTCACTCTATAGAGTGAAAAATATCCTAGATCTTTAAAGATACTTCAGCATTTTTTTCAGTTTGAAAAGAGTATTACTGTAGAGAGGAATGAGACAATGAAGAGTGATGGGACTTTTTTCTCTGTAAACTTTTACTTTTTAACTTACTTTGAAATAATTTCAAACTTAGCAAGAAGTTGCACAGTAGCACAATGTGTTAGTTGTTAACATTCTGCCATATTTGTTTTGTCACATTCCCTCTTAATGTGTAGGTATTTTTGGTGTGTGCATGTGTGTATATAGAGAGAAAGAGATTACTATTTTCAGAAACCTTTTGAACCATTTGAGAATTAAGTTGCATATATCATGTCCCTTTGCCCATTAATATTTTAGGGTATGTTTCCTAGATACTTGATGTTCCATTGTGGGTACATTACTAATCATTTAAGCAGGTTTTTTTTTTGTTTGTTTGCTTGTTTGTTTTCTTTCCTCTTGGGTTGGCCAAAAAGTTCCATAAGATCTTATGGAAAAACCCAAACGAACTTTTTGGCCAACCCAATATTATAGCCTACATGGTTGCCACTCTTTCTGTTTTACCTTGTGATATGAACATTTTTGAAGCTTTTGTTTGCTCATTTAGACAGAGTTTTTTTCCTTAAGCTCTTAGAAATTGAAATGCTGAATAAAAGAGAATATATAATTTTAAGACTTTTACTATTTATTACCAAGATGCCTCCCAGGAGGAGTAAACGATTTTACGCTCCTAGTTGTCATTTCACTCTCCTGCCAGTAGTGTATTGGAAGCCCACTTCTCAGTCTTCTTACCAAGCTTATCATATTAAATCTTATTTTTAAAATGCCTTTACTAGTTTTCTAGTTGAAAAGATATCTTATTGTTTTGATTTTTATTTATTGTAAGAATTATCAGTTATGAATAATTATCAGTTATTATCTTCATCCTTATATTGGTTGTTACAATACTTTTTATGAATTGTCTCTTAATGTTTTTTTTCCTGTGTGGTTCATCTTTTTCTTACTGACTTATAAATGCTCATTATATACTGAGGATATTAATTTCTCTGTTTACATGTGCTAAATATATTTTCCCAGTTTGCCTTCTGATTGTATTGTGACATTTTTCTCATTCAGAAACTTTAAATTTTTATTCCATCAGGTCTGTCTCTTCATTTTGGTTTTCTGTCTTTAATGTGTTTTAGAAAGTCCCAGAGATTTTATATGAGCGTTCACTTGTTTTTTTGTCAGGTACTTTTAAGATTTCATTTTTTTTCCCCCTTCCATTCATGCAGTTCTTTATTCCATCATGCATTCCTTCACGAATTCATTCAATATAATACTTATTAAATACTGGCTGTGTGTCAGATACTAGATCTAAAATGGTAAACAGAGCACTTCCAGAGTGGGAAACAGTAAAGAACTGCATATTGTGTTAAGCGCTATGAAGGTAAAGAATGGAACTATGTGAAAAAATTGGGGATAGGGGAGAAACTTTAGGGTAGCGAATAGGTGATCCCATTACTCCACCCTTCCACCTGAAGGCTGGTCAGTAATCTCACCAACACTTAATGAGTAATCTCTCCCATGGGCTTAAGACACTGCCTCCATCATTTAAAACATTTTTTGTACTCAAGTGTCATTTCTGAACTGGTATTTGTGCCATTGATCAAAGTATTGGCCAGTACAAAACTATTTTAATTATTGGATTTCTGTTATTCATTAATATCTCTTAGGCCATATGTTTCAGAATTTTCTTGACTTATTACAGTTTGCCATATTCACTTGAATAAAAGCATCCTTAAATTACACAAAGAAATCCTGTTTGGATTTTGATTGGAATTATGTTTTTCATATAATTAGGGAAAATACATATTTAAAGTATTACATATTCTAATGAAGGTAGCATTTTTCCTTATTTGTTTTTATCAGTTTTATCGAGATATAAGAACTGCCCATATTTAAAGTGTACAGTTTGGTGCATTTTGACCCAGTATACACCTGTAATATCATTACAATAAGATAATGAATATATCTGTCCTACCTAAAGTTTTCTCATGTATCTTCCTAATCTCTTTCTTTCACTGTATCCTCAGTCAAACACTGGTATGCTTTCTGCTGCTACAGATTGTTTTGGATTTTCTAGAATTTTGTATGAATAGAATCATAAAGTGTCTGCTTCCTTTGTCTAGTTTATTTTTATTCAGTATGCTTGCTTTGAGATGTCCACGTTGCTGCATGTACCAATAGTTTGTTCATTTTTATTCCTGAATAGCATTCCATTGTACAGATATCCCACAGTTTATCAATTCACTTGTTTATGCGTTCCTTCTGGTTTGGGGTTCTTGCAAATAAAGCTGCTAAGAACATTCATATCCAGGTCTTTGTGTGGACTGATGTTTTAATTTATCTGGGGTAAGTACTTACGAGTGGAATCCCTGGTCACATACTAGGTGTATGCTTAATTTTTTAATAAATTACCAAACTGTTTTCCAAAGTGGTTGTACTCTTTTATATTCCCACTAGCAGTATATGAGAGTTCCAGTTGCTCCACATTCTCATCAACATTTGGTATGGTTAGTTTTTTTAATTTTAGACATTCTAGTGGTATATGGTGGTACCCCATTGTGGACTTAATTTGCATTTCCGTTATGACTGTATTGAGCATCTTCTTGTGTGTTTATTTGCCATCTGTGTGTCATCTTTGGTGAAGTGACTGCTTAAACTTTTGCCCATTTTTCAGTTGGGTTGTTTGTTTTTCATATTACTGAGTTTTGATAGTTCTTTATATATTATGGATGTAAGTCCGTTATCAGATCTGTAGTTTGCTAATGTTTTCTGCCATTTCCTCTTTTCAGTCTCTTAATAGTGCCTTTCAAAGAGAAAAAGTTCTTGGATTAAGGCCAGTTTATCAAGGCTTTCTTTTATGTACTGTGCTTTTGATATCATATTAAGACATTTTTTCCTAACCTAAGGTCAGAAAAATTTTCTCCTTGCTTGCTTTAGAAGTTCTATAGTTTAATTTTATACTTAGATCTGTTATCTACTTCAAGTTAATTTTTGTATATGGTGTGAGATAAGAAGCAGGGTTTTAGCTTCATTTTTGTTTTTGGCATACGGTCATGCAGTTGTTCTGCCACATTGGTGAAAAGATTGTATTTTCCTCATTGAATTGCCTTTGCACCTTCTTTTCAAAAATCAGTCGGCCATATATATGTGGATTTATCTCTGAACTTTATTCTGTTCCATTGATTTGTCTATATTTATGTCAGTACTGCACTGTCTGGAAATCAGGGTAACGTGGGACTTCTAACTTCATTCTTTTTCAAAATTATTTTGACAATTATACATATTTTGCATTTCATTGCATATTTTAGAATCAGCTTGTCAATTAGAAAACAAATCTGGGTTTTTGATTTGTATGATGTTGAATCTATAGATAAGTTAAGGGTGAGTTCACAATATTTAGTCTTCTGATCCATGAACATGATATATATCTATTTAGTTAATTAGGTTTCAGTATGTTTGGTAGTTTTCAGTATATAGGTCTTGTATGCTTTATGTCAGATTTATCCCATTGTTTCATATTTCTCATGTGGTTTTGTTTTTTATATTTTTAGTTGTATTATATAGAAATATAGTTGATTTTTGTATGTTCTATCTTGAAACCTTACTAAATGCGTTCTGTAGTTCGAATAGCATTGTTATAGAACATAGGATATTCTATATAGGCAGTAATATTTTAGGAATAAAGACAGTCTCACTTCGTCCTTTTTAATCTGGATGCCTTTTATATCTTTGTCCTGCTGTCTTGAACTGACTAGTGTGTTGACATGATTTGCATTGATTGACTTTCAAATATTAAACAACCTTTCATTCTGGAGATGAACCCCACTTGGTCATGATTTGTTATCTTTTATATTTATTGTTGGGTTTGTTTTGCTAAGGTTCATGAGAGATAGTGGTCTGTTGTTTTCTTGTTTTGTCTTTGTCTGTTTTTAGTATCAGAGTAATGCTGGCCTTATGTAGGGAGCGGGAAGTAGTGGTATCATGAATCCTCAAATGTTTGGTAGCATTTCCTAGTGAAGACATTTGGGCCTAGAATTTTCTTTGTGGTAAAGTTTTTACAAATGTCTTTTTTTCCCCCCCAAATTTATTTATTTATTTATATTTATTTTTGGCTGGGTTGGGTCTTTGTTTCTGTGCGAGGGCTCTCACTAGTTGCGGCAAGCCTCCTTTATCAAAGATAAGGTATCCATATATGCGTGGGTTTATCTCTGGGCTTTCTATCCTGTTCGATTGATCTTTCTGTTTTTGTGCCAGTACCATACT
This sequence comes from Delphinapterus leucas, assembly GCF_059928025.1. Lineage (NCBI taxonomy): Eukaryota > Metazoa > Chordata > Mammalia > Artiodactyla > Monodontidae > Delphinapterus > Delphinapterus leucas. The sequence goes on along the minus strand of NC_143142.1, from coordinate 62,967,411 downwards.
GTCTTGATTACTGTAGCTTTGTAGTATAGTCTGAAGTCAGGGAGCCTGATTCCTCCAGCTCCGTTTTTCGTTCTCAAGATTGCTTTGGCTATTCAGGGTCTTTTGTGTTTCCATACAAATTGTGAAATTTTTTGTTCTATTTCTGTGAAAAATGCCAGTGGTAGTTTGATAGGGATTGCACTGAATCTATAGATTGCTTTGGGTAGTAGAGTCATTTTCACAATGTTGATTCTTCCAATCCAAGAACATGGTATATCTCTCCATCTATTTGTATCATCTTTAATTTCTTTCATCAGTGTCTTATAATTTTCTGCATACAGGTCTTTTGTCTCCTTAGGTAGGTTTATTCCTAGATATTTTATTCTTTTTGTTGCAATGGTAAATGGGAGTGTTTTCTTGATTTCGCTTTCAGATTTTTCATCATTAGTATATAGGAATGCCAGAGATTTCTGTGCATTAATTTTGTATCCTGCTACTTTACCAAATTCATTGATTAACTCTAGTAGTTTTCTGGTAGCATCTTTAGGAGTCTCTATGTATAGTATCATGTCATCTGCAAACAGTGACAGCTTTGCTTCTTTTCCGATTTGGATTCCTTTTATTTCCTTTTCTTCTCTGATTGCTGTGGCTAAAACTTCCAAAACTATGTTGAATAAGAGTGGTGAGAGTGGGCAACCTTGTCTTGTTCCTGATCTTAGTGGAAATGCTTTCAGTTTTTCACCATTGAGGATGATGTTGGCTGTGGGCTTGTCATATATGGCCTTTATTATGTTGAGGAAAGTTCCCTCTATGCCTACTTTCTGCAAGGTTTTTATCATACATGGGTGTTGAATTTTGTCGAAAGCTTTCTCTGCATCTATTGAGATTATCATATGGTTTTTCTCCTTCAATTTGTTAATATGGTTTATCACATTGATAGATTTGCATATATTGAAGAATCCTTGCATTCCTGGAATAAACCCCACTTGATCATGGTGTATGATCCTTTTAATGTGCTTTTGGATTCTGTTTGCTAGTATTTTGTTGAGGACTTTTGCATCTATGTTCATCAGTGATACTGGCCTGCAGTTTTCTTTCTTTGTGACATCCTTGTCTGGTTTTGGTATCAAGGTGATGGTGGCCTCGTAGAAGGAATTTGGGAGTGTTCCTCCCTCTGCTATATTTTGGAAGAGTTTGAGAACGATAGGTGTTATCTCTTCTCTAAATGTTTGATAAAATTCACCTGTGAAGCCATCTGGTCCTGGGCTTTTGTTTGTTGGAAGATTTTTAATCACAGTTTCAATTTCAGTGCTTGTGATTGGTCTGTTCATATTTTCTATTTCTTCCTGATTCAGTCTTGGCAGGTTGTGCATTTCTAAGAATTTGTCCATTTCTTCCAGATTGTCCATTTTATTGGCATAGAGTTGCTTGTAGTAATCTCTCATGATCTTTTTTATTTCTGCAGTGTCAGTTGTTACTTCTCCTTTTTCATTTCTAATTCTATTGATTTGAGTCTTCTCCCTTTTTTTCTTGATGAGTGTGGCTAGTGGTTTATCTATTTTCTTTATCTTCTCAAAGAACCAGCTTTCAGTTTTATTGATCTTTGTTATCGTTTCCTTCATTTCTTTTTCATTTATTTCTGATCTGATTTTTATGATTTCTTTCCTTCTGCTAGCTTTGGGGATTTTTTGTTCTTCGTTCTCTAATTGCTTGAGGTGCAAGGTTAGATTGTTTATTCGAGATGTTTCCTGCTTCTCAAGGTGGGCTTGTATTGCTATAAACTTCCCTCTTAGAACTGCTTTTGCTGCATCCCATAGGTTTTGGGTCATTGCGTCTCCATTATCATTTGTTTCTAGGTATTTTTTTATTTCCTCTTTGATTTCTTCAGTGATCACTTCATTATTAACTAGTGTATTGTTTAGCCTCTATGTGTTTGTATATTTTACAGATCTTTTCCTGTAATTGATATCTAGTCTCATGGCCTTGTGGTCGGAATTTCAGTTTTCTTAAATTTCAATTTTCTTAAATTTACCAAGGCTTGATTTGTGACCCAAGATATGATCTATCCTGGAGAATGTTCCATGGGCACTTGAGAAAAATGTGTATTCTGTTGTTTTTGGATGGAGTGGCCTGTAAATATCAAGTTAAGCCCATCTTGTTTAATGTATCATTTAAAGCTTGTGTTTCCTTATTTATTTTCATTTTGGATGATCTGTCCATGGGTGAAAGTGGGGTGTTAAAGTCCTCTACTATGAATGTGTTACTGTTGATTTCCCCTTTTATGGCTGTTAGTATTTGCCTTATGTATTGAGGTGCTCCTATGTTGGGTGCATAAATATTTACAATTGTTATATCTTCTTCTTGGATTGATCCCTTGATCATTATGTAGTGTCTTTCTTTGTTTCTTCTAATAGTCTTTATTTTAAAGTCTATTTTGTCTGTTATGAGAATTGCTACTCCAGCTTTCTTTTGATCTCCATTTGCATGAAATATCTTTTTTCATCCTCTTACTTTCAGTCTGTATGTGTCTCTAGGTCTGAAGTGGGTCTCTTGTAGACAGCAAATATATGGGTCTTGTTTTTGTATCCATTCAGCCAATCTGTGTCTTTTGGTGGGAGCATTTAGTCCATTTACATTTAAGGTAATTATCGATATGTATGTTCCTATTCCCATTGTCTTAATTGTTTTGGGTTCATTATTGTACGTCTTTTCCTTCTCTTGTGTTTCTTGCCTAGAGAAGTTCCTTTAGCATTTGTTGTAGAGCTGGTTTGGTGGTGCTGAACTCTCTCAGCTTTTGCTTGTCTGTAAAGGTTTTAAGTTCTCCATCAAATCTGAATGAGATCCTTTCTGGGTAGAGTAATCTTGGTTGCAGGTTTTTCTCCTTCATCACTTTAAATACGTCCTGCCAGTCCCTTCTGGCTTGCAGAGATTCTGCTGAAAGATCAGCTGTTAACCTTATGGGGATTCCCTTGTGTGTTATTTGTTGCTTTTCCATTGCTGCTTTGAACAGTTTTTATTTGTATTTAATTTTTCATAGTTTGATTAATGTGTGTCTTGGCGTATTTCTCCTTGGATTTATCCTGTATGGGACTCTCTGTGCTTCCTGGACTTAACTCTTTTCTTTCCCATATTAGGGAAGTTTTCAACTATAATCTCTTCAAATATTTTCTCAGCCCCTTTCTTTTTCTCTTCTTCTGGAACCCCTATAATTTGAATGTTGGTGCGTTTAATGTCCCAGAGGTCTCTGAGACTGTCCTCAGTTCTTTTGATTCTTTATTCTGCTCTGCAGTAGTTATTTCCACTATTTTATCTTCCAGGTCACTTATCCGTTCTTCTGCCTCAGTTATTCTATTGATCCCATTTAGAGTATTTTTCATTTCATTTATTGTGTTGTTCACTGTTGTTTGTTTCACCTTTAGTTCTTCTAGGTCCTTGTTAAAGGTTTCTTGCATTTTGTCTATTCTGTTTCCACGATTTTGGATCATCTTTACTGTCATTATTCTGAATTCTTTTTCAGGTAGACTGCCTATTTCCTCTTCATTTGTTAGGTCTCGTGGGTTTTTATCTTGCTCCTTCATCTGCGGTGTGTTTTTCTGTCTTCTCATTTTGCTTATCTTACTGTGTTTGGGGTCTCCTTTTTGCAGGCTGCAGGTTCATAGTTCCCGTGTTTTTTGGTGTCTGTCCCCAGTGGCTAAGGTTGGTTCAGTGGGTTGTGTAGGCTTCCTGGTGGAGGCGACTAGTGCCTGTGTTCTGGTGGATGAGGCTGGAGCTTGTCTTTCTGGTGGGCAGGTCCACGTCTGGTGGTGTGTTTTGGGGTGTCTGTGGACTTATTATGATTTTGGGCAGCCCCTCTGCTAATGGGTGGGGTTGTGTTCCTGTCTTGCTAGTTGTTTGGCATAGGATGTCCAGCACTGTAGCCTGCTGGTCGTTGAGTGAAGCTGGGTGCTGGTGTTGAGATGGAGATCTCTGGGAGGTTTTCGCCGTTTGATACTATGTGGAGCTGGGAGGTCTCTTGTGGACCAGTGTCCTGAAGTTGGCTCTCCCACCTCAGAGGCACAGCACTGACTCCTGGCTGCAGCACCAAGAGCCTTTCATCCACATGGCTCAGAATAAAAGGGAGAAAAAGTAGAAAGAAAGAAAGAAAGAAAGAAAGAGAAAGAGAGAGAGAGAGAAAGAAAGGAAGGAGGGAATGAAGGAAGGAAGAAAAGAAAGAAGATAAAGTAAAATAAAATAAGATAAAATATAATAAAGTTATTAAAATAAAAAAATAATTATTAAGAGAAAAAAAACGGATGGATAGAACCCTAGGACAAATTGTGGAAGCAAAAGTATACAGACAAAATCTCATACAGAAGCATACACATACATACTCACAAAAAGAGGAAAAGGGGAAAAAATCATAAATCTTGCTCTCAAAGTCCACCTCCTCAATTTGGGATGATTTGTTGTCTATTCATGTATTCCACAGATGCAGGGTACATCTAGTTGATTGTGGAGCTTTAATACGCCCTTCTGAGGCTGCTGGGAGAGATTTCCCTTTTTCTTTGTTCTCACAGCTCCCGGGGTTCAGCTTTGGATTTGGCCCCGCCTCTGCATGTAGGTCGCTGGAGGCGTCTTTTCTTCGCTCAGACAGGACTGGGTTAAAGGAGCCGATTCAGGGGCTCTGGCTCACTCAGGCCGGGGGGAGGGAGGGTCACGGAGTGCGTGGCGAGCCTGTGGCGGCAGAGGCCGGCGTGACGTTGCACCAGGCTGTGGCGCACTCTGCGTCCTCCCGGGGGAATTGTCCCTAGATCACGGGACCCTGGCAGTGGCGGGCCGCACAGGCTCCCCGGAAGGGGGGTGTGGATAGTGACCTGTGCTGGCACACAGGCTTCTTGGTGGTGGCAGTAGCAGCCTTAGTGTCTCATGCCCGTTTCTGGGGTCCGCACTGATAGCCGCGGCTCGCGCCCGTCTCTGGAGCTCCTTTAAGCAGCACTTTTAATCCCCTCTCCTGGAGCACCAGGAAACAAATAGGGAAGAAAAAGTCTCTTGTCTCTTCGGCAGCTCCATACTTTTCCTGGACTCCCTCCTGGCTAGCCGTGGTGCACTAACCCCTTCAGGCTGTGTTCACGCCGCCAACCCCAGCCCTCTCCCAGAGCTCAGACCGAAGCCCGAGCCTCAGCCCCCAGCCCCGCCCGCCCCAGCGGGGGAGCAGACAAGCCTCTCGGGCTGGTGAGTGCCCGTCGGCACCGATCCTCTGTGCCGGAATCTCTCTGCTTTGCCCTCCGCACCACTGTGGCTGTGCTCTCCTCCGTGGCTCCGAAGCTTTCCCCTTACGCCACCCGCAGTCTCCGCCCGCGAAGTGGCTTCCTAGTGTGTGGAAACCTTTCCTCCTTCACAGCTCCCTCCCACTGGTGCAGGTCCCGTCCCTATCCTTTTGTCTCTGTTTATTCTTTTTTCTTTTTCCCTACCCAGGTACGTGGTGGTGGTGGTGGTGGGGTTTCTTGCCTTTTGGGAGGTCTGAGGTCTTCTGCCAGCGTTCAGTAGGTGTTCTGTAGGAGTTGCTCCACGTGTAGATGTATTTCTGGTGTATCTGCGGGGAGGAAGGTGATCTCCACGTCTTACTCTTCCACTATCTTCCCGGAAGCCGTGAACCGAATAATTGTTATGTTTGGTTTATGTGTTATGTTGAGGGTTGGTGTTTTTTTTTTTTTGGCTGCGTTGGGTCTTTTTTGTGGCATGTGGGATCTTTTTTTATTTTTTATTTTTTTTTTACGGTGCATGGGCTTCTCTCTAGTTGTGGAGTGCACATCTGTCTCTAGTTGTGGTGTGTGGGCTCCAGGGTACATGGACTCTGTAGTTGGTGGCACGTGGGCTCTCTTGTTGAGGTGTGCAATCTCAGTAGTTGTGGTGCACAGGCCTAGTTGCCCGCAGCATGTGGCTCTTAGCTCCCCAACCAGGGATGGAACCCGTGTCCCCTGTACTGGAAGGCGGACTTACCAGCACTGGACCACCGGGGAAGTCCCTGAGGGTGGTTTCTTTACTGCCAATCCCAGCAAGAAGCCTCCAGGTGTCTATTTCTGTTTAATCACTGATTTTTAAGATGATATTCAGTAAGTCACTTAACTCTTTTGTTGCCGGTTAAACAGCTAAAGCCTAGGGCCAAAACAAACAAAAAGCATTACTTTTGTCTCCAAGGTAAAATGTGTTACTTTATTTCACCTTTGAACAGAGCCATTTGATTCCATTTCTGTACTTCTTACTTGGTTTATAGGCTTTTTATGGAAATTCTCAATGACTGTTCTGATGTGGATGAGATCAAATTCCAAGAAGATGGTTCTTGGTGCCCAATGAGACCGAAGAAAGAAGCTATGAAAGTATCCAGCCAACCGTGTACAAAAATAGAAAGTATGTGCAGAATGGCAGCAGAGAGCAAAACGATGAGACTTGTGTGATGTTATCGTTAGCGTTAACTTTGGCCATTAGAGCTACCATTTGGAGCTCAGTTTGCTCACTTTATCTTTTGATCGTCTATTACATATGTAATTTCTCCCAAATGATTTTTATTCTTAAGTGTGCTAAAGTTTATACCACATTATAATCAGTTTTTTCATAGTATATTTTTCATATATAAAGTAAATAAAACAATCACCTAAATCATTTTAATATTTTTTATTGAAGTATAGTTGCTCTACAATATTATGGAAGTTATAGGTGTACAATGTAGTGACTCACAGTTTTTAAAGGTTATACTCCATTTATAGTTATTGTAAAATATTGGCTATATTTCCCGTGTTGTACAACACATCCTGTAGCTAATAGTTTGTATCTCCTGCTTCGCCACCCCTGTAATAATGCCCGCCCCTTCTCTCTCCCCACTTGTCACCACTAGTTTGTTCTCTGTATCTGTGAGTCTGCTTCTTTTTTGTTATATTCATTAGTTTGTTATATTTTTAAGATTCCACATGCAAGTCATATCATATAGTATTTGTCTTTCTCTGTCTGACTTATTTCACTTAGCATAATGCTCTCCAAGTCCATTCATGTTCCTGCAACTGGCAAAATTTTGTTCTTTTTTATGGCTGAGTAGTATTCCATTGTATATATTAATACATATATATACCACATTGTCTTTATCCATTCGTCTGTTGACACTTAGGTTGCTTCTATATCTTGGCAGTTGTAAATAATGCTGCTATGAACATTGGGGGTGCATGTCTCTTCTCGAATTAGTGTTTTTGGTTTTCTTTGCATATATACCCAGGAGTGGAATTGCTGGGTCACATATGGTAGTTATATTTTTAATGTTTTAAGAAACTGCCATATTGTTTTCCACTGTGGCTGCACCATTTTACATTCCTATCAACAGTGCACAAGAGTTCCCTTTTTTCCACATCCTCTCCAACATTTGTTACTTGTGTTCTTTAAAATCATTTTAATATATGGTGCTTGTTACAACATGAAAAATTATAAATGACATTTCTATGGACACTTATTTGGAACTTCTCATTTAAAAAATTATTTATTTATTTTGCACACTGTGCAGCATGCAGGATCTTAGTTCCCTGACCAGGGATCGAACCCATGTCCCCTACATTGGGAGCACGGAGTCTTAACCACTGGACTGCCGGGGAGGTCCCTCAGAATTATTTTTAGAGCACCTATTGGAGGAACCCCAGGTGGAGGTGTGGTTAGAGAGGCTGTATCATCCATTAATGGAGGGTGGGGGAAGATGGTCATAGGTTAGTTGGTAAAGAAGTGAACTAATTGTTTCCATTGCCTTGTGGGAAGAAATTTGACTATTGCCTTGGTTACCTGGGAATTATACTCAACCTTCAACTCCCTGTGCTGTCTATACCCTGAGTGGGGAAAATAAAGGTTGTTTGAGAAATTGAAACTGATAGGTGAACTTAGTTTCTTTTTATCTGACATAGTCCAGTCACTGCATTTGAGTTTTGTGCTGACTATATTTAACATTCTAATAATGTAATGAATAATAGGCATTCAGAGTAAGAAGAGAGGAAAAAGTAAAGGATTTATGTCAATATTAATCATTCTCTTGTGACTGTTACTGAACCTATGGGTGGAATGATCAGGGTCTTCCTCATCCTTGAGAAAAGTAGTGATTTAGTTAATTAGTTGCTGCTGCTTTTCCATTATCAAGTAGCATGCATTTTCTACTAAATAGATTGTAGTAGAATGGTGAGTCAACTCACCACTCTTTGAAATGGTGAGTTAACATATCATGTGAGACTATTGTTGTGGGCAGAAAGGAGAACCTAAGTAGATAGCTGGTAAGAAAAACTTTAAATGTCTGAGTAACTTAAGTGAGATGTTTGGGGTTTTTTCCACTTATCAAGGTGAAAATTTTATCAAGTTCTTGCTTATGGTGCAGAGCTTATATATTCTTTGATGTGAGCACCACTGCTTTGCTAGATTGGAAGTATGATTCTGACTTAACCCTACCGCATGTCTGTGAGAATACACAGCCCGTAAAGCTACATACTCTTGTCCATGGCCGGAGACCAGCCCCTTAACTCCGGATGTCTGTGTATAACATGAGTCCTCACCTAGGGAGACAGTGTGAGGTGCAGGATCTGTGCAAATCTGTCGCAGTACTGGGGAGATAACGCGGAGTGTGCCATCTGAAAGAGGCTTTCGATCTTCTCACAAGGCATAGCGCTCACCCTGTCTCCCTAGGTAAGCAGTCATTTTATAGACAGATGACTGGAGTTAGAGAGTTGGTCTCTGTCCGTGGGACAGAGTATGGGCTTTATTGGCTGTGTATTCTCCAGGATGTGCTACACAGTTAAAACTCTTATGGTTAGAGCTCGTGTTACACCTTTGACTTTTTTGCCCCTCTGTTCCCTACTTGCAGCTGCAGGTGTCCTCAGTAAGCCTTGTTCAGTGACTGTAGCCAGTGAGGCAAGCAAGAAGAAAGTGGATGTCATTGACCTAACAATAGAAAGCTCTTCTGATGAAGAGGAAGACCCTCCTGCCAAAAGGAAATGCATCTTTATGTCAGAAACACAAAGCAGCCCAACCAAAGGGTTTGTTAATTTATAGTTCACTATTGTTTATTACACTTGGAACTAACTATTCTTGGGTTAAGTTTGTAAATGTCTCTTTGAGAGTTGCATAACCATATAGGGCTATTTTAATTTGCCTTTTGTTCAGTTGAAATATTTTCAAGTGAGCATGTTGTTTATAGGAAAGCAAATTTTGATGAAGAATATATTCCCATCTTTGGGAAGTGAGAGTTGAAATCTTCTCATGTCTAAATATTTATTTCAATTTTGATACTTTTTGTTATTTTCTTGAATCTATTTGGAAGGAGTAAATTTGGCATCACAGACCAACATGAGGAAGCCGAGTGTGTGGAATTGGGAATCTGACAAGTGTAGATTCCAATTTTGACACCATTGCTTACTCATTCTGTGATCTTGGTTGAAATATTTAACTTGTTTGAGCCTCCTTTTCCTGTTCTGTACAATGGGGTTAAATAATGCCTACCTCATAAGATTAAATTCAGGTTTCAATAAGGTAATGAAAGAGCTCAGCCTCAGTGTCAACCACATGGTCATTGTCTCAGTAAAAAATTGATTGCCTTCCCTTCTCACCCTCTCCAGGGCAAAATATGGGCTAGTAAATGCAGTCTAGCGTTTATTTATGAGTCATCTGGCAGAAGCTGTTGCTGACATATAGTGAGTGACAGGTTTGAGTATTTAGCAATAGGTGCTTCTTAGAGATTTTGGAACCTGCAGGAAAGTAGCGGGTTCTCTTGACATCCATGAACATATTGTTTCAAACTTGAGTATGCCAGCCTTATCTTTTGGCTTCTCATAGCACTTCTTTTCTCTAATGGCTTTATTGGGGTATAATTTATATACCATAAAATTCTCCCATCTTAAGTATTCAATTGTACAGTTCAGTGATTTTAGTAAATTCATAGGGTTGTATAGTCATCATCACAATTCAGTTGTAGAATATTCTGAACAGCCAGTAAACATCTCTCATGTTCATTTGCAGTTAATCCTGATGCACACCCCAAATCTAGACAACCATTGATCTTTTTATCTCTATAAATTTGCCTTTTCTAGACATTTTATACAAGTGGAGTTATATCCTCGGTGCACTTTTGAAACATTCTTTTTTTATAGTTACTTTTGAAACCAGGAGAATTAAACTTTTTGTGCTGCCTTCTTCACTGTTAAAATGCTTATATTTCCAGATGTGATTTATGTATCACAGTAAGGGTATTTTTTGTTTGTTTGTTTTTTTAGTGGAACAGAAAATGAAATAAGTATTTCAAGTGGGATTTTTGGGGGGTATGCTGATCATTTATTGTTCCTTTCAGACAATTTGTTTGGCACTTCTAGCATTTAAATAATAAAAAATGAAAATGTAATTTTGAAATGTTTACTAAAGTGGAGAATCATGGGAATGAATACTTAGATGTGGTATTTCCAGATTTTACTCTCTAATGAAACTCTTTAGAATATGCTGGAAAAACATAGGTTGCACAGTATTATAGTTAGATGGTTTCCTGCCAGGTTGAAGGGTTGTGCGTAGTGATATGAACTCATGAGTTACTGTGATCATAGAGGGTGTCTCTGGTGGCTCGCCATAAGGGTCTACCCTCTATGTTCCTTTCGCACATTTTTACCAATACTTGATGAGGACTCAGAACTGGAGGAGTGGCACGTACATTGGGTGACAATCTGAAATGACTTCAACATGCAGAGGAATCAGGACAGTTCACACCTGTGGTCAGCTACCGTAGAGATAGATGTAAGTCTCCTCATCGAGGTTAAAAAGAAAATAAAAACTAACATTGTGAGTATAAGGTAGAAACTTTTGACTAAACCAGCAACACATGAAAATTTTGGTTTAAAATGTCCGTAAATTGCAGCTTCCCAGCTCATTCCACAAAGTTGACATACCTCTTAATACCCTAACTAGACTTACGCATTAACAGCCAAAAGAGAAGAACCATTATGAAACAGGAAGTTAGGAAGTTCAGTGAAAATTCTGAATTCAGTCTTAGTAAATTATTTAATAATACATTAAAATGGCATCCATTACCACCAAGTAGGGTTTATCTAAGAATGCTTTATTATTAGGAAATACATTGATAAAATGGATCTTGTCATAGGACAACAAGTCAGCCCTCTATATCCATGGATTCGGGTAACCATGGATCATCACAAATACTAGGGGAAAATTTTTTTTTAAGTTCCAAAAAGCAAAATTTGCTCTTTGCTGCCAGCAACTATTTACATAGCATTTACATTGTATTAAGTATTATAAGGTAATCTAGAGATGATTTAAAGTATATGGGGGATATGCAAGTACTACACCATTTTATATAAGGGATTTGAGCATCCATGAGTTTTGGTATCTGTGGGGGGTGGGAGAGTCCTTGGAACCAATCCCCTGTAGATACCAAGGGATGACTGTATATAGTCATTTTAATAGATGGTGACATTCCATAAATTAATGGCCATTCCTGATAGAAACTCTTTGAAGTGTCAGAATTCACTTAATGGTTTGAAGGGTTCACCACTTGAGCTGATTTGTTCTTAGACTGCATTAATAAACGAAGCAGTGTCCAGGATACATACGCATGCCAGTTTTGTTCCATTTTTAGGCTAGAAAACTCACTTAGACCATTTTAGTCAGGGCTGTCATCAAGAAGGGTATTAATGAGAGCAGCCAGAGGAGGGGAACAGGATGGTGAATAGTGGAAACGTAGCCTGATGGATGAATGGGTCTAAGGATTGAAGCTGTTAAGCCAGGAGAAAAGAATATGTTATAGTTATCTTGTAGTTCTTGAACGGGAGTCATTGATGAACTGGGTTAAGTTTATTCTTTGTTATAACATTTGGCAGATCTAAGTCCAATGGAGGAAAGATACATGGAAAAACTTCCCGTTGGAGTTTTCTGAACACTAAGAAAGTTGATGTTTTGTGCTAAAATCACATTTTCTGTGTTAAGAAAGAGTGGATGCCACCTGTCCAGGTGTCACAGTGGAGACTCAGGCTATGGTTATATCATTTCTGTAATCCCTTCCAACTCTTACATTTTTATCTCCTGGTTTTTGTTCCTGGTCATTCTGTTCGTATCCTCTCTTTTGTGTCAGCATCTAGAAATTTTTTCTGAGGTGTAAGTTTATCATAGGACTTCTTGGTCAATGATAGTAAGCAAATGGGAAATAGAGGAAAAACAGGAAAACTTACTTTAAGTTACAGTCTAAAATTCAGGTGAGCAGTTATTTTTTAAGAGGTATTGTTTTTGAAAAAAATTATTCTTATAAACAATTTTTCAAAGCATCAAGAAATAAAAAGCATTCTGTTAACACTTTGATGGTAATTCTTCTAGCCTCTTTCCCTGCATAGCCTTTCAGAAGAAATTGGCACCTTAATCTAAGACTTTTAGGAAACCTCTGCTATTTTTCTAAATTAAAAGATAATTTTAAATATTATGTCCCTACCCCATGGCTGGGAAATTCAATGACTGTTTTGTCATTAATGAGGAGGTATTCTAAAGACAGGAAACAAAGATTAGAAATAGATTAAGAATCATTAGCAAAATTGAATCTTTTAAAATATTTTTATGATCATAAAGTGGGAGCACCCAGTGAATTTCAGGTTTATGGATAAAAATTCAAGTTACTGAATTTTCAGACATGTAAGCTGGGGCCAAGTATGATGAATTCAGTGATCTAGTACACAGTTTAGAATACTAATGTTTGCTGTCTAGCAGCATGCCAGCAGTTTACCTTTGTGCTGTGATACTATGGATACAGCTATAAAAATTTATATATGTACACATACATATTGTACACATAAAGCCTGTGTGTGTATTTACCAATCCTGTGAGGAGGGAGTAACAAATATTAAAAGTTTTAAAAAATGTTTTTATTATTTTATAGCATCACATACCCACAATTCCACCAGACATAGCCATTTACATTTCTCCATGGTTCCTGTTATTCCGTATCTATAAATACATCTTTTTTTGCATAGGCATCAGAATCATTTACCTTTCTGAATGTGGTCTTTGTGAAGATTCTGATTAAAACAAAAATCTTTCTACCAGTAGGTAATTTGATAATCCTAACAAATGACGAATTTCACCCATTCTATATAAAGTTGAATTTGTATTAATGGTTACAAAGTTCAGGTAATAGGAATTAACCTACGCTAAATAGTTTGATGTTTGCTGAGATTTTAGATATTGATTTAATAATTTGTACTGTCAGTGGATTGTGACATTTTCATGTGTTGTGACAGCGTTTTGTATTGGAGAAACAAGGAATAGTTGTTTAATCACTCAAAGTTTCATGTTATGAGAACAGAAGATATGCAGTGGCTAAGAGTTACTGTGGTTAAAAAAAGAATTAAAAAAAAAAAGAGTTACTGTGGTGACATGTGCCTTGGGACATTGACCTTACTCCTCTACAGATGGAAGTAAAGGGGCCAGGGTAGGACAATGAGTTTTATTGTTGTTTTCTATAAATCTGATCCAGGTTGAAAGGTCAGTTCAGGATCAAGACAAAAGACAATCTCCAGTGTGAGACATCAAAGGACAAGAAGAGGGAGCAAGAGGAAGGCAGCCATTGTCTTTTTCTTGTAAACTTGAAATTTTTCTTTTCATTTCTTTCAGTGTCAGAGAAAAAGTGACAGATTAAATGTACCTTTAAGTAGGAACTTTTTAAAATAAATGAAATCATATGTATGTGTGTATATTGTATGTGTGTATATATATATGCACACACATACATATATATGTATACAAACACACACACACATATAGTTCTTCTTCAAAAGCTTGCATCTTAAAAAATATATATATGATTAAGATATTAATACTGTGAAACAACCATAATAATCAGAGCCACTTTTTAAACCCCCTCCTTAGTACTAACATATACCAGTGTCTCCATTCATTCATTCATTCATTCATTTATGGCTGTGTTGGGTGTTGATTGCTGCACGCAGGCGTTCTCTAGTTGCGGTGAGCGGGGGTTACTCTTCGTTGTGGTACGAGGGCTTCTCATTGTGATGGCTTCTTTTGTTGCGGAGTATGGGCTCTAGGCACGCGGGCTTCGGTAGTTGTGGCTCACGGGCTCTAGAGCGCAGGCTCAGTAGTTGTGGTGCATGAGCTTAGTTGCTCCACGGCATGTGGGATCTTCCCGGACCAGGGCTCGAACCCGTGTCCTCTGCATTGGCAGGCGGATTCTTAACCACTGTGCCACCAGGGAAGTCTCTGTCTTTTTCCTTCTTATCCCCATCCCCCATCCCCCAATTTCTGATACACATTCCTGTGTGGGAGGTAGGATCATTTGTAATTTGAAAACACTTTTGGTGATTTTTTGTTCTACTTTCATCCTTGTAGAGGACCAGTGTCTTCAAACCTCCAGAAAAAGATGTGCTTTAATATAACATACGTACTTGAGCTCATCTCAGGTTTTCTCTTTCCCCCTCTGGAGTCTACCTTTGTGGTTTTAGGTTGACAGGTAACACTGGAGGCCAAGAAACCTTCTGATTCTAACCGAGGCAGGTTGCTCTTTTTGTCCATCTTCATCTACATCTGGAAAATGTGTTTTGAAATATGAGGCTTATGTTACCATCTCAAGCATGTTATATTTCCTTTGCCTCCCAAATGGATCAGTTTAAGATTCCTGAACTCTGACCTATGTTATTTATTTGCTTTTCTGAGACTAGCAGTTGCCAGCACAGCCATGTGTGTCCTCTCAAGATGACTTCATTTTCCTCCTTTCCAGCAACATCTGTATTTTTGACAAATAGTACAGAATAACAGCTAGACAAGAGCCTCATGTTATAATGGAAACTGGTTTTAGAGGGACTCCAGTGTTTAAATAGGTGGTGATTATTTAAGTGGTTTGAGATTTTTAATTGAGGTTATGAAATAGTTTTGTCAGTTGTTTAGAGTATGAAGAATGTCATGCAAATATGTCATCATTTCTTATTACTAGTATTTAATAATCTGAGCAATAACAGGAAGTTTCAACCAAGGGAAAGGACGCCTAGAGGTCCTACTTGTCATCTCAGTCTAACTTTGATGGTTGTACTGTTTCTGTCAGTTGTGCTTCATCTTTGTAGTGGTCCCTTCCAGCTACAGAGCTCTGTGCCTCTCTTATTAAGCTCACGGTAGTTTACTGGCAGCGCTTTGGAATGCTGACCTTAATGTCCTAATGACCTAATGTCCCTCTGTCCCCGTCCCCCACCCTCCTTTTTTTTTTTTTCAGTTTAGTAAAGTTTTGCTTTTCAAAATGTACAGTGGTGGGACCTGTTTATGCATCTTTACTGGCAGCTGGGGCATCTCCACCTTTGGTGTTCCTGGTATAAATTATTTGAACTCTGTGCTTTGAAACTGGTTTAATGGGTCCTTTACTGAGCAGCTCCTGAAGGGCTGCCCTGGCCAGGGAACTGTGAATCTTCAGTCTCTCAGAGACAACAGCTGGGGTTTTAAGCTTATAGTCAGGAACTTCCTTACAGAGTTTGTCTTATGTGGCTTTGTCAAACAAGACTAGGTTATTGAGCTTGTCCCACATTTTGCCTTTGGTCTTTGTCTTTCTTGGCTGACTTTCCAGCATCTGTCTTTTTCTTGTCATCCTTGTGTGGCATCGCAGAGCTCGGAGAGCAGGTGCTACCACTGCAGCCTCACTAAGATGCTGGACAAAAAGGTGGCCACCATCAGCCAGAGGGTCAGGAACATTGCTTAGTTTCTTGTATATGTTCAAGATGTTTTCTTGAGAACTTCTAATTGTTTACCCTGGACTAAGATAAAATGAAGGTTAAGTAGGAAGAATGCAAAATCATCTCTCTTTTTTCCTGAACTTTTTCAAAAATATGTTTAACTATACTGCTTCTTAAAATTATAAAGTTATTATTATATATATAGTGTGTATACGTACATGTATAAATACCAGTAATAAACTATATCTTAAGTGTATTTAATTTGTGTTTTTCATAGCATGAACAGCGAATTTCAAAGTCGTAAGCCCTCTTAGAAGAGTAGATGGTATCATGGTAGCCAGTGTTTTTATTTCTGGATATTATGTCTGAAATCCTGGGTAGTTGTCTTATTCTAAGTTCTGATTGCTGCCTGTTGTTATCAGGCTGGCTGGCTTTAGGACTGGCTATCTTTGCTTGGGTGATTCCCAGATAAGATCGCTAATAATTAATACAGTTCACGTTAGAATGGAAGAAATCATGCTTGAGCTATAGTAAGTAGCTTCACTCATAAAGGTACTCTGATTTTAATCAAATCTTAGGAGTCTTCTATTTTATTTCTGAATTTCTTTATATATAAAATTACTAATATTCACATACATGTTACATATACATTAATAAAATCATTATGTAGAGTGTATTCCTGTTTGTGGATCAAAGTTTTATGTATTGCTCCAGCACTTTCCATTATGTTTTAATGCCACCTTGCTCTTTTTTTTTTTTTTTTTTTTTGCGGTATGCCTCTGACTGCTGTGGCCTCTCCCGTTGCGGAGCGCAGGCTCAGCGGCCATGGCTCACGGGCCCAGCCGCTCCGCGGCATGTGGGATCTTCCCGGACCGGGGCACGAACCCGTGTCCCCTGCATCGGCAGGCGGACTCTCAACCACTGCGCCACCAGGGAAGCCCCACCTTGCTCTTATGTCACAACTGCTGTTGAGAGCCAACATGTGTTCATGTTAAAGTGAAGAGACTGTTATGAAAGAGGAGAGTGAGTGGAGTACTGTGTAGTGAGTAGCTGCCGTATAGTTGTTTGGAAACTTAGTGAACTTAACGACTGACAATGCCCAGTGGTACAGCCCTTCTCTCCTGTGAACTAACAGCCAGATTGTTTGTAATTTCCCGTGCTATTTAAAACAGGGTTCTCATGTATCAGCCATCTTCTGTAAGGGTGCCCAGTGTGACTTCGGTTGATCCTGCTGCTATTCCGCCTTCATTAACAGACTACTCAGTACCATTCCACCACACGCCAATATCAAGCATGTCATCAGATTTGCCAGGTATGTGAAGAGGTGTTTTGTTTTTTTTATCAAGTTTTACCATTTCTTTTTATCTTAATCTGTGGAGCAAATATAATTTAAATATCTTAAATAGAAATGCTAAGGAAATTGCTAAGGAAAGGCTTCCCTGTAAAGGTAGTATCTGTTTTAAATATATCACATTCAGTTCCTATCATTTTAACTATAGAGCAATCTGTAGATTTTGATGAGAGGAAATACAGTAGGAAAATTTTACAGAATTTATTCTTCCTCATAGAGAATTTATACTGGGAGACTCTTTCTTCGTTTATCATGGAAGCTTCACAGGTTAGGGAGAATGTTTTCTCATACTTTTTTTAGTAGCCCATCACTTCTTGGTATCCCATCACAACTTCAGAATATACTGGCGTACTGTGAGGTCAGTGTTGCCTACCAGCTTTACCCTGTAAAAATAGGATCTACCTGCTGTTTCCCTAGAGCTCTGCTTAATATTGAGGGATATCTTTTATATGTATGTTAACTCAACAGTTAAAAGCTTCAAGGCTGCTTGAATTACCTTAGTACCAAGACGTATGCAACCAAGGCCATACTATAAAATTAAAGCTTTTTCCTCCCTCCCTCTTTTTCTCTCCCTACATAGCCATTGTTTTTGCAGACATTTTTTGGTCGATCAAATTTGAGCAAGTTAGTACCAGTGACTCTTAAATTCATGACTTCCCTTCTCTTTGAAGGGCCCTTTTAGTGGAATACAGTCACCTCCTCCTCTTAATTTTCTGGATTTAGGAAATTAATTTTGACCTATGATTTATTCTTCTTGCCCCTCTTAGTAAGGTCTTTATTTTAAGCACAATGTGTATTCTGTTGGGCAAAGTTTGTGTTGTTGAAAAAGTTGATAGTTGTGTACTCTGCCCCGTTGTAATTTTGCGACTTGAAATTTGTTCAGCATTTATTCAGTTTGAATAAAATTTAATGGAAAAGAGTAGACTAAAAATAGTATCCATCAAAAAAAATGTTAGGTACCTTTTGCTTCTTAAATGTGTTTACTCCACATGTACTTTGGGAATTGGTATTTTAAAAAATTGTTTGTAAACCCAGCTAGCACCAATTATAGAGTATTTGTTGATACAAAGCTTGATGCTGAGTTACAGGTGAGGTTTCATGGTCCTAAGAAAGATGGAAAGTCAGAGAGTCTTAATTCCTTACTGCCATGTTTTGCTTTAACTGTGGCTAGTTTCAAATGAAGTTGAAGAGTGTCCACATGTCATCTTACAAGCAAGCATTCCAGAAGGATTTGTTTCCTAAAGATCTTGAATTAAAAATCCTGAAAAAAGATAATGAACGTTCTCTGTTTTTACTGAGTGACTCTGGCCATTTAGCGATAGAATAGGTACAATGTACAAATCACTTGCCCTGTTAGTTTTTGAGTTATGTGAGTTTGGATGAATTTTTAATTACAGGGAATTTATATTATTTCCAAATTTGGGCATAAAGTCAGCCTATTTACTTTATAAAATGTACAGATTTGAGAAAAACAGTAAAATATGTTAACTGTGTATTTCATAAAATGCATTTCAAGCTGACATTAAGGAACTAAGACTAATATCCAGGGCTGATATTTAGCCAGTATAGTGATACTGATTATTAAAATGTTGAAAGGCTTTCTTATCAGTTGATAAACAGAATAGAATAGGAACTGTTGTACTTCAGAAGAGTTACCAGTTTACCGTCATCTATGAATTATGTAGCAGTTACTACATCTAAGTAGTTTAGTTTTTACTTTGGTTTTACTGTTAATATGCTCTTTTGTAATTAGTAATTACTTTGGGGATTTTTTGTGCATAATTTTTATGTAATTAGTCATACTGTACAGAGTTTTGATATTTATAAGTTTAATAATTTATAATAAAATATTAAATAGAACACCAAGAATGGAGGGATGACAAACTTTTAATACATTTCTTAACATTCCTTTTAAACATCATAAACATGAATCTTCTGAATCTGCAGGAGAACAAAGAAGAAATGATATTAATAATGAACTGCAGCTTGGAACATCTTCTGATACTGTGCAACAGTGAATGCAAAATAAAACATAATTTGTATTTATGGAATGGAAAACAGCTTGATTATTTCATGAAAAAATATGACTGCCTTATTATTGGTAGTGCCATATTTGTCAGGTGGGAATAGTGCTCAAAAGTTGTATCATTAAAATTTGAAAGTGCTAAACATTTACATATTTAATCATGTAGGAGTTATGTTCTGTTAAAGTTCATGGCTCAAGTAAGGAGAATGTGTTGTTATTAATAAGACATACAGAGTCAGTTTCACATGAAGAAGCATTTAAAATCTAAAACGATAATTTTATCAGTATTGACAAAAGCATTTAGAATGTACCATCAGAATTTTTAACACTACCTGCTTCTTAGTTAAAGATGAGCATTTTCAACTGTGGAATACTTAGGAGGGCCTAAAAATACGTCAGTACCACATATCATTGCAGTTCAAACTTACGGTGAAATAAGAAAACAGCATTTTACTAAACTTAGAAAATAAGGCAATAACATTTGATCACTGTTCGTGAAACGTCATCTATTTCATGTAAGGGTTTTAATAGTCTGTACTTACAAAGTAGAAATGCAAGACATTGTTGGTAAATCTTCTTTTAATAGGAGGAATAACATCTGAAATACTATATCGAACTTCATTGTTACTGTTTGAGAAAAATGGTTTCAGTGAGAAATATTTACATTAAAAACATGATTGAATTTTGTGTATACAGCATCTGTGTAATGCTAGGGAGACAATGGGTTTCAACCAAAATTTCAAAAAAATTTCTAGACATTTTATTATGGCATTGTATAAGTTACCATATTCAGTTATCCCTGGATGAGGTGTCAAAAGATATAGATCAAACAAATCTCTTAAAATGTTTTATCAGTAGACTATATATCTACTAACACACATGAAATAATCATCAAAGAGAATTGCAGTACATCTGAAGAGATGGGAATTGAAATAATGAAAATATGGAGACACTTGGCACCTCCTCGATGGGCAGTCTCCAGTGCTAGAACTACAAAAACAGCTTGAAAATTATATCAAGCCTGTGTATTTATTTAAACTGAAGTTACAAAATGGGAATAAACTTTAGAAAATGAGCATTTTGAGTGATTTGGCTTCAATACACAATATCCCAACAGAAATAGCAATACTTTCTGTAGCTTTATAAAGAAATTTTGTTATTCAAATGGACTGAGTTATTCAACAAACATTAAAAGTGAGTGAATATTTGAAATTAAATAAGCTTTTAAAAGCAGAAGTTATATAAATAATGTTATATACCATTTGAAGCAAAACAAAATTAATACAATTAAGCCAATAAAATGATATGCAAATAAACTCTTTTTGTGACGTAGTCCATAATAGAAATGTTGACTGTATAAAACTCTCAGAAGGTGTTATAAGGGCTAGACAAATTGTGAATTACTGTTCAGCTGAAGCAGAGAGAGGATTTACTGGACAGTATCATTAGTGTGAAGAGAAACTCTTCGCTTATTGAGAGATGTCACCTACTTAGTATCAATTTAATGGGGAGCTCCTTGGAAAAGTTTGTTGTGATTCCAGTGTTGGCTCAAACCTTGCTGTATCATATAGCTAGTGATAGGCATATGAAATGAAAAATATCAGCAGTTTTCAAAAATGCTTTAGAAATTAAATGACTTCTTTCAAATGATTGGTGCTACAGCTTGTATTACTTGATAAGTATTTTTATCATACCCTTATTTAGAGATTATCAGGGAATAAATATACTTTAACATTTTGATTTATGAATTTTTCATACTGGTTATTAAATATTTTAAATATTTCCTGCTAATATTCTCTCTTTAGAGTAACAGTCTAGTATTAGAGTACACTCTGTATGATTATTATACTTGAGGTGACATTGAATACCAGCATATAAAAATTCACAGAATGGATAGAAATTGGCCCGTCTTAGTAACGTGCACCTAATATGTGATTTTTATTTTTTTTAATGTTTTGAAATTTAGTCAAACAGAGGTCTATGGGGACTGACCTTGAAGTTTATTGCTAGATTTTTCAGACCTGAAATATTTTATTATTTATTGTTATAACTTTAATATTTCAAAATGGTATTACTGGGCAACGTTTTACCACAGTTCTATTTCAAAAGCATAACTGGAGAATCCCAAAGCTTTGGTTTAGAAAACTGCATTAGTTTATAACCCAGCAAACCTTGGTAAGATTTAGCTTGTTAGTGAGCAGCAGTTAGCAGGTGCTTGCTTTGTGCAGCACGTTGAACTGTGTACTGCTACTCTTGTTGTGGGAACCGGGGAACAGAGAGCTGTCCGTGAAATAGACATTTATCTGCCTAAGAAGTGATATTTTAGATGAAGCTCAGTGTGGTGTATTTCTAAAAAATAAATGTGAAGTACCTTAAGAGTCTTAAGTATGTTTTTTTAATGGTCCGAATCCAGATCGTCATCTTTTCATTTTATTGCTTCTCATTCTGCTAAGTGATAAAGGGGGAAAGTTTGCTTTGACTAGTCCTATTTATCTGAAAAATTTTGGACTGCCCCCTTTAAGTCTCTGGGAGGTGGTTTTTCTAGTTGTTTTGTTAGGAAATATGTCCATTTTTGGGTTTTATCCACATAATACCCTGATTGTGGTATAGACCTTCCCTATGGCAGAATGGTAAGACCTTAACCCAAATGTTTTATGACTTAAGATAAATAAAAAATGATTTAGGGAAATAATTCTTGTCTCCAACATATGAGACAACTATTAACAGAACATTTTTGTTTTAGGTTTGGATTTTCTTTCCCTTATTCCAGTTGATCCCCAGGTATGTATCCTGAATTTAAGCAACTAATTTGTATTTGATTGTTGGTTGTGTCATACTAACTAAAAATGACCAGTTGCATAAAATCAGGACAGTCAACTCTCAGTTACTTAAATTGATGGAAAGGAAGTACTATATAAATATTTCACAATTTTACTTGGAGGGATGAAGTTGCTAGTTCTCAGTTTATGATATTTTGGCCTTTAATGCTGGAAGTTTAAATTATATTTTATTTAGTTTAATATAATCAGTTGGCATTTCTTACGAGCATTTGAGTGATTAAAATGAGGCGAAGCAGTGCTCAATGACTGGAAGTTAAAACCTTATAGAGATAAGTTGTAAAACACTTGCTCTATACATAGAAAATAGCTGATGCTGATTAAACAGACTGAATCATTAGCTTGATTCTTCCTTGTCTTTAAAGGCAATCAGATTCAGACTTTGGAGATGCCCTAATCTAAAATTGCTATAAACCAGTCATTCCTGTTTTCTTTGTCAGAGATAAGAAACTCTAGTATCCCAGCGTCCCAACATGAAGACCTTGCAATGACTGTGGACTCCACTGATAAGGCTTATAGCAGAGGCAGAGCAGAGGAGGAAAAGGCATGGGAAAAGCTGAAGGGAAAAGCAAAACAGAGGAAGAGACTTTGAGAGAAGTGTTGAGAGTAGGGAGGGATAGAGGACGAGCCATGCCACCACTGCTTTGTAGGCTGCTCAGAATCAGCTAACCACAGGTCTTGTATCAGCTTCCTGGCTCAGTACTCTGTATTTGATCACATAAACAGCACTGGAAATTTGGGCCCAAGGTAACAGGCACAGAATGAGGAGTTTCTTCTCACTCTGAGTTGACTTTGTTACAGCAGTAGATTCTGTAGCAAAATATCTATCTGTTTTTTAAGGAAATAGATTCTTCAGGCTTAAAGTATTACTGTTTTTAATGTGAATCATCCTTTTTTAAAAAATGATCTTTTAACCTAGAGGATTTTGATTTTATAGGGCCATTTAGCGTGCTTGGTGTCAGGCTAACTTGTTGCTAAGCTAAATGAAGGGTGAGGTTGTGCTTTCAGTTTTCCTTGAATCCTTAGATTTGTTCTACTTTACCTCCACATTGCCCCCTTAATCCCTGTTATCCTTATGCAGATGTGTTCAAATTACACATAAAGGCTACAGAGTTAGATTGGCTGCAACCTGAGTATTGTAAGATTTCGAGATGTAGAGGCTATTGACAGCAGACTGTAGTATCTAGCATTCATTATACAAATGAAGAAGGGTACCTTTTTACTCCTCGGTGGTCAAAAACTCCCTCAGAGGTAGTAGAAATAAAATGCTAACTTTCTGGGCTTTTTCCAGATTCTTGGCTCAATTTTAGTGGAAAATTAGAAATTGATTTTAAAGAAGTTTAATACCTGACAATGCAACTCTCTTTAGAGGTTCTTAGAAGCTCTTTAAGAACTCCCCTTTCAGTCTTTGTGCCTGGCATTCATTTTGTTGATGAACCAAGACAATTGTCCATCCTAAACATTAAGTTACTTTTTTAAAAGGCACCCTGAATTTTAATTGTTGCCCTTCCACTGACTGGCAGCCTTAAACCTGGGGCCGTTGTTCCCATTTTATGGTCTTTTTGAAGATCATGTAGTCTAAACAACTTCAGTTTTAAATTTCTGTTTTTAATATCTCTAATGATAGGCTGAATAATATATAGAATTGATAATATTGATCAGATATCCTTACTGATTTTCTTTCATACAGTCAATCTAAACACAGACTTAGGACCTCTTCTCTTGTAATGTATACTGGACCTCGCTTATCTCACTCAAGTCAGTGCAGTTGTCTCTCACATAAAATATTCTATGGTGATACAAAGCTTTTAGCTATTGTCTCTCTCTGTTCCTCCAGGTCAATATTAGAGTACTAAACTCAGGTCGGAATTAGTTTGGGAATCAGCAACTAAGATGTTAAAGAAACCAGAAATTTGAACAGTTGGAAGGGGGTGTCAAGCAAGCATCTCAAAGGAAATTAGATTAGATTAGATTTCCTTTAAGATTTATTCCAAAATTTTGTGATGCTCTTTCTGAGCATCCCGTGGTAGTTAGCTACCATGTAGTCTCTATATTAGAATGTATGCTATCTTCTAATTACACAGGTTCTGTTACGTGTATGTACAAAGGAGTCAGATGCTGCCTTGCCGCTGATCAGTCTTAACATTATTCCTTAAGGGTCTGATTTATACTAAATTTTGAGAGAATTATTGAATTTTGCATTAGCATTTTTCTTAACACCATTAAAAATAAGTTTATTAGCCTTTTACAGTGTGTTTTAAATCTGGTATAAACACATTTAGTGAGCAAATTCTTTTTGAGATTAAGTATGAGTCATAATTTTGGGGCCAATATTTAGTATTAAATAACTTTAGTTATTGTTGACATTTTTGTACTACTACATATTTGGTCACAAATTCTGTGAGTTTTGAGACAATCAGGAATATGCTGCACTCACAAAATAATGTAAAATGTTAAAATTCATGCCAACCTTCCATCCAAAGATGTGAAGTTTTGAGAAGTTTTTAAGTCCCACTGAGATTTAAATATGTGGCTATCACTTGTGCATATCTAACAATTTCTAGTCTCTATATTTAAAATCAATGTAGCCTCTTCCTCATCGACATCATTGTTTGTTTCAAGCAGTACTGTCCTCCTATGTTTTTGGATAGTCTCACCTCACCCTTAACAGCAAGCAGTACGTCTGTCACCACCACCAGCCCCCATGAAAGCAGTACTCATGTTAGTTCATCCAGCAGCAGGAGTGAGACAGGGGTCATAACCAGCAGTGGAAGTAACATTCCTGACATCATCTCATTGGACTAAAGGAGGACTCACTCGATTCTAGGAATCATTCATTAAAACTGCTGTTTCTTGGATCTCTGGTCCGTGGAAGCTATTTTTTTGGTAACGATTACTTTGATATTTATTGAAGTGTCAAATGGATTCTTTTGCCTTCTGAGAGATGAACACAGATGACTGCAGCAAGAACCACATGACATGCAAGGATTTTTCTTATTCATGCTGTACTCTGAGCATCAGATACATTCAGCTGTAACTGCATCTTCTTGAGAGATGGATTTCAATTTCATATGATACTGGTTGGATTCTACAAATCAGTTAAAAATTTTTTTGTTGTAATAAACAGCAATAAAGTTATGTAAATATTCAAGTAAACTTTTTTCTAATTAAAAAAAGATGTAATCAGTGATTCTGAAATGACAAGTTTTGTTTAATCTGATGTGAAGGAAAAATATATGGAAAGAAGTTACGTTTGCTGAATGAGCCCTTTCCATGGAGATTTGTTCTGTTTCGTTGAAGTAATGAAGTCTTGATAAGTGGCCAAAGCTTGGGTTCCACTTTTCTTCCTGCAGTTCCACTTTTCTCCCTGATTCCATCAAAGAAAAATGGCCTTTGTGTTAAGCATTTTCCCCTGGTTGTTGTTTACACTTTGGTGTTGTGTGCTGATGAATGCAGAGTGACGTTCTGGGATTTGGCTTTTCTTTATTATTAGTGATTATGTTGAAGAAACCCTGTGCAGAGTCTTCCCTGATATAATGTGTGTTATTTTGGTAATCGTACATTCTTATTCTAGAGGTTTCTATAAATTGGGGGCTTACCTTCTCAAAAAAAAATTCTCTGCAGCCATCAAATGAAATGTTTTTAGATTAAGGTGTGGGCTGGAATGTTTGTTAGAATTTTGTTCACACTGTCTAGAAATATTGAGAGGTTGGAGGCAGTGGAAGAACAGATTTAGGGGCGGTGGGAATAGCAAAGTTTAATTTCTTCCTAAGAACTTCTTTTGCTCGTTTATTTTACAGGATAATGTACAGATCTGTGTTGAAACTTTTCAGTTTAGTAACACAAAGAAAATATGTTTTAGATCTCATTTTTCTCATAGCAGTGATTTTCAAACTTAAAGAACAAACAGTAGCAAGGGGATGGGGATGGCATCAGATTTCCCTTTCCTTTTTTTAAAAGGAAGTCTTTCCTGAAGCCACAAAAGACAAAACAGAATTAGAAATGTTTGAATATAAGAAAGGTTTGAAGAGGAGAGGATGGGCCTGAAACCCACTTTGAAAACCACTCTCTTACTGTGTGTTTGGTTTTAAAATCTCTCAGAAAACTGTTTTGCCCTTAGAGAAACATTTTTATCCAGATTTTATACTTTCCTTTGCTTTCATTTGGCTGCAGAATTTTGAGTTCTGAAGGACTTAATACTTCCCTAATATTTAGCTTTCTCTCCTTAAGTTGTATCTACTTTAAAAATAAACCTGTGTTAAAAATGATTAATCTAACTGATTTCTCAAGCTGAAGTGCCCAGATGAAGAGTCCACCAATTTCAGTTAGGATAGGGAACAATCTGGGTTGGTGTAACTCCAGGGAGCTGACTTGTCACTGCTTGGTTTTTCACACCTTCTCAAGTTCTCATGCCGCACCCCCCCGCCCCTGTGCTCTTTTTGTACTCATTTAATTTCATGTGATTTTCTACATCATCCCTTCTTTGGCTGCATTATCCCCTAATGTATTATCCCTTTTGGAGAGTTATAAGCATGGAAAACGAACCTGAATCTTCTTGCAGTAGTTGCATCATAGTTGCCAGTTTTACCTTCTTCGTCCACGTTACAGTCCTTTGGTCCAGATACAGAATTTTTTCCTAGTAAAATTTTATGTTGCTGCTCTACATATGGATGCAAGTTCTGTTAACTCTGTAATCAGATAGAAAAAATAACCTGATTTGTGTGGTATAATTTGTTAATAAAGAAATGCTGTATATTTGTTACCATTTTGTTACCCTTTAGATGCTCAGAGACCCTCCCCTCCCCAGTTTAACCAACAGTTTTATCAGGTAAATGAAAAAAATTAATAGAAATTAGTTTATTTACTTGGTTCTTGTAAATGATACCTCTGTGCTTTTATAGTTGTGCTTTGTTTCCTTTTCACTGTTTTATGTGAACAGTTTTATTGTTCATTTTTGGTGCTTTACACTGAATTACATAAATTTTTAATTTATCTCATACAGGCGACTAACATTTTTTAAAATATACTTTTAAGTTTATAATCTTAAAATTGAGACTTTTGTGTATGTATATTTGAAGGTGAGTACTTTTCTTTATTTGGCCCTGTGACAACAACATGCTTATTAAGCCACTGTCCTTTTTTTAGAATGGTCACTAAATATTTTTTACTGAGGCTCTGATTTTGTAGCAGTTTCTTTTACTAGTCCAGATGTCTGCTCAACCAAGTATAATTCAGTCTCAGAGGAGGTCATCTATAGCTGTTACTTAGATGTCAGCCAACCAGTGACTATGTTTAAGGAAAGGAACTGCAGTTATTAGTCTCTTACAAACACTTAGCCAACCTGTATTTTTATCGTTATTCACATAGAAATGTTAAAGGATTTCCTTGCTTTGGTAACTCGTGACAATGTAATGGGTGCTGAATGTAGCTTCACACCTAAGGTCTGCTTACTTCACTGACTTTCTGACCCTTAGGTGAGCCGCTTTAGGATTCTGTTTCCATTTCTGCCCAGAAGGTATAAATTCTTTGCATCTGTCATGGAATAATTATAAAGGCCAAACAAAACAGTAGAATCAGGAAAGCTAGAATGAAAAGGATCATGATTTGGTGAAAGAGTGTGAGTATAAATAAGGAGATCCATAATTCTTGGTATAAAACAAGTTGCCCTAGGGTAGACACTTAAAGAATTTGAAGAAAGGTAAGATGTTGGATTTTAGATGAATGATATTCAACAGAGACTATTCTGACTTTGGATTCTGACCTTTGAACCATTCTGCCTTCAGACGAGTCTTGGACATCCGTCATTTAGTAACTGAGTTGTCTGCTTTTCTTCTGCCAAAAAAGTATTTATTGTTACAGTTTGTCTTTTTAAGTAAAGTTGAATTTTATAAAGCATTAGTTCTCAGCTTTGTCTTTCATTTCTCTCTAGCCCCCAATGGGTGTAAAAAAAAAAAAAAGTCTCTCCCCCACCCCCAAGTAAATGCTTTTATTTTCCTAATCTTTTTCATCTTGGAAAATGTAGAGCAGTATGCCATTTAAACTTGGGTCTGACATTGTATTTTGTGACCGTGGATCTGTGTCTTGTGGGAGCATGGAGTTGTCATTTAGGTTGGTGATTGATGTCTGAACCTGATTCACCATCTTTTCTGCTGCAGTTCTACACGAATATGGTGAAACTTGTGGAAAGAATTTAATACTTCCTCTGCTTTTTTAAGAATGACTGGTTTGTAAGCCCCCGCTTTTTTGTTGTTAAGAACCACGCTCCAATTCCTAGGAGAAACAGATTAGGCTAAATATAAATGCCCATTCTTTAATGCTTGCCTGACTCAATAATGGTTTTTTCCTGTTTATGTTTAGTAATACATGCTTATTGCGGGAAATCTAGACAATACAGAAAAGGGGAAAAGGGCACTTTACTATTTTTGCATATTTCTTGCCAGTCTTTTAGCTACTTGTCTGCGATTTTACATAGTTTCATTCATTCTCGGTATAATTTGTGCCTTGATTTTTTTCTCAATCTGCAGGCATTATTCCATGTCATTAAAAACTATTCTGTGTGGATGTGCCATGCTTCCTGTTACCTTTCCCTGTTGGACATTTTAGGTTGCATCTCATGATGCAGTGTTACAGTTCATGTCTTTGTGCATAAATGATTTCCTTAGAATAAATTCCTAGAGGTGAATTCCTGAGTCAAGGATGTAAATACTTTGTAGTTTTTGATTCCTGTCATTTTTCCAAGTGGTTTTACTAAGTTATACTGTAACCATTTGGTATGAGAAGAACTGTCTAACCATAGTTTCCAAGAATATGTGCTATTTAGCTCTGTGCAGACATCTGCATTAAGACCCTCCACCTTCTGACCTTGGTGAGCTGGGGAAACTGATTTGGAGAAAATGGGCAGAGACTTTCCTGGGATGTCTCAGTTTCAAATATATGTATCTGATATGTTCCAGAAACACCTACATAAGGATATCCAAATGATTTTCTACATAGTTTTACTTGCACTATGAAGTAGCCCATTGTTACACTACATTTTCTGTTTTTAGTTAGAAAATCTTGCCTTTTCTTAAATCTTTTGTGCCTGGGGCCAGCCCTTGGTAGCCAGCTCTCTTTTTTTTCCTCTTCCTGTAGGCTCCATTTTGGCCTTTCTGAGCTCCCCAAAGCCAGTAGGATCTTCTGAGCCAGAGGCAGTCCAAACCAAACTGGAAGAGTGGTAAGGCTGAAACAACAACAAAAGCAGAGCTAAGCTTTGCTTTTTCACTTTGTCTTTTTGTGTTTTCAGTCCCATATTGGTGTTCTCAGGGCCGCTCTGGGGAAAGAAAAACAGATTGCTATCTTCGGATGCTCAAGGTATTATTTTCTTGATTGGCATACCACATTTCCCAGGCTGCTTTTTCTTTTTGAATGGATTTGAAGGCTGCTTTTGTGTTCTCAAAGCTCACCTCTTTTTATGTGAAGAAGAGTGTTGTTGTGTTGTAAAATATCCCTCTTATTTTGGCCTTCATCAAACTATTCAACAAATATTCAACGTGTTTTGTAAGTGTATGTGGGGTAGAGTAGTATAAAAGTTCTGGTCCCATACTTCAAAAGGGTTATAATCAAGTTTTCAAAGCTCAGGAATTCTTCCTACTAACAGACATGCTAAGAACCTTACAAAAATGTCACATTCCTTACCATGGTCCTTCAAAGGAAAGTAGTATTGTCTCTGTTTTGCAAAGGAAGAAACATAAATTTCGCAGTGGACTTGGCAGCCTGAAACAGACGTGCCTCCAAAGCCTTCTGACTAAACTGAAGTGACACTAATTAGGTAGGCTATTTGGGAGACTGATAGGGTAATTTAGACATAAAATTATGAGAACTGATTTCAGGTGATGGCCACAGGAATAAGGAAGGAGGGGATGCTGGAGCCATTTCAAAGGAAGACTCAAGATTCAGTGTCTGAGTGGTTATAGGAGTAAGGGCTGAGTCCATTTCTCAAGCCTGGGTAACCAGGATAATGGTGATATTACGAGACAGGAGGCAGTTAGACTGGACGTTAGTCATTTAGGGGAGACAGTGGTGAGTTTGATGGGAAGGGTGAGATTTCAGAAAGGGAATGTCCAAGAAGCTTATCTGTTCTGCAGTCTTAAGTGCAAACTTCCCTTGTCCTCCGTTTTCACCTTCACTTGTCTCCCTTCTATATGTATTCTAGTCACTCCCAATTGCTTACCCTCCCTCTCTCCTCCCTAATCCATGCTTGGCTGCATGTCGTTCTTTTGATTTTTCTCTTAACTGCCTTGCCATAACCAATTCGGCTGTCACCTGAAGGCCTGCCATAGCCTGTAGCTCTCACCAGTGTGGGCTGTGTCCACATTCCATGTATCTCGAGATGGTGGTTGCTGCCCTTCCTCTCTCTTGTAATTTCTAAATAATTTCTCCCAAAGCTTCTGACAAAAATCTGCCCCTTTTGCAGCCTATGCCAAGAAGTTATACTATCAGTTACCTCTACTCTTGCCACTGATCACTCCTTTGATTTCCTGAAGGCCTCACTTCCTAACTCACAGCACACTTTGCCATCTCCGATTCTTTCATATTCTCAGTATCTTCAGTGTTCTGGTGGATGATCCAACGCCCTGGCCAGTGAGATTTTTGGTTACCTCACCTTCAACATTTTCTTCCATTGAAACTCCCTACCACTGTTTAACCCTTTGTTTTCTTTGTACTTCTTGTCCAACTTAGACTCCTTCATTATCACAGCCTTCAGCATGTCCTCAGACCCAGTAGAATATACAGATAAGTGAATAGGGAGATTACAGTGCAGTGGTAAAAGGTACAGGGTGCTATAGGAGCACACAGATAAAGAGAGAACTAAGAATGTTGAGGATAGCTAGAAATTTGCTAAGTAATATTAAGAGAAGTATGTAAGATATGAAAAGCCTTGTAAAATACCAAGAAGTCATTGAAGAGTTTTCATGATCATTCACAGTAATGAGCATTTCTTGAGTTTGATATGATTATCTCCATTCTACAAATGTGGAAACAGATTCTGAGAGGGTAAGTGACTTGCCTAAGGTCGTGTAGATCGTAAGTGGGGAGCCAGGCTTCATACCCAGTTTTTAACTATCTTCTCAGAGAGGCCTTCCTTGACCATTCTATCTATAAAGGAGGTGTTTCCTAACTATTCTAATCTTACCACTGTTTATATCCTATATGGCAGATAGCACAACCTGTGTTTATTTTACGTATTAGTTTACTGTGTATTGTCTGTTTCCCCTGCTAGATTGTAAGCTCCATGAGGGCAGGGGTGATATCTTATTTCACTTGCATTCCAGAGCCTAACATGGTGTGGCGTATAGTAGGTGCTCAATAAATATTTGTGAATGAAGAAATGGTGGATCGTCCTTTGTATTTGACTTACGCTGACTGTGGAAATCACTTGATATCTGAGCAGCAGGCATTCACAAGGGAGGGAAACGAGGAGGCAGATGGATGAAAGATGCTGGGGATTTCAGAGGAAGTCAGCAAACTGACCTAATAGACTCTGAAATCTCAGGGGCAAGGGCCTGGAATGGGGGATTGGTAGGGCAATGCACAGTGGGGACAATAATGTGCGAGTAGGTGTTTTATTAAACCTGAAGGCCTAAGTGACCCCTCGTAGACTCAGCCTACTGTATATGTAAGGCTGGAGAAATTCTGCATGTAACCTCTGTATTTTGTACTAAGGACCAAGTCATCTGGGTCAGCTCTACTGCTCTGAGTTATGCAATACAACTGTAGGTGTAAACATTCTAATTTATCATCTTTAGTCTCTCAAGGCTAACAACTTCACCTAAGTCATTATTGGACTCTACTTTGTAACTGGAACAAGAATCAGTTAATTTGATGTCTCTGAAGTCATGCCCACATGACATTGGACCAGCTACAGGCTTGTCCTATAACATATGGGTAGTACTGAAACCATGGTAGTGTAAGAGCTCATCCAAAGAAGTTGATGAGTGAGGAAGGAAGAGAACTAGACAAGGAACACAGGAAGGGGATTGAGAAGGAGCAGCTGAGCTACCACAGAGGCCAAAAGAATGTATTCCAGGGTGTTTAGTGAAGCTAAAAGCTCTCATACGGGCTTCCCTGGTGGCGCAGTGGTTGAGAGTCCGCCTGCCGATGCAGGGGACACGGGTTCGCGCCCCGGTCCGGGAAGATCCCACATGCCGCGGAGTGACTGGGCCCGTGAGCCATGGCCACTGAGCCTGCATGTCCGGAGCCTGTGCTCCGCAACAGGAGAGGCCACAACAGTGAGAGGCCCTCGTACCGCAAAAAAAAAAAAAAAAAAAAAAAAAAAAAATCTCATACAATATAAAAAAGAGTACCCATTTAGAAAAAAATTTTAATTTCAGAAACACCATATTTGATTGAGTCTAAGGCATCTTTGCATATACAAAGAAAAATCTAAACTGTGGCCCATTGCCTTCAATCATATTGATCATAAGAGGTAGTCTATTAAAATGTGGGCGAGGATGAATATGCATATTAGAATTTAGGAATTATGGTAATCTATATCTTCCTTTTTCAGTGCATTGGTGAGGGTAAATCTAGGTTGCAGTGGGATGAGGACTGCAGAGTAATGAAGTGAGCAAGTGCAGATAACTCAAAAATTGGCTGTGACGAAGGGTGAGGCTGTAGCAATAGAATTACGTGTGGTTGAGGGATTTTTTTTTGAAGGCAGGAGAAACTTGCATCTCATTTAAATGCTAATTAGGAAAGGGGTAGAATCAGGAGAGGGGGGAGGTGAAAATGCAGTGGTGCAGGAGGAGTTGGCCAAGATCATTGGTACACCTAGGTTCCTGAGGAGGGAAGCTGGCATCCATATCACAGGCAGATGAAGGAATGGGCATGGACATGGGCATGTGTGTCATTTGGGTAGCAGAGGGTTTAAAGTTTTCACCTAATGGTTTTGCTCTCACATCTTTGAGAACCAAGTGATGTGGCAAGTTCCAGAAGTGGGGGGGGGGGGCTGAGAATGGAGGTAGGTACAAAGACAACAGAGATGGTTTGAAATGGTGGTCCTAGAGAATGGGAAAGAATGGACTAGAAAAGAACAGCAGTGAGTTGGACACAATGGACTTACAGCGGCATCCGTCTGGAGGACTATTCTTCAACACTGCTCATTGGTAAAGACTATTCAGAGTTGAGTTTTTGTCAAGTGGGTGCAACAGAAGAAAGAAAGAATATTTTGAACATGCTGGCAAGTAGCTGACATGATGGAATCTTAGTTGCCATCACACTCCTGAAATGATTCTTGCTGATGTCAAAATGTGCACATAATTGCCAAGTTCCATGAACTTGACTTTTACTAACTTCAACATTTGCGTTTGACCCAGTCCCTTCCATTCCTTGATTTTTGTGACCACACAATTCTTTATCTGTCTCCTTCAGGAACTCTTTTTCTTCTCTCTGTCCTGGAAATGTAAATGTAGATGAAACCTTGCTTGGTTAGCTGCCTTTCCCCAGCCACCTGACCCACACTGTTTGGCACACTCATCTACTCCACTAGAATGTAAGTTCCATGAGGGCTAAGATTTTGTTTCTTTCGTTAACCGTACTATTGCAAGTATCTAGAATAGCTTTTACTTTCAACCTATGTCATTATATTTGAAATGAGTTTCTTGTAGACAGCATATTGTTTTGGTTTTTTGGTAGCAACTTGATTGAGGTATAATTCACATGCTGTTTTAGTTTGCTAGGGCTGCTGTAAATTCCACAAACTGGGAATGACTTAAACTTAACAGAAATGTATTTTATCGCCATCTGGAGGCTACCAAGTCCGAAATCAAGGCTCAGCAGTGTTGGCTTCTTGTACAGGCTTTGAGGGAAGTCTGTTCAAGGCTTCTCATTTTGGCTTGTAGATGAACATCTTCACCCTCCATACATGTCTGTCTCTGTGTTCAAATTTCCCCTTTATAATAAGGATACTAGTCATATTGGATTAGGGCCCACCTTGATGACCTCATTTTAACTTGATCACCTCTAAAGACCCTTTCTCCAAATAGGGCCACATTCTGAGCTACTAGGGGTTAGGACTCCAACATTTATTTTTTGATGTGGTACACAATTCAACCCATAACACATGCAGTTCTCTTGTTCAAAGTGTACAATTCACTGGTTTCTAGTATATTCACAGAAATGTGCAACTATCACCATAATCAATTTTAGAACGTCATCCTTATGCCCCACAAGAAACTCCATACCCATTAGCAAGCACACACCCCTAATTTCCCCATCCTCACACCCTTCAGCACTAGGCAACCACTAATCTACTTTCTGTATATGTATTTGCCTATTCTGGATATTTAAGATAAGCTGAATCATATAATATGTGGCCTTTTGTGACGAGCTCATTTCAGTTAGCCTAATGTTTTCAGGGTTCATCCAGATAGCATATATCAGTACTTCATTCCTTTTTCTGACCAAGTAATATTCCATTGTATGGATGTACCACACTTTTGTTTATCCATCTTCCAGTTGATAGACATTTGGGTCATTTCAACATTTTGGCTCTTATGAATAAGACTGCTATGAACATTTGTGTATAAGTATATGTATGGACATATGCTTTCCTTTCTCTTGGGTTTTTTAATTGTATTTTTCAATCCTAAAATTTCTGTTTGGTTCTTCTTTTTCTTCGCTGAGACTTATTTTTCCAGTTGTTTCGGAATGTTTGTAATTGCTTATTGAAGCATTTTTATGATAGCTGCTTTAAAATCCTTTTCAGATCTGATTTTAACATCAGTGTCATCTCAATGGAATCTGTTGATTTTTAATTGAATCTTGGACATTGGGGTGTTATGAGACGAATTTATGTAAGTCTTCTGTTTTATCAGGCTTCTTCTGGCTTTGTACTGGTGAGACAAGGGGAGTGTCTCAATACTTCTAGATGTAGGTGTAAGTCCAGTTTCCCTCCTCGGCCTCCACTGACACCCCAGGGGGTAGGAGAACCTCCTTACTGCTGGGCAGAGATAGGAGTACTGGCTCCTCGCTAAGCAGGAGCCCTCCTGGTTAGGAAGGATAGGTTTGCCTTGTTACTGTTCCCCACATGGCCTTCACTGACACCAAGGGGAGATGGTTGGGCTCCTTACTGCCAGGCAGTGGTCAGAGTCCTGACTCTCCACTAGGCCTCCTCTGATACTAACACAGCACAAAGGTGGAGCAGGTGGAGTTGGAAGTCCAGGTACCCCACATACTTTCCACTGACAGTGGGGTTAGGATGAGGCTTGATAACGCCCGGCAGGCATGACAATCTCACTCAGCCTTCTCTGACCTCACCCCCCGCAACCAGAGGGGAAGGGTACCTTGTTACTTCTGGGCGAGAAAAGAAGCCTAGGCTTTTCACTCGGCCTTTGCTGATGGGTAGGAATGGGGCTTGAAATTTTTCCTGTGGTGTTTGACTGGAATGATTAATGTCTAAAATATTATCGAAAACACAAAACCCTAAGGTATCAAGGTGTTTTGTTTTCTCAATTAAAAGGCCATATAACAAGTGTTGGCTAATAGAAATCTCTAAGGAAAGAGTTCTGCAAATTGCTAGAAGTGTTTTTAAGAAGCTATCAGGTAAAGAATTAACAGTGGTTAATCTCGAATAAGCTGTGTATTCAGTTAGTCTGTTGTTCATATGGTATTTCATTGTTTTTTGCAAAGTTCTTTAAATTTCAGTGAACCCCTTGTTGGTCACAGATTCTGAATAGTTAACCTGCCTGTGGTTTTGTCATCCCCTTCTTGCTGGCAGCCATGGCAGAAGGTGAATGATATCAGAGAAGGATTTCCTGGGTGGGGAGAGCAGGAGAGAACAGCTTTTCTGAATACAAAAGTAATACACATTCATTGTAAATGAGTGATTATTGATGTAGGTGGGCTAATATATACCATATTTTTTTCCTGTTTTCTATTTGTTGCCCATGTTCTTTGTTTTTCTTTCCTCTCCTCTTTTTCTGCCTTCTCTAGTTTTAATTGAGCATTTTATACTATTCCATTTTTTTCTTGTCAGCATGTCAATTTATTTTTACAATTTTTCTTCCTTTCTTTCTTTTTTTTTTTTTTAGTGTTTGCCCTTGAGTTGGCAATATACATTTACAACTAATCCATGTTCTCCTTCAAATAACACTGTACGGGTAATTTAAATATCTTACAACAGAGTATTCCCAACTACTCCCTCCATCTCTTATGATATTGCTGTCATTCAATTAATTTATCTATAGCTATAGTCACTGAATGTTTTGTTGCTGTTATTATTTTTAACAAACTGTTAAAATAAGAATAAGGAAAATAAAAGATTTAATTTTACCTTCATTTACTCCTTTGATGTTCTTCCTTTCTTCATGTAGATCTGAGTTCCTGACCTATATTCCTGAAAATTTTCTTTCAACATTTTTTGCTATGTAGGTGTACTGTCAGCTAATTCCCTTTGTTTTTGTTTGGCTGGAAAAATTTTTATTTCTCCTTCATTTTTGAAGGATAATTTTGCTAGATACTGAATTCTAGGTTGGTGGATTTTTTTCCCTAACACTTTAAATAATTCACTACACTCTCTTATTGCTTACATGGTTTCTGAAAAGAAACCCAATGTAATTCTTATCCTGACTCCTCTGTAGGAGGATTTCTTTTTCCTTTGGTTTCTTTCAAGAATTTCTCTTCATCTTTTACTTTCTGCAGTTTGAATATGATATGCCTAGGTGTAGATTTTTTTTTATTATTTATCTTACATGTTCTCAGAGATTTCTGAATCTGTTGTTTGGTGTCTGCCATTAATTTTAGGAAATTCTCTGTGATTACTATTTCAGATATATCTTTTCCGGATGTATGCCCAGGAGTGGGATTGCTGGATCATATGATGACTCTGTTTTTAGTGTTTTAAGGAAACTCCGTACTGTTTTCCATAATGGCTGCACTAATTTGCATCCCTACCAACAGTGTGGGAGTGTTCCCTTTTCTTCACCCTCTGGTATTCCCATTATGTGTATGTCATAACTTTTGTAACTGTCCCACAGTTCTTGAATGTTTTATCCTTTTTCTTTTCATTTTCTCTTTGTACTTCAGTTCTGGAGGTTTTTATTGACATTTCTTCCTTCAAGTTTACTGATTCTTTCCTCAGCCATATCCAGTCTATTGATGAGTCCGTCACAAAGGCATAGTTCATTTCTGTGATAGTGTTTTTTATTTCTAGCATTTCTTTTTGATTCTTTCTTAGAGTTTCCATCTTTGTTCTTATATTACCTATCTGTTCCTTCATGTTGTCCACTTTTTTCATTAGACCCTCTACCGTATTAAGCATAGTTGTTTTAAATCCCAGTCTGACAATTTCAACATCTCTTCCATATGTAGGTCTGGTTCTGATGCTTGTTCTATCTCTTCAAATTGTGTGGGGTTTTTTTGGTAAATTTTTAATTGAAGTATAGTTGATTTACAATATTGTGTTACTTTCAGGTGTATAGCAAAGTAATTCGGTTATACATATATATGTATATATATTTGTTATTTTAAAAATTCTTTTCCATTATAGTTTGTTACAAGATATTTAATATAGTTCCCTGTGCTATACAGTAAATCCGTGTTGTTTATCTATTTTTTATATATGGTAGTGTGCATCTGTTAATCCCATACTCCCAATTTATCCCTACCCCCACCTTCCCCTTTGGTAACCATAAGTTTGTTTTCTTTGTCTATGAGTCTGCTTCTGTTTCATAAATAAGTTCATCTGTACTATTTTTTTTAGATTCCACATATAAGTGATGTCATATAGTATTTGTCTTTGTCTGAATTACTTCACTTATTATGGTAATCTCTGTGTCCATCCATGTTGCTGCAAGTGGCATTATTTCATTCTTTTTTATGGTTGAGTAATAATCCTTTATCCGTTCATCTGTTGATGGACACTTAGGTTGCTTCCATGTCTTGGCTATTGTAAATAGTGCTGCTATGAACATTGGGGTGCACATATCTTTTTAAATTAGATCTTTTGTCTTTTCCGGATATATGCCCAGGAGTGGGATTGCTGAATCGTATGATAACTCTATTTTTAGATTTTTAAGGAAACTCCATACTGTTTTCCATAATGGCTGCACTAATTTACATTCCCACCAACAGTGTGGGAGTGTTCCCCTTTCTCCACACCCTCTCCAGCATTTATTATTTGTAGACTTTTTGATGATGGCCATTCTGACCAGAGTGAGGTGATACCTCATTGTAGTTTCGATTTTCATTTCTCTAATAATTAGCAGTGTTGAGCATTTTTTCATGTGTCTGTTGGCCATCTGTATGTCTTCTTTGAAGAAATGTCTGTTTAGGTCTTCTGCCCATTTATTGCTTGGATTGTTTGTTATTTTTGTTATTGAGTTGTATGAGCTGTTGTATATTTTGGAAATTAAGCCCTCATTGGTCATATTGTTTGCAAATATTTTCTTCCAGTCCGTAGGTTGTCTTTTCATTTTGTTTCTGGTTTCCTTTGCTGTGCAAAATCTTCTAGGTTTGATTAGATCCCATTTGTTTATTTTTGCTTTTATTTCTATTGCCTTGGGAGACTGACCTAAGAAAACATTGGTACGATTTATGTCAGGCAATGTTTTTCCTGTGTTCTCTTCTAGGAGTTTTATGGTGTCATGTCTTATATTTAAGTCTTTAAGCTATTTTCAGTTTATTTTTGTGTATGGTGTGAGAGAGTGTTCTAGCTTCATTGATTTACATGCAGCTGCCAGCTTTCCCAACACCACTTGCTGAAGAGACTGTCTTTTCTCCATCATATATCCTTGCCCCCTTTGTTGAAGATTAATTGACTATAGGTGGGTGGGTTTATTTCTGGGCTCTCTGTTCTGTTCTGCTGATCTATCTGTCTGTTTTTGTGCCAGTACCACGTTGTTTTGATTACTGTAGCTTTGTAGTATTGTCTGAAGTCTGGGAGGGTTATGCCTCCAGTTTTGTTCTTTTTCCTCAGGATTGCTTTGGCAATTCTGGGTCTTTTGTGGTTCTGTGTGAATTTTAGGATTATTCTAGTTCTGTGAAAAATGTTATGGGTAATTTGATAGGGATCACATTAACTCTCTGGATTGCTTTGGATATTATAGCCATTTTAACTATTAATTCTTCCAATCCAAGAGCATGGGATATCTTTCCATTGCCTTGAATCATCTTTGATTTCTTTTATCATTGTTTTATAGTTCTCAGCTTGTGAGTCTTTCACCTTGGTTAGGTTTATTCCTAGGTTGTTTTTGTTTGTTTTGTTTTTTGATGTAATTTTAAATGGGATTGTTTTTGTTGTTGTTTTGGGTTTTTTTACTTTCTCTTTCTGATATTTTCTTGTTAGTGTAAAGAAATGCAAAATATTTCTGTATATTAATCGTATATCCTGCTACCTTGCTAAATTCATTTATCAGTTCTAATAGTTCTTGTGTGGAGTCTTTAGGGTTTTCTATATAGAGTATCATGTCATCTGCATATAATGACAACTTTACCTCTTCCCTTCTGATTTGGATACCTTTTATTTCTTTTTCTTGTCTAATTGCTGGGGGTAGGACTTCCAATACTACGTTGAATAGAAGTGGTGAGAGTGGGCACCCTTGTCTTGTTCCAGAATTTAGCAGGAAGGCTTTCAGCTCTTCACCATTGAGTACTGTGGGTATGCTGGCTGTGGGTTTGTCATAAATGGCTTTTATTATGTTGAGGTATGTTGGGAATTCCCTGGCAGTCCAGTGGTTAGGACTCAGCGCTTTCATTGCTGGGGCTTGGGTTCAGTCCCTGGTCCAAGAACTAAGATCCTGCAAGACGCGTGGCCAAAAAAAGAGAGAGAGGGGAGAGAGAGATATGTTCCCTCTCTACCCACTTTGGCAGGAGTTTTTATCATGAATGGATGTTGAATTTTATCAAATGCTTTTCTTGCATCTATTGAGACAATCATGCAGATTTTGTCTTTTCTTTTGTTGTGGTGGTGTCTCACATTGATTTGTATATGTTGAACCATCCTTGTGACCCTGGAATGAATCCAACTTGATCATGGTCTGTGATTGTTTTATGTGTTGTTGGATTCAGTTTGCTAATATTTTGTTGCGGATTTTTGCATCTATATTCATCAAAGATATTGGCCTGTAATTTTCTTTTTTGGTAGTGTCTTTGTCTGGTTTTGTTAGTATTCCCTACTCTTTGATCTTTTGGAAGAGTTTAAGAAGGATAGGATAAGTTCTTCTTTGTATGTTTGCTAGAATTCACCAGTGAAGCCATCCAGTCTGGATTTTTGTTTGCAGGGAGGTTTTTAAAAATTTTATTGGAGTATAGTTGATTTACAATGTTCTGTTAGTTTCAGGTGTACAGCAAAGTGATTCATTTATACATATACATATATTCATTCTTTTTCAGATTCTTTTCTCATATAGGTTATGACAGAATATTAGGTAGAGTTCCCTGTGCTATACAGTAGGTCCTTGTTGGTTATCTATCTTATATATAGTAGTGTGTGTATGTTAATCTCAAGCTACTGATTTATCCCCACCCCCCACTTTTTTTTTTATTTCAGATTCTATTCATATCTAGTGATTGGTCTGTTCAAATTATCTGTTTCTTCCTGATTCAATTTTGGCAGGCTGTACATTTCTAGAAACTTGTCCATTTCTTCTATGTTGCACACTTTGTTGGCATATAACTGTTCATAATATTTTCTTATGGTATTTTGTATTTCTGCAATGTCAGTTGTTATTTCTTATTTTTCATTTCTTATTTTGTTTATTTGGGTCCTCCCTCTTTTCTTCTTGAAGAGTCTGGCCAGAGTTTCGTTGATTTTGTTTAGCCTTTCAAAAAACCAGATCTTGGTTTTATTGATTTTTTTCTATTTTTTAATCTCTAGTTTATTTTCTCTGATCTTTATTATTTCCTTCCTTCTGCTAACTTTAGGTTTTGTTTGTTTTTTTCTAATTCTTTTAGGTGGTAGGTTAGGTTAGTTGGGATTTTTCTTTTTGAGGAAGGCCTGTATCATTATGAACTTCCCTCTTAGAACTGCTTTTGCTGCATCCCATAGATTTTGTATGGTTGTGTTTTCATTATTGTTTGTCTTGAGGTATATTTTAATTTCCTCTTTGATTTCATCATTGACCCATTGGTTTTTTCAGTAGCATGTTTTTTAGTCTCCATGTAATCATTTTTTCCTCATTTCTCTTTCTGTGGTTGAGTGTGCATTGTAATTTTTTTTTTTTTTGAGGTATGTGGACCTCTCACTGTTGTGGTCTCTCCCGTTGCGGAGCACAGGCTCCGGATGCGCAGGCTCAACGGCCATGGCTCACGGGCCTAGCCACTCTGCAGCATGTGGGACCTTCCCAGACCGGGGCACAAACCCGTGTCCCTTGCATCGGCAGGCGGACTCCCAACCACTGTGCCACCAGGGAAGCCCTGCATTGTAATTCTTGTTGTAAGCCAGACATGATCTACTGGGTAGAAGGAACCCAGTACTCATTCCTGTGAAGATTTCTGTTCTTGGGCTTCTACTATTTTTAGGTGGTGATTCTCTGTATCTGCTTGTCCCTCTTCAATTTTGAGGGCAGTGGTTTGCACTGTGATGTTAGTTTTCTGCTGGATCTAAGAAGAATTGTTGGTTTTCAGCTTGCTCAGCTTTTTTCTTATTGTTAGAGTAGAGTGACAACATCTGAGCTCCTTTCATGCAGGACTGGACTCTCTCCAGCTTTTGAAGGAGACTGTTGGCCACCTCCTGTGGCCTGCTCTTGCCACTACTCCCACTTTTGCCCTGTGGCATAGAAATCTCTTGAGGAAGAAAGATGGGACAATCATAGGTATCATCTGGTTGATTTTCCCATCTCTCTGGCATTGCTTGCCTTCATTGCCAAATGTCCGGTGTCTTGAGAACTATTATTTTGTATATTTTGTTTTTTTTATTATTTCAGGTAGAGGAGTAAATATGATTGCTGTTATTCCATCTTGGCCTGAGGCCAAAGCAACAGGTTTTATTTTTAATAATAATATTTAATGCCAGTGTTCCTCCCAAACACTCTCTACTTACAGCTTTATTTTTTGAACATGTCTAATACTTTAAGTGAATAAGGCGAGAATTAAAGGAAGCACCCCTTTCTCTACCCAGTGGAGCTGTGTCTAAACCAAATTTGGCAACATTTATCTTTGGTTTTCCAAGCTTCCCTGTTCTAAACTCTTTTCCTCACTGATTTTACCTCTTTTTGTCCAGGATTTAAGAGCCCACAAGGCTTTTCTCCCATATGCTCTTACCTCCAAGTCAGTCTTTTTCTTTTATGTCATCAGATGATAGCTCAACTTAGAGCATCCCCACCCATGTCTTAAGTTAAAGAAATAAAACTCTAGCAGTCTGATTAGGTCCTGGAAAGCATTTTACTTTAGTGGGGGAAGAAGTGCCAGTAATAGCATTCTAACTTAAAAATGCTATAGAGTTGTATTTTCCACATCATGATTTCATCTGAATCTTGTAGCCTCTTTGTATTGTAGGTTGGACAGGTGATGTTTGATGACCTGTGCATCACTAAAGCAATGTGAGTTACCTCTGAGCAGCACAGTAGTCCAGGAAGTAGAAAGGAAAGTGAGCTATAAGAAACCCTGAACTGTATTTTACAATTGACTATTGAACAACACAGGTTTGAACTGCACAGGCCCACTTATATGTGGAATTTTTTTTTTAAACTAAATACATACTACAGTACTACATGATAGTTGAATCTTTGGATGTAGAATCTAGGATATGGAGGGCCAACTGTAAAGTTACACATGGATTTTTGACTGGGCAGAGCGTCAGTGCCCCTAACCCTGACATTGTTCAAGGGTCAACTGTATTAGCTAATTTTGTTCCTATTTTCAGCTTGTACACTCTTCCCCATTTCCTTCCCTGCAGCTGCCTTTAAGGCAGACTCAAGGAAAGCCTCTTTCAAGTTGCTTTACCATTATCCCCATCCTGCCATTTTTGTCCTTCAGGTCCATCTCAAAATTCACTTGCCTCTAGCAAAAAGTAGACATAACTAATGAGGAGTGAAGCACTCCCTGTACATGGTAGAAGATAATCCTGAGTAGCTGGGAGAAGAGAGGAAACTGTTTTGTTAATGTATACCTTTCTGTATCTTTTGAATTTTGAACTGTATGAATATATTACTTATTTTAAAAGACTAAGTGAAAAGAGGACTTTGGCTTTTTTTTTTAAAAATGTGGAATATGAGCCAATACTGGTCTCTTGATGGTTTACATAATGATTTGGAGAAACCACATATTTTCAGAGCCGATCAGCTGTCTCTTCATTGCATTCGTGTGTTGGGGATACAGAAGCCCAGCTTTTAATTCTTGAGGAAAACCTCGTTCTATCTCAGCAGGTTATGACACGTGTTTTCCTGCTTCTTTGTATGCCTAGTAATCTTTGTTTAGATGCCAGACATTGTAAATTTTACCTTGTCAGGTGCTGAATATGTTTGTGTTCCTATGAGTAACTTGAGCATTGTTCTGAGATGCAGTTATGTTACTTGGAAGCATTTGATTCTTTCAGGTCTTGCTTTTATGATTTCTTAGGAGCTTCCAGAACAGTGATTTCTCTAAGGTTAGCTATTTCCCACTACTGAGGCAAGAACTTCCTGGTTATTGTACCTAATTCCCCTTGAATTGTGAGGTTTTACACTCTAGCTATTGGGAGTGGGCACCATTCCTGGTCCTGTGTGGGTTTGACATTGTTCCCTCTAATTCTTTTGGATGTTTTCTCCCTAACCTCAGATAATTTCCTCACATGCATTTACTGATAGCCTCTGTGATGAATTCCTGAGGGAGTCCCTCTCTGTTTAGCTCCTTGTCTCTGTTCTCTGTCCTGCAAATTCTCACCACCTTGGTCTCTCTGGACTCTCAGCTCCATTTCCTCAATCCGGGGGATCTGATGGGCTTTGCCTGGGTTCTCTTCTGTGCTGCAGCTTGGAAACTCTCAAGGCAGTAAGCTGGGGCAATTGTAGGGCTCACCTCATTTGTTTCTGTTCTCTCAAGGATTACTGTCCTTGATTGCCTGATATCCAGTATCTTAAAAGCATTTGTTTCATATATTTTGGGGATATTTTGATTGTTGCAGGCAGAAGGATAAATCCAGTCTCTTCTTGGTTGGAAGGGAAGTCACTAAATTTTTATGTTTTGGATTTCTCTCCTGGAATGTAATGATTAAAAGTTCATGATGGAGAAATGAGATATAACACTTTCTCTAATTTTATTTAATTTAAACCATTGTCATAAAAAACATGCACATCGCTAACAATGTTAGGAAATATAGTAATAACTTTTGAGTCTCATTTTTGACTTGAAAAATATCCTTGATAATATTCTTTCTGAAAAACGAACTCATCATAATTGAAACTCAGAGTAATGACATGTTTACCAACAGTGGATTATACTTCTATGCATTTAGCTTGATTAAGTGCAAACTGTGTTAAAATAAAATTCAAATAGTATGGCAATGACCCTTCCATTAGGAACTGACCTTAATAAGCTAGATAATCAAATGGAACCTCATTCTACAAAAGATTAAAAGACCTGTTCCTTCCATTTCATATATTCATCACA
Organism: Delphinapterus leucas; assembly: GCF_059928025.1. NCBI lineage: Eukaryota > Metazoa > Chordata > Mammalia > Artiodactyla > Monodontidae > Delphinapterus > Delphinapterus leucas. The sequence goes on along the minus strand of NC_143142.1, from coordinate 62,922,954 downwards.
CGCTCTTCTCTATTTTTCCTGTGCTATTTGTCTCAGTTGGCTGTAGTGTTTACTGAGATACATCTAGTTCTTGTAGAGTTCGTAGGTGTGCTCACTTAGGTATTTTCTATTCTAATATCTCTTTTGGTAGATATTTATAATATCTATATATATATATTTGAAAATACTGATTGTGACTCACTACACTGATTTCCTGACACATTAAATTGAAACATCGAGTTCTTGCAAAGAGTCTATAGCTATTTTTCTATTCTATTCTGATATCTAACTATTATTTTAAAATTCTCATTGTGACCCACTTCATTGATTTCCTAACACATTAAACTGTGTCAACCAGCAGTTTGATAAGCATTGCCTGACAACACTGGATGTTGTCCAGTTCGCCAGGTTCAAACAGGCACCTATTTGAACCTAGCCAGGTTAGTAGCTCCTGCTAGAACAACCAAGAATCCTGGATTTTAAAAAGTACTTTTTTTAAAAAAAAGCCTTGAAACATTGATCAACTAGCAAAAAATCAAGGAATTCTCAAGGAAGAAGTTGAGTAAAAGTGGGAGATCCAGAGAGTAAAGCATAGCACTGCTGCAGCTGGCTTCAGCAGTTATTTGTTGCAGTTATTTGTTGAACCAGAGGAATTGACTTTGGCTTTCACAGGCTCTGGGGCATGACTACAGCAAGCAAATCTCAGAGGTTCTAAATGTCTAATATGTGATATTGTCCCCACAGAGCCAGAGCCCAAAGGGCTGTGCCCGTAGTATAAAGATGACATAGAAACAATCCCACTCTCTGAGGGAACCACAAGGAATCTTAGCTTTAGCGAAGGAGAGAAATTACTGCTAAACATTGGGAACCACAAGGCTTCACACAGTCTTGTGGCTTAAATGCACAGTATTAAATGTTTTGACAAAAACTTCACCCTAAGAAGTTAGTGTCCCTCCAGAACGGTAGTGCTCCATGGTGCCTGGAAGATGTAAATGCACATTCACTCTGGAAGAACCTACATTCACCCCAGAAAAACTTCCAAGGCAACTGAGCTGCTTGAAGTAAAACAAAAATCTTCAGTTTACGATGATCAAGAGGAAGAAACAATGAAACAACAAAAACCTTCACGGACTTCAGATAATGAAATTATCAAAGACTATAAAATGACCATCTTAGCATGTTTAATGAAGTGAAAAACAAGACTGAAAAATATATGCAATAAATGAATTATAAAGTATATCCAACTAAATGCTGAAAGGTACCAAATAGAACTTGTAGAAGTGAAAATGATTGAAAAATTAAAATCTATGTACAGGTTTAACCACAGATTAAACTCAGGTCTGAAAGTTAATGAACAAGGTAAATGCTTTGCAAACTTTAATGTGCATGAAAATTATGTGGGAATGATATTAAAAGGCAGGTTATGATTCTGTAGGTGTAAAATAGGGCTTGAATTTCTGCATTTCTAAAAAGCTCAGAGGTGAGCAGGATCCTCCAGATTCAAGGAGGAATAGCAAGAAATTTCAGAATAAGTCAGAAGTCATCTAAAATGCAGCTCAGAAGTATAATGAGATGGAAAATATAAAGAAGTGGTTATGAGACATGAATGATAGAGTGAGAAGGTCTAATATGTTTCTAGTTGGAGTCCCAGAAGAAAGGAAGAGAATGAATGGGAAAGAGACAATATTCAAAGAGATCATGGCTGAGAATTTTTCAAAACTGATGAAGGATATCATGCCACAGATTCAGGAAGGTAATAAATTCCAAACAGAAATAAGAAATTTACACCTTGACATATCAGAGTAAGACTTTAGAACACCAAAATAAAGAGGAAACTATTAAAATCAAAGAGAAAATAGATATCTTCAAAGGTTTGACAGTTAAACCAATAGATGATCTCTCATTAGCAACAATGCAAGCCAAAAATGGACACTTCAGTGTGCCCTGGAAGAAAAATAATCTAGAACTCAGTACCAAGTGGAACTATCTTTCAAGTATGAGAGTAAAATATATTTTCACTTGAGAACAGAAATTTGCCCTAATAAACCTTCGCTAGAAGATGATATAAATCAGATAGGATAGAAGGAAGAAATCCCACATGGAAGAGCTCAGATGTGAGACAGAGGCCACAGAAAGTGACTGATTAGCGGATGTTGACTAAATAACAATTCATTGTGTGATTTTAAAAAGGGAAAAAAGATAGAATTAAAATCATAAGAGGGACTTCCCTGGTGGTCCAGTGGGTAAGACTCCACGCTCCCAATGCCGGGGGCCTGGGTTCAATCCCTGGTTGGGGAACTAGATCCTGTATGCATGCCACAATGAAAATTCCACATGCCACAACGAAGATCCTGTGCTGCAACTAAGACCTAGCATAGCCAAAATAAATAAACAAATAAATATTTTTAAAAAATCATATGAGTGGCATATGAGTGGGGAGGAACCTAAATGCCCATCAACAGATGAATGGATAAAGAAGTTGTGGTACATATATACAATGGAATATTACTCAGCCATAAAAAGGAACGAAATTGAGTCATTTGTTGAGATGTGGTTGGATCTAGAGACTGTCATACAGAGTGAAGTAAGTCAGAAAGAGAAAAACAAATATTGTATATTAACACATGTATGTGGAACCTAGAAAAATGGTACAGATGAACTGGTTTGCAGGGCAGACATTGAGACACAGATGTAGAGAATAAATGTATGGACACCAAGGGGGGAAAGCCACTGAGGGGGGGGATGGTGGTGTGCTGAATTGGGCTATTGGGATTGACATGTATACACTGATATGTATAAAATTGATGACTAATAAGAACCTGCTATATAAAAAAATAAAATTAAAAAACATGAGTGGCATATGAGTGGGGAGGAAGTGATGAGGCTTTTTATTGGCAAAGAAGAGGCTAAGATATTAATCTGCTTTAGATTACACGTTGTCATTATTGGAATAACTGCCAAAAAAAAAATGGAGACAGAGTGAACAGCTTCCAAACTGGTAGGGGGATAAATGGGATGTAAAAACATAATTCAAATGATAGAAATGGAAGATAGAAGTAGAAACATCAAAATTGTGGGATAAATGGAAAGCAAAAATTAGTTGATGTAAGTCCATATATCTCAAAAATTACATTGTGAAAATGGATTAAGTGCTTCAGGTATATTACAAAGATGGTCAGATATCAAATAATATGCTGTTTACAAAAGACATTTGAAACACAAGAGTGCAAAAATGCTAAACTTAAAAAGATCAAATTCTGGGCTTCCCTGGTGGCGCAGTGGTTGAGAGTCTGCCTGCCAATGCAGGGGACACGGGTTCGTGCCCCGGTCCAGGAAGATCCCACATGCTGCGGAGAGGCTAGGCCCATGAGCCATGGCCGCTGAGCCTGCGCGTCCGGAGCCTGTGCTCTGCAACGGGAGAGGCCACAACAGTGAGAGGCCCACGTACGGCAAAAAAAAACAAACAAAAAAAAGGATCAAATTCTAACCCAGGGAATTTTGAGGTAGTTGTATTAATATCAAACAAAATGGCCACAAAATTATTAGATAAAACAATTTAAAAGTTATATGCACCTAGTAACATAGCCAAAATATATATTACAGAAAATGTAAGAACTGCAGGGAGAATTAAAAAAAATCCAGTCATTACAGGAAATAGTAACACACCTGTCTTTGTAAGGGATAGAGCAAACACTTAAAAAATTAGAAATGTACAGAATTAAGCATTAACAAACATGACTTAATGAATATATATAGAATACTATATCAAACAACTGCAGAATATACTTTTTTAAAGCATAGATGGGACATTTCATAAAGATTTCAAAAAGTTAAAATACAGAAGTATGTTCTCTAACCACAGTGCAGTTAAGCTAGAAATCAGTGCAAAAAATTACATGTCTAGAAATTAAGCATAAATAATTCATGGGTTTAAGAAGAAATTGTATGACTCTATATACAAAACAGAAACAGACAGACATAGAAAACAAACATCGTTACCAAAGGGAGAGGGAGGGGAGGAGGGACAAATTAGGAATATGGGATTAACAGATACAAACTATTATATATAAAATAGATAAGGAACAAGGATTTCCTGTGTAGCACAGGGAATTATACCCAATATCTTGTAATTTTTTACAAGATAATTACAGTATCTTGTAATAACCTATAATGAAATATGAACTGCAAAAAAACTAAATCACTGTGCTGTACACTCAAAACTAGCACAGCATTGTAAATCAGCTATACTTCAATTAAAAAAAAAGTTTTATTAGAGATTAGAAAGTATTTAGAATTGAATGACATTAAAAACACAATATATATAAACTTTTGGGATATATCTAGAGTAATACTTGGAGGGACATTTGTAGCCTCAAATATGTATATTAGAAAAGCTAGGCTGAAAATTGATGAGGCGAACATCCATATTAAGTTAGAAAAAGACTGGCATTATAAGTCAAAAAATAGAAGGAAAAAGTAAGAGTAGAAATAAATACAACAGAAGAATACAATAGAGAGATCAATATGTTTTCACCCCACTCCCCACAGCCTTCTTCCCCTTGCAAACTCTAACCCTTCAGATTCCAGTTTAGCCATCCCCTCATCTAGGGTAGTGGTTCTCTAAGTGTGCATTCTGGGAATTTATCAGAAATACAAATTTGTGGTTCAGACTTACTGGGGGTGAGGCACAGCAATCTGGGCCTTGATGCTCTGTATACATTAACCAGGAGCCCTCCAGGGGATTCTGATGCCTGTTTAAGTTTAAGAACCACTGTTCAAACCACTGCTGAAACTTGAGTTTGTATCAGAATCCCCTGGAGGGCTGATTTAGTGGAATTTCTAACAAGTTCCCAGGGGATGTTAATGCTCTTCTTTTAGAGACCACTGTTTTAGGGGCTTTTAAAACATGCCCAGGAGATTCTGGTTGGATTAATCTGGGCTGTGGCTTTGGTTTGGCAATCTGACAAACTTCCATGTGTTCCTAATATACAGCCACTTCTCCAAGAAAACTTCACCAACCATCTGTGCCCTCCCAAGCTTTGAGCACATCTCTCTGGGGAGTTCTCCTAGCACCCTGTGCTTCCCTTCTCTGTAGCAATTATTTTGCAGCCCAGGACGGACAACTGTCTGCTTGTCTGTCCCTCTCACCAGAGGATAAAGCTCTTGTAGGCAAGGACCTTGTCTCCTTTGCTCTTCTACCCTTAATGCTTCAGTAGCCATTCAGTAAATATTGGTTGAATAATTAATACATGAAATGCCTCTGTTAGTAGTACTTACCAGCTGGGTGGTGATAGTCTCCTTTGACACTCACAGAAGCACAAAGAAAGGCATGCGTTCTGTAGTTTGGGATGAGGTTTCTGGAGGGAGAAGAATCAGTAGGGGAACTGAATCAGACATTCCCCGTCACTTGGAATTGAGCAGTCTGGCAGGACCCTGTCGTAATGGCTAAGAGTGTGGACTGCCTGGGCTCGAATTCTGCCTCCCTGTCTGCCATTTACTAGTGTGATCTTGGCAAAGTTAACTAAGCACTCTATATTCCAGTTTTCTCTTGTGTAAAATGAGGATAATAAAAGTACTTTCCTTTTGGGTTTGTCTTTTTTGAGAATTAAAATATATGTAAAGCTATCAGAGCAATACCTAATACTTATTAAGTACTATTATTCTACTCCCTTTTAATTTATGGAAGTGATGAAAAATTATTCGATTATTACATCTCAGGCCAGAATAAATGGCTCGCATTTGCCAAGCCTTTAATTAAGCCCAAATATGATTCTTCCTCCTAAGGATGACCACAAATGCGACCAAAGTAAAAAAATTAGTGAAGCAATGAAAGCTGATAAAATTATTAAACCAAAGGCATTAAAGTATTTGCTAACATGAACTCATATTTTTCACTCAGTTTTGGTATATTTTCTAATTGGATGTATTTTGCATATGATAAGGTTATTACACTTTTCTTACTTTGTAGCTAGTGCCAAGCTTACATTTTATTGGTCTTACTGATTTGGCAATCCACCCCCTGCCCCCAGTTTGAGGTTCTCTGTTAGGCTTAGAGATAAAATTGCTGTGAGCTCTGTAGAGAGGTAAAGGTATTAAAACACAGTGCCTGTACTGACATGCTGACTTTATTAGGGATATTTAAAAATAGCCTTTTATGTAACTTTTTTCCCCAAAGAGCTATATCCCATAATCCAATGAGGAATATACAGCAGAAATCTCTCTCTCTCTCTCTCTCTCTCTCTCTCTCTCTCTCTCTCATTTCCCCAAAGGAAACCAAGCTACAGACTGTTCATCAAAGGTCAAACAGGACTCCAAATTGATTTCCAACCCAAGACATTTCCCATCAGGCGTGCTGTCTCTGGAAGGAGCAGTAGCCATCTTACATGAGGCTTGGGAGGTAGTGGCAGGTAGTCATCAAAGGACACTGTAAATTCACTCATTTCATCCAAATCCACAAGCTCTTACCCCAGTGGTTCCCAGCGCTGCCTGCACGTCCGAGTCACCTGGGGAGCTTTCACAAAGTAACCTGTGACCGGGCCCCACCACAGACCAGTTAAGTCAATTTCTGGAGAACGGGGGTCCAGCATGGACATTTTTTAAAAGCCTGGGGCAGGGGAGTGGGATGGGGAGATTCTAAGGTGCAGAACCATAGTGCCTGGAAGTAGGATAAATATCTGGAATGAATGAGTATGAGAATGAACCCGCAGGACTGTAGGAAGTTGCAGTGCACTGAGGCTCAGTCACCTGCCCGTGGAGAGGGTTAATTGTTCCAGAGGCTCCTGTCTACAGGAGAGAATTCTAGCCCTGACGTTGTCAAATATAGGGATAGAAGGAGAAATAAATATTGAAACTCTGGTTCCTTTTCCTTCTCCCCCTACCCCCCGACTCCCTCTTCCCCTTACACCTAGACTAGATGTTCATCCCAGTTGGGTTCCAGCCCCCAGGCCTTTGTGCTAAGTTAGAAAGTCGCCTGGTCTTGCTGGCTGCCCTACACCCGCCCTTCAGCCCTTTGTCGGAGTATTGCTGCAGGTTCTGCACGGTTTGGGAAGGTCTGGTTCTCCCCACCCAGACTAAGACAGTCTTCCAAGCCTGGGAGGGAGACGGTGGATTTCTAATGGTGACGCAGTACCCCTCAAGGCTGCTGCTACCCAAGGGGTTGAGTGGGACTGCCAGGGTCAGCCAGCGGTGTGCCAGGAACTCTGTTCCCACTCAAGTCAAAGAAACCTACAATCCAGGAACCAATGATCTGTACCTGGGACCTCTCAGACCTCAGCGCCTCTTCAGTATGCGAGTGGGGGAAGCTCTCCATGTACTTGAGGCTGAATTTCCTGCCTCCTCCGAGGGTGGGGGTAATGTGGAGGTGCAAGCAGGATTATATTTATTTAAAGGAAATAAACACAAATGCCGGAGTTTATGAACAGATCCACTCCTGCTATGCATGCCAGAAAACAGAAAGGAATTAGCCTTCACTGAGTGTCTAATAAGAGCTAACAGTTATTGACCCCTTACTCCGTGCAAGGCACTGGTTAGCTCATGTAGTCAGCCCAGTGACCCTGTGAGGGTGGAGATGTTGAGGAAGTGAGTGGGAATCACTCGTCCAGATTCACACAACTGCTAGGTGAGGAAAATGAGATTAGAATTCAGGCTGCCGCATTCCAGCCTCTTACTCAAATTGCTGGCTATGTCTCTTCACCTACATCTTCTCACTCAGTCCTCAAAACAAACCTTAAGGCCAGTGATGTTTCACCCACATTACGTCAAGGAGACTGAAGCACTAGGAGCTACACTTGCCCAACATCTCACAGCTAGTAAATGGTGGACCCAGGGTCTGTCAGGTGATAAATACAAATTCTTTCTAATTCTGCATGTTGCCTCTGCCAGATGCCTCACCTCATTCTGTCTCCCCTCCCTCCCTGAGGGAACAGTTGATGACAGAGCCAGTCCTTGCCTGGTTCAAGTAAGGCAGACACATAACCATCTGTAATGTAAGTAATTATACTATAATGTGATAGGTGGTAAAACAGAATTCCATGTAAAGTGTTATGGGCAGTGGGGATGGAGTAACTGCTCTGTCTTAGAGGAGGGAGGGCAAAGTTCTGGCAGACAACCGAAGGAAGAAGGATATTTTCAGGTGGATCCATTCATCCAAGTGAAGATGTCACCATGGGAAAAGGCCCAAGAAGTGAGAGGACTTGTATTTAAGCAAAGGTTGATCCAGGTTTTGTAGAATTTGGAAATTATATGATTTTGGGGTCCCTCTTTAGGAAAATACAATATTAGGAATACAAGGTTAGGTATGAAAGTAAATATTCACTGAGAAAGAAACAGATCACACAGTTCAAAATTTTAAAAGCTAATGTGTTGAAAGTCCCCAAGACCACCCTCAGGCTCAGTGATAAACTAGAAGGCTTCAGAAAAGCTGTTATGCTCATGGTTATGGCTTATTACAATGAAAATGTACAGATTAAAATCAACAAAGGGGAAGTGCATAGAGGGTGCTTGTGTTCAAATAACCCATATTTTACTTAGTAATGGCCCCCAAATGCAAGAGTCATGATGCTGGCAATTTGGATATGCCAAAGAGAAGCTGTAAAGTGCTTCTTTTAAGTGAAAAGGTAAAAGTTCTTGAAATAATAAGGAAAGAAAAAAAATCATATACTGAGGTTGCTAAAATTTACTGTAAAAACGAATCTTCTACCTGTGAAATTGTGAGGAAAGGAAACGAAATTTGTGCTAGTTTTTCTGTTGTACCCCAAACTGCACAAGTTACAGCCACAGTGCATGGTAAGTGTTCAGTTAAGATGGAAAAGGCATTAAATTTGTATAATGTATTTTGAGAGAGAGACTGCATTCACATAACTATTATTACAATGTGTTATAATTGTTCTATTTTGTGATGTTATTGTTGTCAATCTCTTACTGTGCCTAATTCATAAATTAAAATTTACATAGTTATGTAGGTATAGGAGAAATCATGGTATATATAAGGTTCTGTACTGTCTGCAGTGTCAGGCATCCACAGGGGATCTTGGAACATACCCCCCAACGATAAGGGGGGGACTACTGTACCCTCCCTTAGGATACCCCCTCAGAAGGGGGGACTTCTGATAAACAACAGAAATTTCTCATAGTTTTGGAGGCTGGAAGTCTGAGATCAGGGTGCCAACATGGTCAGGTTCTTCTGAGGACCCGCTTCCAGGTTGCAGACTGCCGACTTCTTGTTGTGTTCTTAAGTGGTGAAAAGAGAAAGCTCTGGTCTCTTCATCCCCTTATAAGGGCCCTAATCCCATCCATGAGGGCTCCACCCTCATGACCTTATCACCTCCCAGTACCATCACACTGGGGATTTAGGTTTCAACATATTAATTTTGGGGAGGGGAAAACACAGAAGGAGGTCTGCAAAGCTTTCTCCTTGAGGCCCCTTGTCCTGGAGTCCAAATCTTCAGATTTAGCTACGACCCAGGCTCGTTTAGGATTGGAGGGCAAATTGGGGGATAACTGATAAAGCAACAAATCAGGAAACTTCTTTATTACTAACAGAATGAATTTTGTAAAATATAAACCTAGATTTCTACTGCATTTAGCATATTGATAGTTTTTTACCAAACTTATTTAGTAAGCAAGATTGAAACTTAGTGTATAATTGAACACTGGTTTATTTGTATTTAATGGGTAAATGAAACAAACTATGATTACTAAAGGCTACTGGTATGATAAAGCTAACTGAAAAAACACTGATATATGAACTAATGAATAAAAATAGATGTAAAGTGCTTTATTTTAAAATAAGCCATAAATACAAAGTTAAATAGAAAATGTACAAAATTACAACATTTAACAAAGTGGGCTACAAAAGAAGTATTTTAAAAAGATGACTCACAAGACAATATAAACAGCTAAGCAGTGTTTTTAACATTAAGACACAGAAATGGAATGGATGGCCATTCACAGATTATCCCCCTGTGCTTTCAATGGGGAGAGGGCTGTGAAGAGGGGACCAGAGGCAGTTACGACCCTCAGACTCAGGCTGGGCAGCAGAGCTGCTGCTCTGCTCATGAACCTGCTCAGCTAAGAATACCGTGAGAGATGAGTGACAGCTTCTGTAATCTGCAGCGGTAGAGCTATTAGAAAAAACCTGGAGGAGGTGGATCAATCTAAAATCAACGTCTGTAACAAAAGGCTTCACCCTGCTCCCCAGCACAAACATGCCACTGAACAGCAGCTAAAACGTGAGCATCCCGAGACTTTGAGAGCCTCATCAAATTCACCCTGTTGTCCCCACCCTGAGCTTCTGATGGTACTAATGGATAACATTTAGGTAGCACTGTAGTTTAAAAGCACTTTTACTTATATTCTCTTATTTAATCAAGCATCATCAGAGAATGATTTACCAAAACTGATGGAAAGAAAGATACTCTAAAATTTAAAGAGGTCATTCTCAACCATAGCTAAACATTCAAAACACCTGGGGAGTGAAAAAAAATCTGTGATGCCCAAGCTCCACGCCAGGCCAATCAGACTTCAGGGGCTAAGGAGCCAGGTGGGAGCAGTAGTCACGTGTAGAGCTGTACTTTCTGCTTTAATGTGCATCTGGGCCTTGGCCTGGGTGAGGGTTGGGAAGGGCCTCTGGCCTTTGAATATGCTCTGCATCATTGCCCAAGAACAGCGGGCCCTGCAGTGGGAGGGACGTGGACCCTGAGGCGGGAGGGCCAGAATAGGGGCTTTGAAGAACTTTCTTGGTGAACAGAGGCTTAATGAAGCGAGAACCCAGTCTGCTGCCAGCTGCCCCAAATTAATCTGAATTTAGAAAGGAACACACAATTACAGCAAGTGCTGTATCTTCTTTTAGCCCAGGCGAACCCAAAACCATGGGTAGAAGAGAAAAAATAAAAACCCCATTCAGAACCTACCTCCTCCAAGAATTTGGGAGATTTTTCATCTGTCTCCCTATGAAGGATCATTTCATAATTCAGAGCAGCTGTTTTTCTTTTATCTTTTTTTTTTGTTGTTGTTCATTCAGCTTTAATGATAGAATTTCAACATCTCGAGGTGATGGGGAGGGAAGAGTATTCCAAGCAGAAAGAGACACGAGCCTCTACAGAAAGGTAATGGCTAGTTCGCCCATGAGGCACTTCACATGGTCTGGTTTGTTATGGGCAAAAGGAGAATGAAAGAGGGACAGCAGAAAATAGAGTTTTGAATCCAAAGTGAATAAATTTGGCCTTTAATCTACAAGCAACAGGGAGCCAGTGAAGATTTTCTATCATCTTAAAGATGAGTAAACCTACAGCAGCGATGTGTAAGATGGGCAGGTAGGAGAGTGATGCTAGAGGAAGGGCATCAATGAGAAAGGTATCGCATTCCCACTGTCCAGGGGGTGATAATGACAACTTTGACTAGGTGGAGGCAGTGGGTATGGAGAGTGGATGGATGCCAGAATTAATGTAGGGTAGAATCGACAGAACTTAGCAACTGACGGGAGCAAGGGAAAGAAAGAAATGGTGTCAAATGTAGACACTGATGTTTTCAAGCTGGAAACTCATGAGAGTATTAAAAAAAAAGGGGTACCCAGCCTGGAAAGCAATTTGGGAGGGAGGAGACCAAGATATATTAGGGAATATTCAGCATTTATAGCACCTACTGAACATCCCAGAAGAAAGGACCAAGACTCCTGGAGGTAGCTAGATACTGACCACTTAAGCTGGAGCAGAGCGGGGCTGTGCTTTGGCAAAAACACATACAAAACGGACTACAGAAATCTTACCACTGAAGCTTGCCTGGGCAGGAGTGAAAGGTGTAGCACCACTGAAGGAATCCACTTTTCACCGCCTGCCCTCGCCTCACGTTCCTCACAAAGACTCCCAGCGCAGGCGGCCGGAAGTAGCCTTTCCCTCCCTGCTAGGCACAGAAATTCCAGAACTTCTGTCCCTACCCGTCACCGGCTCCCAGTCAAGGGGGCTCAATATGCAGCAATGCGTCTCTTCCTGCACAGCCACCAGGCAGACCGAAAGCGCACGGAGGGCACCATCATCTTTAGCCCGTCAACGCACCACCCTCGTGGAGCTACATGCGAGCCACCAGTGTTGGAAGAATTCTTTCTTTTATCTTATAATCCATCTTCATTGTTAATCAAGTTGCTGAATGTATTTTGGCCTATTTCTGTGCTTTCTATTCTGTCCTATTGGTAATCTATCAATTCAAGTATCACTACCACACTGTTTTAATTATTGAGGCTTTATAATGCATTTTAATATGTGGTCAAGCTATTTCCATCTTATTGTGCTTGTTTTTCAGAGTTGGAGAATAAGGTTTAATCAAAGTCACAAGTTTATCTAGCCTAGATCTAATCTTTCATGCCAGTGGTTTGTAAATGCTTTCTCTCTTTGCCCTGGATCCCTATTCTCTTTTCTTCATCTTTGGTGACACTTTTTCTTTCAAATTAAATCTTATGAGTAGATGAAGAAGAGTGACCCCGGTGAAATGGGGGTAAGGCCTGGAGCCTATCTCTGGAAGCGTTGCCATAGAAACCTGTGGTTTTGAAGAAGGGTCTGAAAATCAATGACTTACGTACTTATTATCATGCTGCATGATAATTTGCTAGAAATCGCAAGCCATTCTTCTAAATAACTGCAATTGATATTTTAATATTGGCAACACATTAAATGTTTTTCTCTTCTCACTGTATAAACACTCCAGTCTATTGACTATTAATAGTATTCTCTTACCTGATGTCTCTCTCCCTCCCTCTCTCTCTCTCTCTCTCTCTCTCTCTCTCTCACACACACACACACACACACACACACACACACACCCTCCCATATTTCTCAGAGAACAGACCTACATCTTGCCCCACATTCCCTCAAGACTAGTGTCAGGCATGGCATGATATCAGAGCAAGAGCCCCTTAAGACCTTCTTCATCTAATTATTGATGCCCCTCATTTCCTTTACAAGAGAAAAATCCTTGACATAATAAGAAACATTAGTGTGAAAAAGCACTGCTCCATGCAGATATGGACAGCTGCCATAGCAAAAAGATGAGGAAACCATGGAGGCCACTGAGGGAAACAAGGCCATAGGAAAGGAAGGGTAGGTATACAGAAGACGCTGGGACTTCACAATTTCGTAGTGGTCTCTTGTCATTATCTTTCTATCTCCATGTGTACAGAGAGAACTATGGGCAGATGTGAGCTGGGTCAAGAAAGATGCAGTGAAGCCTCTGATTATAGAGCCTTCATTTTTCTTTGTGGGTAAATTGGCCTGTCCAGCCATCATTTAATTGAGCATCTACTGTATGCCAGGTGCTGTGGGGAATATAGAGATTTTTAAAGAAATGATGCTTCCCTCAAGGGAGAAATAGGCAACGATCTCACAAAGATAGAAGTGAATGACAAATTCACTAGAAGATAACATAGGTGAAAATCTAAATGACCTTGGGTACAATGATGACTTTTTACATACAACACCAAAGCCATGATCCAGGAAAGAAATAGTTGATAAGCTGGATTGTTTTTGTTTTTAAACTTCCTCCTCACTTCCTCCCCTTTGAAGTCTAGCTTTTATTTTTTAAATTTATTTTGTAAGCCGCATCGTGTCATGGGGGATCTTAGTTCCCTGACCAGGGATTGAACCCGTGTCTCCTGCAGTGGAAGCATGGAGTCCTATCCACTGGACTGCCAGGGAATTCCCCTGATAAGCTTCTTCTGCTCTGCTAAAGACACTGTCAAGAGAATGAGAACACAAGGCACAGACTGGAAGAAAACATTTGCAAAATATATATCTGGTAAAAGATTGTTATTCTAAATGTACAAAGAGCTCTTAAAACTCAACAATAAGAAAACAACTCAAATTTTAAAATGGGGAAAAGGCACCTCATCAAAGAAGATATACATCTGGCAAATAAGCCTATGTAAAGAAGCTTAATATCATGTCATTATGGAATTGCAAATTAGAACAACTTATTAGAATGGCCAAAATCCAAAACACTGATACCACCAAATGCTGACAAGGATGTGGAGCAACACACTCATTGCTGGTACAGACACTTTGGAAGACAATCTGCTAGTTTTTCATAAAATTAAACATGCTCTTATCATACCATTTAGCAATCACATTTCTTGGTATTTACCCAAAGGAGTTGAAAACTAATGTCCACACAAAAACCTGCAGCTTTAGTCATAATTACCAAACCTTGGAAGCAAGAAATATGTCCTTCAGTAGAAGAGTAGGAGAGTGGTACATCCAGACAATGGAATATTATTCAGTGCTAAACAGAAATGAGCCATCAAGCCATGAAGACATGGAGGAAACTTAGATGCATGTTGCTAAGTGAAAGAAGCCAATCTGAACTGGCTACATACTGTATGATTCGAACTCTATGACATTCTGGAAGAGGCAAAACTATGGAGACAGTAAAAAGATCAGCAGTTGTCAGAGGACAGTGGAGAGGGAGGGATGAATAAGGTAGAGCACAGAGGATTTTTAGGGCAATAAAACTACTCTGTATGGTACTATAATGGTGGACACATGTCTTATACATTTGTCAAAACCTATAGAATGTATAACACCAGGAGTGAACCCTAATATGAACTATGTGCTTTGGGTGATAGTGACATGTCAATGTAAGTTCATCGATTGTAACACATGTACTGCTCTGGTGGAGAATGCTGAAGTGGGGGATGTTGTGCATGTGGGGAGAGGGTGGGCAGGGGGTATATGGGCACTCTGTACTTTCTGCTCAGTTTTGCTGTGATCCTAAAACTTCTTTGAAGAATAAAGCCTTTTTTTTTTTTTTTTTTTTTGCGGTACGCGGGCCTCTCACTGTTGTGGCCTCTCCCACTGCGGAGCACAGGCTCCAGACGCGCAGGCTCAGCAGCCATGGCTCAGGGGCCCAGCCGCTCCGCGGCATGTGGGATCCTCCCGGACCGGGGCACGAACCCGCGTCCCCTGCATCGGCAGGCGGACTCTCAACCACTGCACCACCAGGGAAGCCCTAAAGCCTTTTTTTTTGTAAAGGCAAGGTATACAGCAAACAGTTTAAACTTTATTAGCTTAAAAAAATTGCATGGAAATACATCAACTGTCAATAGTCAGTTGCCTCTAAAACATGGAGAACATCTTTATAATCTTGTGTTAGGCAAAGATTTCTTAAGCCAACACCATTAACATTCACTAAGAAAAAAGATACATTGAGCTTCATCAAAATAAAGTTCTGGTGGTTTTTTTTTTTTGCCTTTCTTTTGTTTAATTTTGTAATTGCATTTGTATCTTAATAATTCACATAATTGTAGTGTTTAAGACTATTTACAAAAACAACATTCATGAGAGGTCTACGAATCAGTACTTCTCTGGATCTTTTCTGTCACTTTGAAAACTAGTGACAGACTTCGTTCTTTTTAAAAAAAAAAACATCATGTATGTGTGATAAAAAATTCAAAGAGGACAATGTCAATGCCTAGTCCAGAGCAAGGGTGACAAGAATTTAGTTTCTTTAAAACAAAGGAGGTGCCCTTGCACCTGCAGGACAATTTGTTGCCCCATCCATAGGGAGGAATAAGCTTCCTGTTATGGCTGCAACTGCTAAGAAGCCAGCCTTGCTGCAAGATGGTTTTAGATACCGTGTGGCTGACAGGGTCTTGGTGCTCCAGCTGGGTGTCAGGTCTGAGCCTCTGAGGTGGGAGAGCCGAGTTCAGGACATTCGTTCACCAGAGACCTCCCAGCTCCATGTAATATCAAACAGCAAAAGTTCTCAACGCTAAGACCCAACTCCACTCAATGACCAGCAAGCTACAGTGCTGGACAGCCTATGCCAAACAATTAGCAAGACAGGAACACACCCCACCCATTAGCAGAGAGGCTGCCTAAAATCATAATAATGTCACAGACACCCCAAAACATACCACTGGGCACAGTCCTGCCCACCAGAAAGACAAGATCCAGCCTCATCCACCAGAACACAGGCACCAGTCCCCTCCACCAGGAAGCCTACACAACCCACTGAACCAACCTTAGCCCCTGGGGACAGACACCAAAAACAATGGGAACAACAAACCTGCAGCCTGTGAAAAGGAGACCCCAAACACAGTAAGTGAAGCAAAATGAGAAGACAGAGAAACACACAGCAGATGAAGAGGCAAGGTAAAAACCACCAGACCAAACAAATGAAGAGGAAATAGGCAGTCTACCTGAAAAAGAATTCAAAGTAATGATAGGACAGATGATCCAAAATCTTGGAAATAGAATGGAGAAAATACAAGAAACATTTAACAAGGACCTAGAAGAACTGAAGAGCAACAAACAATGATGAACAACACAATAAATGAAATTAAAAATTCTCTAGAAGGAATCAATAGCAGAAAAACTGAGGCACAAGAATGGATAAGTAACCTGGAAGATAAAATAGTGGAAATAACTACCACAGAGCAGAATAAAGAAAAAAGAATGAAAAGAATTGAGGACAGTATTAGAGACATCTGGGATAACATTAAATGGAGCAACATTCGAATTATAGGGGTCCCAGAAGAAGAAGAGAGAAAGAAAGGGACTGAGAAAATATTTGAAGAAATTATAACTGAAAACTTCCCTAATATGGGAAAGGAAATAGTCAATCAAGTCCAGGAAGCACAGAGAGTCCCATACAGGATAAACCCAAGGAGAAACACACCAAGACACATTAATCAAACTATGAAAAATTAAATACAAATAAAAACTGTTCAAAGCAGCAATGGAAAAGCAACAAATAACATACAAGGGAATCCCCATAAGATTAACAGCTGATCTTTCAGCAGAAACTCTGCAAGCCAGAAGGGAGTGGCAGGACATATTTAAAGTGATGAAAGGGGAAAACCTACAACAAAGGTTACTCTACCCAGCAAGGATCTCATTCATATTCGATGGAGAAATTAAAACCTTTACAAACAAGCAAAAGCTAAGAGAATTCAGGCCCACGAAACCAGCTTTACAACAAATGCTAAGGAAACTTCTCTAGGCAGGAAACAAAAGAGAAGGAAAAGAGCTACAATAACAAACCCAAAACAATTAAGAAAATGGTAATAGGAACATACATATCAATAACTACATTAAATGTAAATGGATTAAATGCTCCAACCAAAAGACATAGACTGGCTGAATTGATACAAAAACAAGACCTGGATATATGCTGTCTACAAGAGACCCACTTCAGACCTAGGGACACATGCATACTGCAAGTGAGGGGACAGAAAAACGTATTCCATGCAAATGGAAATGAAAAGAAACCTGGAGTAGCAATTCTCATATCAGACAAAATAGACTTTAAAATAGGGGAAATTGACAGTGACACTATCATAGTAGGGGACTTTAACACCCCACTTTCACCCATGGACAGATCATCCAAAATGAAAATAAATAAGGAAACACAAGCTTTGAATGATACATTAAACAAGATGGACTAAATTGATATTTTTAGGACATTCCATCCAAAAACAGCAGAATGCACTTTCTTCTCAAGTGCTCATGGAACATTCTCCAGGAGAGATCATATCTTGGGTCACAAATCAAGCCTTGGTAAATTTAAGAAAATTGAAATCATATCAAGTATCTTTTCCGACCACAACGCTCTGAGACTAGATATCAATTACAGGAAAAATATCTGCAAAAAATACAAATACATGGAGACTAAACAATACACTACTTAATAACCAAGAGATCACTGGAGAAATAAAAGAGGAAATCAAAAAATACCTAGAAACAAATGACAATGGAGACACGACGACCCAAAACCTATGGGAAGCAGCAAAAGCAGTTCTAAGAGTGAAGTTTATAGCAATACAATCGTACTTCAAGAAACATCTCAAATAAACAACCTAAAGTGACACCTAAAGCAATTAGAGAAGAACAAAAAAACCCCAAAGTTAGCAGAAGGAAAGAAATCATAAAGACCAGATCAGAAATAAATGAAAAAGAAATGAAGGAAATGATAACAAGGATCAATAAAACTAAAAGCTGGTTCTTTGAGAAGATAAACAAAATTGATACACCATTAGCCAGACTCATCAAGAAAAAAGGGAGAAGACTCAAATCAACAGAATTAGAAATGAAAAAGGAGAAGTAACAACTGACACTGCAGAAATACAAAGGATCAGGAGAGATTACTATAAGCAACTATATGCCAATAAAATGGACAACCTGGAAAAAATGGACACATTCTTAGAAAAGCACAACCTTCTGAGACTGAACCAGGAAGAAATAGAAAATATGAACAGACCAATCACACGCACTGAAATTGAAACTGTGATTAAAAATCTTCCAACAAACAAAAGCCCAGGACCAGATGGCTTCACAGGCGAATTCTATCAAACATTTAGAGAAGAGCTAACACCTATCCTTCTCACTCTTCCAAAATATAGCAGAGGGAGGAACACTCCCAAAGTCATTCTACAAAGCCAAAATCACCCTGATACCAAAACCAGACAAAGATGTCACAAAGAAAGAAAACTACAGGCCAATATCACTGCTGAACATAGGTGCAAAAATCCTCAATAAAATACCAGCAAACAGAATCCAACAGCACATTAAAAGGATCATACACCATGATAAAGTGGGGTTTATCCCAGGAATGCAACGATGCTTCAATATATGCAAATCAATCAATGTGATAAACCATATTAAAAAACTGAAGGAGAAAAACCATATGATCATCTCAATAGACACAGAAAAACCTTCCGACAAAATTTAACACCCATTTATGATAAAAACCCTGCAGAAAGTAGGCATAGAGGGAACTTACCTCAACATAATAAAGGCCATATATGACAAACCCACAACGAACATCATTCTCAATGGTGAAAAACCGAAACCATTTCCTCTAAGATCAGGAACAAGACAAGGCTGTCCACTCTCACCACTACTATTCAAAATAATTTTGGAAGTTTTAGCCACAGCAATCAGAGAAGAAAAAGAAATAAAAGGAATCCAAATCAGAACAGAAGGAGTAAAGCTGTCACTGTTTGCAGATGACATGATACTATACATAGAGAATCCTAAAGATGCTACCAGAAAACTACTAGAGCTAATCAATGAACTTAGTAAAGTACCCAGATACAAAATTAATGCACAGAAATCTCTTGCATTCCTATACACTAATGATGAAAAATCTGAAAGAGAAATTAAGGAAACACTCTCATTTACCATTGCAACAAAAAGAATAAAATACCTAGGAATAAACCTACCTTAGGAGAGAAAAGACCTATATGCAGAAAACTATAAGACACTGATGAAAGAAATTAAAGATGGTACCAACAGATGGAGAGATATACCATGTTCTTGGATTGGAAGAATCAACATTGTGAAAATGACGATACTACCCAAAGCTATCTACCGACTGAATGCAATCCCTATCAAACTACCAGTGGCATTTTTCACAGAACTAGAACAAAAAATTTCATAATTTGTATGGAAACACAAAAGACCCCTAATAGCAAAAGCAATCTTGAGAAAGAAAAACGGAGCTAGAGGAATCAGGCTCCTGGACTTCAGACTATACTACAAAGCTACAGTAATCAGGACAGTATGGTACTGGCACAAAAACAGAAATAGATCAATGGAACAGGATAGAAAGCCCAGAGCTAAACCCATGCACATACGGTCACATTGTTTTTTGATAAAGGAGGCAAGAATATACAATGGAGAAAAGACAACCTCTTCAATAAGTGGTGCTGGTAAAACTGGACAGCTACATGTAAAAGAATGAAATTACAACACTCTCTAACACCATACACAAAAATGAACTCAAAATGGATTAAAGACCTAAATGTAAGACCAGATAGTATAAAACTCTTGGAGGAAAAGATAGGTAGAACACTCTATGACATAAATCACAGCAAGATCCTTTTTGACCCACCTCCTAGACAAATGGAAATAAAAACAAAAATAAACAAATGGGACCTAATGAAACTTAAAAGCTTTTGCACAGCAAAGGAAACCATAAACAAGACCAAAAGACAACCCTCAGAATGGGAGAATATTTTTGCAAATGAAGCAACTGACAAAGGTTTTTTTTTTTTTTTTTTAAAGAAGATGTTGGGGGTAGGAGTTTATTAATTAATTTATTATTTATTTTTGCTGTGTTGGATCTTCATTTCTGTGCGAGGACTTTCTCTAGTTGTGTCAAGTGGGGGCCGCTCTTCATCGTGGTGCACAGGCCTCTCAATATTGTGGCCTCTCTTGTTGTGGAGCACAGGCTCCAGACGTGCAGGCTCAGTAGTTGTGGCTCACGGGCCTAGTTGCTCCGTGGCATGTGGAATCCTCCCAGACCAGGGCTCGAATCCGTGTCTCCTGCATTCGCAGGCAGATTTTCAACCACTGCACCACCAGGGAAGCCCCTGACGAAGGTTTAATCTCCAAAATTTACAAGCAGCACATGCAGCTCAATGTCAAAAAAACAAACCACCCAATCCAAAAATGGGCAGAAAATCTAAATAGACATTTCTCCAAAGAAGATATACAGATTGCCAACAAACACATGAAAGAATGCTCAACATCATTAATCATTAGAGAAATGCAAATCAAAACTACAGTGAGATATCATCTCACACGGGTCAGAATGGCCATCATCAAAAAATCTAGAAACAATAAATGCTGGAGAGGGTGTGGAGAAAAGGGAACCCTCTTGCACTGTTGGTGGGAATGTAAATTGATATAGCCACTATGGAGAACAGTATGGAGGTTCCTTAAAAACCTAAAAATAAAACTACCATATGACCCAGCAATCCCACCACTGGGCGTATACCCTGAGAAAACCATAATTCAAAAAGAGTCAGGTACCACAATGTTCATTGCAGCACTATTTACAATAACTAAGACATGGAAGCAACCTAAGTGTCCATTGACAGACGAATGGATAAAGAAGATGTGGCACATATATACAATGGAATATTACTCAGCCATAAAAGGAGACGAAACTGAGTTATTTGTAGTGAGGTGGATGGACCTAGAGTCTGTCATACAGATTGAAGTAAGTCAGAAAGAGAAAAACAAATACCTCATGCTAACACATATATATGGAATCCAAAGAAAAAAAATAATTGTTCTGAAGAACCTAGGGGCAGGAAAGGAATAAAGACGCAGACGTAGAGAATAGACTTGAGGACATGAGGAGGGGGAAGGGTAAGCTGGGACCATGTGAGAGAGTGGCATGGACATATATACACTACCAAATGCAAAATACCTAGTGGGAAGCAGCCGCATAGCACAGGGAGATCAGCTTGGTGCTTTGTGACCACCTAGAGGGGTGGGATAGGGAGGGTGGGAGGGAGACGCAAGAGGGAGGAGATATGGGGATATATGTATATGTATAGCTGATTCACTTTGTTATAAAGCAGAAACTAACACAACATTGTAAAGCAATTATACTGTAATAAAGATGTTAAAAAATTCAAAGAGGAAAGGTAGTTAGAAAATAAAATGCATACAGGAAGATATTTCGTTCAAGATTTTTTCTTTTTTTTTAAAGAAGTTGTTGGGGGTAGGAGTTTATTATTTATTTTTCCTATGTTGAGTCTTCGTTTCTGTGCGAGGGCTTTCTCTAGTTGCGGAGCGGGGGCACTGTTCATCGCGGTCCACGGGCCTCTCACTGTCGCGGCCTCTCTTGTTGCGGAGCACAGGCTCCAGACGCGCAGGCTCAGTAATTGTGGCTCACGGGCCCAGTTGCTCCGCGTCATGTGGGGTCTTCCCGGACCAGAGCTCGAACCTGTGTCCCCTGCATTAGCAGGCAGATTCTCAACCACTGCGCCACCAGGGAAGACCTCGTTCAAGATTTTTAAAAGCCACCTAGCTGACATCAAAAGGCTGTAATCAATGAAAGCATACCTCTCTTCCCTACCACAGAATTTACAATAATACATTCAATATAAAGGTGACAATATTAAGGTGACTCCAACAGGTGAATTTTCATTATGGTGTCTATAGCACTGTGAAATATCTGTCAAATGTGAGCAAGATGATTCCTGGGCTGGACTAACTCAGGCTTTCTCCTGTTGTGTGTTAGCAGCCTGTATTGATCTCAGCAGCCCACCAGCTGATGACCAGTGTGACACGTTCCTGAGATGGGAAGCGCTAAAGTTCTGTGTTTTGAAACACACTGTTGAAAAGAGGAAAAGATGAGTTATAGACTGGGAGAAAATATTTGCGAAAAACATATCTATATCTCTCTATATAATATATATGTAAATAATCAAGAATAAGAAAACAAGCAACTCAATTATTAAGTGGACAAAGTATTTGAACAGAAATTTCATCAAAGAACAGGTATAGATGGCAAATAATCACATGAAAAGAAGTTCAACGTCATTAGTCACTGGGCAAATGTAAATTAAAGCCATAATGAGACATCATTATATACTTGTTAGCATAGAAAGAAAAAAAAATGACGATACCAGTACTGGCAAGTTCAGCCCTCATACATTGCTGGGAGGAATGCAAAACGTTACACCACTTCAGAAAACAGTTTGGAAATTTCTAATGTTAAACATTCACTTACAATATGATCTGGCAATTCCATTCCTAAGATAAATGAATATTTATTCCCACCAAAACCACTATTCCCATGAAAACCTATACATAAACAGTTATAATAGCATTTTTATTCATAATTGCTACAAACTGGAAACAACCCAAATGTCTTTCAACTGGATAGATACTAACTGTGATACGTCTATACAATAGAATACTTAGCAATAAAAGGAAATACTGCTGATATACACAATAATATGGGTGATTCTCAAATGCATTGTTAAGTGAAAGAAGATAGACTCAGAAAATTACGTAACATGAGATGCCCTTTACGTGACATTCTGGAAAGGGCACGAAACAGATTAGTAGTTGCCAGCAGATGGGGGTGGCAGGGGATATCGACTACAGAGAGTCATATGGAATTTGAAAGGGGGGATAGAACTGTTTTATTTATTTTAATTTTCATGGTGGTTACACAACTCTGCTTTTGTTAAATCTCCTAGAACTGTATAGTTTAGAGGTGAATCTTAAGGTAGGTAAATGTGATGGTTAATTTTATGTGTCAACTTGACTGGGCTAAGGGGTGCCCAGAGAGTGGTTTATGAGGAAGTTTCCAGAAGAGATTAACATTTGTATTGATAGACTGAGCAAAGAAAGTTGCCCCCACTGGTGCACGTGTGCATCATCCAGTCTGTTCTTGAGGGTGTAAATAGAACAAAAAGGCAGAGGAAGGGTGAATTTGCTTTTTTTTTTTTTTTTTGGCTTGAGCTGGGACATCCATCTTCTCCTGCCCTCGGATATCTGCTTATGGTTCTTGGGCTTTTGGACTCAGACTGAATTATACCATCGGTCCTCCAGTTCGCAGGTCTTTAGACTTGGACTTACGCCATCTGCTCCCCTGGTTCTCAGGCCTTCAGACTCTGAATTACACCACCAGCCTTCCTGGTTTTCCAGCTCGCAGACAGCAGATCATGGGACTTCTTGGTCCCCATAATAACATGAGCCAATTCCTGAAATAAATGTCCTCTTTATCTATCTACCTATCTATCTATCTATCTATCTATTTATCTGTCTATCTATCTACTATTGGTTCTGTTTCTCTGAAAAACCCTGACTAATACACTAAGTATATATCAATAAACCTGACCCTCCTAAATAAAAAATCCATTTCAACAGAATAAAGAAGAATCATATAATCATCTCAATAGATGCAGAAAAATGTATTTGAAAAATTCATTAAAAACACTCATTCATGATAAACATTCTCAACAAACTAGGCCTGAAAGGGAACTTCCTCAACTTAATAAAGGATATCAAAGAAAAACCTACAGATAATATAATTAATGGTGAGATACTGAACAATTTTCCTCTAAAATGGGAAAAAGGTAAGGATAGCCACTCTCCCATTTCTATTCAAAATTGTTCTGGGAGCCCTAACAAATACAGGGAGGCAAGAAAAAGAAATAATAGAGTTACAAAGGAAAAAAATATTAACTTTGTGTGCACAGATATGATTGTATATGTACAAAACCAAAGGAATCAATAAAGAAACTTCTAGAACTAATAAGTGCTTCGTACTATGGGGCACAAGATCAATGTTCAAAATTATTCCTATTTCTATATACTAATGATAAACAATTGAAAAACAGGGTTTAAAAGATGCCATTTTAAAGCAACAAGTCCTCAGTCAGAGAAAAATACTGTATGATATTGCTTATACGTGGAATCTAAAAAATACAACAAACTAGTGAATATAACATAAAAGAAGTAGACTCAAAGATACAGAGAACAAACTAGTGGTTACCAGTGCCGAAGGGAGTGAGGGGGAGTGGGAGGTACAAACTACTGGGTGTAGAATAGGCTCAAGGATGTATTGTACCACGTGGAGAATATAGCCAATATTTTGTAATAACTGTAAATGGAAAGTGACCTTTAAAAATTGTATATATAAAAACAACAACAACAACAACTCCTCAGTAGCAGTGAGCACATCTAGTGGCCAGATCTTTGTTTCTAAAACCGTTCTTCAATGAACAGGAGCAGGGTCCTTGGTGAAATGGCTGATTCTAGGACTCGGGCAGGAAATTTACAGGATGAACCTGGAGCATCCTGCAGTGCCAGAGAGTAAGTGCTAAGAGTAAGTGCAAACAAACAAAATCAAAACACACTTTGATAGGGATATGTCAAAGCAACACAAGAAACTGAAAGAGCTCCCAAAGGCTCAAAGCTGGAACAATTTGTTCAACAAAATAAATAAAGTAGTACTAGGTTATAATCCAAAGTATGTAATAAATATCCGTGAGTCCATACTCTTATAAACAAATGACTGACTAAATAAATAAATGGGGAAGGAAAGATCACCCGTGCAGAAGAATTCCAAATAATTTATGTAGATATACTACTTCCACACTCCCAAAGTGTGGCTGATCACAGTGACTTCTTTCCAAAGAGTATGTATGGAGTATAGTATGGAGGGGGGGGAAAAGTAACTTTACAGGGGAGAAGCCTGACCAACACTGCCTCAGCCAGGTGATCAAGGAAGGTAAAATCAAGAGTGATTAGTCATGTTGATAACATGTACCCTTGATATGATATGATGAATGTGGCACTTTACCTCCGTGGTCCTCTTGCCAAAAACCCATACTCCAGTCTAGTCACAAGAAAAACATCAGACAAACCCATCTGAGGGGCAGTCTACAAGATATCTGACCAGTACTCCTCAAAACTATCAAGGTCATCACAAATAAGGAAAATCTGAGAAACTGTCACAGCCCAGAGGAGCCTAAGGAGACATGATGACTAGATGTAATGTGGTGTCCTGGATGAGATCCTGGAAAAGAAAAAGGACTTTAGTTAAAGACTAAGGAAATCTGTAAAACTCAGACTTCACAGAAAGTGAGGGGAGATGAATCTGAATGTGGAGTGTAGAATAGTGGCTACCAGGGACTGGGGGGAGGAGTGGGGAATGGGGAGTTATTGCTCAATGGGAACAGAGTTTTAGTTTGACAAGATGAAAAAAGTTCTGTGGATGGATAGTGGTGATGGTTGCACAACAGTGTGAATGTACTTAATGCCACTCATTAAACTGTACACTTAAAAATGATTAAAATAGTAAATTTTATGTTGTGTATATTTTATCAAAATAACAAAAATAAATTTTTAAAAATAAAAACAATTTAAAAAGGAGGCTCAATAGGATGCTATTCCACAGAAGACTCAGATGAAGTGTGCAATCTTCACCGTCATCAAACCGAGTTGTGATAATGAGATGCCATGGCCAGTTTCATATTTCTGATTTTTGACTCTCTATAAAAGGTTGCTTAGCAAAATGATGTTGTGTCCAATTTCAACTTAATAACCCTATTATTAATAAAATTTGTTTTCATATTGCAAAGACATGTCCTCATAAAGGAAATATAATTATCTAATGATACAATAAATATTTGTTTAAAAAATTGAGGGGGGCAAAACTAATAAAAGCAAACGAAACCTGTATCAATGTCTAACAAATTAAATATTCTTAGAAACCAAATTTTATAAATGTAAAACATTAAAAACGAAAGTCATTGAACCTTCTTGATACAATCTATACAAAAAAGACGAAGGAAGTCTGAATAAACTCTGGACTCTACTTAATAACAGTGTATTAATATGGGTTGATTGATTGTTACAAATGCACCATACTAATGTAAGTTGTTGACAACAGGGGAAACTGAGTATGTGGGGTATATAGGAACTCTGGACTATCTCACAATTTTTCTTCAAAACGGTTCTAAAAATAGTTTATTTTTTAAATGCCACTCACAATAACATCAAAAAACATAAAATACCTAGGAAGAAATTTAACGAAAGACGTAGAAGCCCTCTATGCTGAAAACTACGAAATATTATTGAGAAAAACTCAATAAAATATGAACAAATGAAGATGTATTCTATGTTCAAAGATTGGAAGATAATATATTTCAGATGTCATATTGTTAGGATGACATCCCATTTTTGTTTTGTTTTTTTAATTTGAATTTTAAAAAATTAAAGTGTAGTTGATTTACAATATAGTGTTATTTTCTGGTGTATAGCAAAGTGATTCACATATATATGAATATATATATAATCATTTTCAGATTCTTTTCCATTATAGGTTATTATAAGATATTGAATATAGTTCCCTGTGTGTACAGTAAATCCTTGTTGTTTATCTAGTTTATATATAGTAATGTGTATCTGTTAATCCCATACTCCTAATTTATCTCTCCCAGCCCCTTTCCCCTTGGTAACCATAAGTTTGTTTTCTATGTCTGTGAGTCTGTTTCTGTTCTGTAAATAAGTTCATTTGTATTAATTTTTTAGATTCTACATATAAGTATTATCATATATTCATCTTTGTCTGACTTCACTTAGTATGATAATCTCTAGATCCATCCACATTGCTGCAAATGGCATTATTTCATTCTTTTTTAGGGCTGGGTAATAGTCCACTGTATATATAAACCACATCTTCTTTATGCATTCATCTGTTGATGGACACTTAGGTTGCTTCCATGTCTTGGCTATTGCAAATAGTGCTGCTATGAACATTGGGGTGCATGTATCTTTTTGAATTAGAGCTTTTGCCTTTTCTGGATACATGCCCAGGAGTAGAATTGCTGGATCATATGGTAGTTCTATTTTTAGTTTTTAAAGGAACCTCCATACTGTTCTCCATAGTGGCTCTATCAATTTACATTCCCACCAACAGTGCAGGAGGGCTCCCTTTTCTCCACACCCTCTCCAGCATTTGTTATTTGTAGACTTTTTGATGATGGCCATTTTGGCTGGTGTGAGGTGATGGCTCATTGTGGTTTTGATCTGAATTTCTCTAATAATTAGTGATGTTGAGCATCTTCTTGTGTGCCTGTTGGCCACCTGTAGATGACATCTCAGTTATAATTCCATCAGACTTTTTGTAGAAATATCAATTTCTACTTATTAAAGCTGATTCTAAAAATGCATATGAAATTGCAAAAGGACCTAGAATAAGCAAAAAAATCTTAAAGATTGAAGTTGGAGGACTTATACATTCAGATTTCAAGACATATATAAAGTTACAATAGATGAGACAATATGTACTTGGCATAGGGATTATTAAATAGATCAATGGAATAGAATATCAAATCTGAGTAAACCCATAGATACAGTATAACTTGATTTTCTATAAAAGCACTAATGCATTTTGATGGGAGAAAAACGTCTTTAACAATAAACGGTATTGGAATAACTGAATGTTCTTATGGAACAAAAATGAACTTTTACCTCTACTTCACACCACACACAAAGATTAATTTGAGATGGATTATAAATTGAAATACAAAAGCTAAGTCTATAAACCTTCTAGAAGAAAACAGAGGGAAATATCTTTGCAACCTTGGGGTGGAAAAAGAATTCTTAGAACTCCAAAGTACCTAATCAGAAAAGAGAAAAAATAGAGAGATTTGACTTCATCAAAATTTTAAATTTCTAATAATCAAAAGACAATATTAAGAAATGAAAAAAATCACATTCTAGTGGGAAATATTCATGAGCCACATAGATCTGAAAAAGGACGTGTATACAGAATATATTTTGAAAACCTCCTACAAACAAATCCATAATAAAAGACAAATATAACAGCATCATGAAAAGGGCAAGAGTTTTAAACAGGCTCTTCATAAAAGAAGATATAAAAAGCTGCTAATAAGCATATGAAAAAGCTATCAATTTCTCTTCCTTTTCCTCCAACACCTTCTTTAGCCACAGGTATCAGATAAGTGTGTGTGTGGGTGAGGGGAAAAGGAACCAATAGGGTGAGTGTGTGTGTGTGTGTGTGTGTGTGTGTGTGTGTTTAGAGAGAAAGAGAGAGAGAGAGATTAAGGAACTGGCTTTTGCGACTGTAGAGGTTGGGGAGTCTAAAATCTGCAGAGCAGGTTGGCAGACTGGAGACCCAGAGAAGAGCTGAAGTTGCAGCTGAAGCCTGAAGGCCTACTGGAGGCCAAATTCCCTTTTTCTCAGGGGAGGTCAGTCTTTTTTCTCTTAAGGCCTTCACCTGATTGGGTGAGGCCCACCCACATTATGAAGAATGATCCACTCTACTCAGAGTCTACTGATTTCAATGTTAATCTCATCTAAAACTTCTAGAACAGTGTTTCACCAAATATCTGGGTACCGTGGCCTAGCCCAGTTAACACGTAAAATTAACCATCACATTCAGCAAACACTGACTGGACGTGACGTCCCTAGGTGTGCCTAATGGTGATATAGTAATGGAGGAGAGAAAGGTTCCTGTCCTCAGCTCTCCACGGTGTGGCCAGGTAGGGCAGCTGCACGCAGAGGAGGCGGCAAAGAGCTTAGCCTGCAGGTGGGCATGAAGGAGTGGTGGGAGGGAAGGTGACATTTGAACCAAGTCTTGAAGGTTTATTACCATATCCTGAGCTCCCAGAACAGTGCTTGGCACATAGCAGGTGCTCAACAAGTATTTGTGAATGAAGCTGAAAGCCATAGAAAGAGAGGTAGATTAAGATAGTGGCAGTCATCACGTGCCTGGCTGAAGAGTTGAACACAATGGAGAGTGACGAATGGATTTTAAACAGCACATGAGATCAGCATTGACAAGCAGTTGGTGGCCGTGAGGAGAAAAGACTGTAGGGGCTGACAGGGGAGACAGGAAGAACCATCCAGAGTCTAGTACACTAGACCAGGCATGACGTAAATAGGAAGCTAGCTAAGGCGTTGACAAGCCTAATTGGTAAGGGGTGAAGAGGAGGTTTAGGAGGTGGGACTGAACGTTAGAGAGGCTCCAGGGATGCACCCAGCACGGAAGGCCCTCATATACCCTTATTTTACAGATGGGGAGTCTGAGACCCAGAGAGGGGAAGCAACTTGCGTGTGGCCACACAGCATGCTGACAAGCATATATTGGACGGCAACCCAGCTCCCATCTCTGGTCAGGTGTTCCTTCCATGCCAGACAGTCTGTGTTCTGCTCTCTCTTGCTCTCTTAGCCAACCTTGTCCTCAGGAAATTTCCAAAGTCATCCCAGCCTCTGCAGTGGGAGGGGAGTCCCCAGGCCTCCTTACTCAGCGCTGCCTCTGGCTGCTGACAGGCCGGAGAGGCAGTGGGTACCGTGGTGAGCGAAGGTCACCTGAGGCTTCTCCTGGAGCAGCTGCCTGCTCTGCACAGCTATGAGGCTGACCCCCAGCGGCAGTTGTTATTTTAAGTAATTCATGCTGGAGGAGGAAGTGACTGAGGAAAATGTGAAAATGAGTAGCTATTGCAAGATGTGTGTGATATATGAAGCAGGGAACAGAAAGACAGACCAAGAGGCACATCTGTTATTTTTGTTCCTTTTATAGCAACCTCTAAGTCAGACTTTTCACACCAAGTAGGAACCTTAGCTGCTGAGCGATTTCCTGACCCAAGCACTCATGAGCCCGGATGGCAGGGGAGGAGGGAGGGTGCCGTCGGGGCCCTGGGAACAGTGTGTGAGCCCTCAGAGCAGTACCCCAGGCCCAGGCGCCAGGCACAGCGGATCTGAGGCTCTGAGCAGGGGTGGCTGGAGGGCTTCGAAGGCCAGTGTTCTTCTCACTTCCCCTCCGTTTACTGAAGAATAGGGTCAGCCCCTAAACCCAGGGATGTCCGCACCCACACTGCCCCTCACCAGCAGCCAAGAATGCAAGGGGGCTGTTTTCACAAGAATATGGACCCGGTACCCTGAACCTGGGGGAATGCTGGCTTTCTCTTTCAAGGCGCTTTCCCTCTGTTGAGAGGCAGAGGGAGTGCCCGGTGCCCCCGTGCCAGTGGGGACTGAGCCTGGGGTTGGCCAGAAGTGTCCTGGCGGAGCGAGCTTCCTGCAGGGGGACTCTCTCTGTTCCGAGACTCATCAGCGGCTCAGAGGAGGGATTGAGGGGCTGCTGGGGGAGCCGTATCCCTGAGATGGCCCCAGTCAGCCTGCGCAGGGCCTCCCCTGGGTGCACACGGGAGGCTCTGGAGCATCCTGGGAGCGTGTGGGGATTAAGCCGTTAGCCATGAGAGCCTTCGCTCTCATTGTTTGTTCCTGTTGATGATGCGCTCAGCTGTGTGCTGAGCGCTACTGTGGGACTCAGGGAGAGAGGGGGTCTGCCCTTGCCTGGGCACAGTAACCTCCTGGTTGGAGCTGGAGCAGCTTCAGAGAAACAAGAGGTACAGATGAGCGGGAGGACGGGAGGCAAGACCAAGGCTGGGAACAGGGGCGGGAAGAGGGTTTCAGGAAAATGATTGAATACTTGGAAAAATTGCAATGAGGCATGCAGCAGAGAGGGACATGGCCTTGTGCAGGAGTGGGGCTGGAAACCACACGTCCACAGACCTCCCTGTCAGCATGACTGGGTCGTTTTCTCCAGCACTGGGGACAGCCTGGAAGCAGAAGTGGATGGCAAAGTCATCACTGGCTGTGCATTGGCCAGGCAAGCCCTGCACAGCAGGAGGACCATCCTCCCCTTCTCCCTTTTATTTGGAGCAGGAAGTAAGCAGCAACTAGGTGTGGCTATGTGACCAGCTTCTGGCCGATGAGAGATAAGAGGAAGGTGTTGGATGGGAAGGTTCCAGAGCAGGAGGACAGACTGCTGGGGCTCTCCCTTTTGTTCTCCCCTCCTCTTCCTTCCTCCGTTGTGCTGTCTGGAACGTAGGCACCATGGCTGGTGCTCAAACAGCCATCTTGGACTATGAGACAACGTGCAAACAGTTAAGAGAAGAGCATGGGTCCCCCATCCACTTAGAGCCACCATCCCCTCGGGGCTAACTACCTCTGGATTCCTTTTATGTGAGAGAAAAATAAACCCTGATGACCTTAAGAACTGCTATTTTGAGTTTTCTATTATACGCCACTGAACCTAATTCTAACAGACACAGATCAAGTATGAGGAAATTGTGGGTAATTATAAGGATGTCAGTAAAGTGATTGACCATGGGGTCTGAGCAAAGTAGGAAAGAAGCCAGGAGGTGGCCGGTACACTGGGAATGGGGACTCCAGCACCCTTTGGGCACTAACGCAGCAGGGTAGTCTATTGGGAGCAGGGGATCTTTAAGAATGGAAAACAGAAAGCTGTGGTTAGAAAGCAGAATTTCTGATTTTATGGTTTCAGAGTCTGCGTGACAAGATGTGGTCACAGTAAGTGCTAAGGTTTCCTAAATACTTCCTGTGCGACCGGCTCCCTTTTAAGTAATTGGTGTGCCTACACTCACTCCTCACTATAATTCTGGAAGGTAGTTTCTTTTATTAGCCTATCTCATAAATAAAGAAACTGAGGCTCAGAGAGGTCAAGAAACTACTCTGAGGGGACGAAACTGGTGACTCGCTGGGTTGGCAGTAGAACCCAGGCGGTGTGACTCCAGCGCCCAAGCTCTCAACCAGCCCTAGCTTCTGCCTTGCACGGCACTGGGGACCACCGGGGAGAGCGGGGAGAAGCGTGTGAGCCCAGCGGGGTGAAGGCCTGCGAGGCTGGCTGGAGGCTGGGTGTGCGAATCTTCCAGCACGGTGGCAGGAGGTGAGGTGGAGGGGAGGCGGCGTGTCACAGCACCGAGCGCTGAGTTGACAGACCCCTGCCCTGGGCCCTGGGGTTCTGAGGGCTTGGAAGACAACACAGGGCCCTAGGGAGCCAGCACCCTGCAGTGTGAGTTAGATTTCGGCTGAAGCAGAAGAAAGGTAGGCTGTAGAACCAGATGGCCTAGGGTCAGATCCCATCTTCCTCACCGTGTCACCTTGGACAAGTTACTTCACCTTTTGTGCCTCAGTGTCCTCCTGTGTATGGGCATAATAGTAGGTCCTACCTCATAAGACTATGCAGATAAAATGAATTAACACCGGGGAAGCACTATGGACAGCGCCCGCAAGGTGAGCACTCAATACTCTTGCCGCTGCTGTTTCACAGAGCTCCGTGGAGAAGGGAAGGGGCAGGGATAGAGTGGATCAAGGTGAGGGCAGACGGTGAGAGGATTCCATGCAGGAACCACGGGGCCAAGCCACCTGTCAGGGAAGGCTCTCTTCCTTCTCCTCTGCACATCACTCCTGACGTGTCCCTGGGCCTCCTCTCCTGGGTCACTTGCTTGTCAGTCTCATGTTTATAATATGAGGAACCACCTGACTCCTTCTAAGTAAATGTCTGAGCATCTCGGGAAGGGTGAGGAGTTTTCCTCTAAACTCCCATGGGTTTCTGAACCCATGCCCGGGTATCACTAGGCACCTGTTTCATGGTCACTGTCCACATGGTGTTTGTTGGATGACGGCAAGAGCTGCCCAGCTTTGCTCATGTGGCCAGGATGCGACCTGACTTTGGTCCACTGCCCTCCTCATCTGGCCAGGTGACCGGTTTCCAGCCCCGCCCCTGCCCTGGCTGTAGACACTGCCTTGGCCCTGACTGTTTCACATTCCATCTGGTTCCAGAGGGTCCCACACACGACGCACGGCTAGTGATTTCCTCACTCATGTCTGCAGTTATTATTAGGCACTGTTGGAACACAATCCTGCTGAGGGAACTGTTTTTATTAGCAAGTGTCATAAGGTTGGTATTTGTGCATCTGTTTAGGAAACATTCTGGAGACTGAGACAAGTATTAGTGAGGATGCCAGCGAGTCTGGGAAAGAACCAGGCATCCCTGGGCCAAAAAAGCACCTGGATGGCTACAGGACTGTGGGCAGGTCAGAATTCCCTCCCCAGTGTCCCCACCCCCCGTCAGGAGGGCTGCAGCTCCAGGCAGTGGCTGGCCCAGCCTCGGAGCCCAGGGTCTACCCTTACCGGTGCTGCTGACCCGCTGTGTGATGATGGGCAAGTCGTCTTGCCTCAGTGGGCGTCACAGTGTCAATCTGTGAAATGGGCATAATGAGTGTCATCTCACAGCGCTTTTAAAAGGCCCAACCAAAAGTATAAAAATGAAAGTGCAGTGGCTGTCATATGGGCCCCCATGTGTGGAGTGCCAGCACGCACGGGTATTGTGCGGAGTACAGGAACCAGCGGATTTGACCCTCAGGACGGTGTGTGGGCTGGGGTGAGAGAGGTTACGTCTCTCCAGATTCACAGAGGCTGTGAGCAGAGGGGCTGAGATCTAGATCTTGGTGAGCCTGGCTCCAAAGGTCATGCTGCGCCAGAAGGCACAACAGCCTCAAAAAATTACCACCATCCCCCCACCCCCCGCCCCGACCTCCAGCTTGTCTGGGAGGCCCGGGAAATGAGGAGAGCAGAAGAGGAGATGGGGCTAGGACAGAGCTGCGAAGGAAAAGGGAGAACAGGGAAGGATTCCAGATGGGCAGATTGGATTGGGGGAGCCCAGGAGGGCTCTGGGTGCTGGTGGTTTCTTTTGTTTTCTTAGTGGCAGCTGCCTGGGTGTCGTCACTTTGTGATAATTTGTGGAGCCGTACACCATGAGTTTTACACTTTTCTGTACGTATGTTATACTTTTTTAAAAGGTTAAAAGAAAATAGGACTTTGCTGCATACACTTAGTACAAATGTATTTTTAAAGTTCATACTCATTATTGCCTATGCAGACCTCACCTGCGTCTGTTCTAATGACACTAAAAAATTATGTTTAAGAATCTGAAGGTATCCAAGTACAATTCCCAAGAGCCCGGGTCAATGTATAAATCCCAGAACTGAAATTCCGAGGATCACTGACCCTTCCCTGTGGCGGACTAGCTCCTGACATGGAACCCACCAGCGGTCGTAGGTCATCCTTCCTTCTTTTCCCATCTAGAAGGTGATTTCCTCCAGCTTCCCTTTTATTTAGGTTGACTACAAAACTCAGGTTAGCTAATGAGGTGTGAGCAGAAGTGTTATGTGAAACTTCAGAGAATGTCTTTAAAAAAAAAATTTTTACTGGAGTGTAGTTGATTTACAAAGTTGTGTTAGTTTCAGGTGTAAAGCAAAGTGAATCTATTATACATATACATATATCCACTCTTTTTTGGATTATTTTCCCATATAGGCCATTACAGATTATTGAGTAGAGTTCCCTGTGCTATACAGTAGGTCCTTATTGGTTATGTATTTTATATATTGTAGTGTCTATGTGTCAATCCCAATCTTCCCATTTATCCCTCCATCCCTTTCCCCCAGAGAATGTCTTTAAATGGAGAAAGACCTCCATTTCTTTATCTCTTTCCTCATCTTGTTAACTGGAACTTAGATCTGATGGCTGGAGCTCTGGTGTCTATTTTGGAACATGAAGACAAGAGCTACTTCCTTGGAATATTAAAGTGATGAGCTAGAAGGAGCCTGGATCTTCAAAGACTTTTTTGAATGAAGCCATTCTCCTAGCCCTAGATTGCTGTTGGATGTCTGTTATATAATAGAAAAGAATGTATAACTTTATTGGATTTCTGTCCCTCAGAGCTGAACCTGATTCTAACTCATATTCCCGCCATGAAAGACATGATGGCTTTTCCTTGTCCTCCTTGGGCCTCACCGTTAACCAAGGAGCTGTTGGGAAGCCAAGCTGTCACTCACCAGCCTGAAAAATACCATTAACCACTTCAAAAGGTTAGGCTTTAAATGAAAGCTGAATGGACAACTCAAGTCGTATGATCTTAGGGGATCCAGGGGGTCTCCCAACTACCTCCCTCACACACATGGTGCCTGAAATTCTATCTTTATGTATTAATTCATAAGATTATACGGCTATGAGAATTCCTACTCAAATACAAATGATTCTAGTAGGGGTACTATACTATATTATATTATATTATATTATATTATATTACTTCTCACATTAGCATGAAGGCTTTTATCTTAGAAGTAGAGACTGAGTTAGAGAATTTTAAAGATGAGTGGGACCTTGGGGGATCATTTAGCCCAGTGTTTTCAAACTATGCTTCAGTAAGCCCATGCCTTTCTATGAGGGTGACTAGGGAATTCCATTTGGGCTGAGAAGGGGCGCAAGGGGAGGGATGAAGAACACAGAGCACCCTTTTTCTTTGAAGCCAGGATTTTAATGCTGGAAAAAGTTTTAAAAACCAGAGCTCTCTTTTCTTTTATAGGCTCAAAGTCCAAGGTTGCCAATAGATTAATCAAGCCTGAATTCAGATGGCCAGTTAATGGCAGAGCCAGACCTAGGATTCAGGTTTTTGATGTTAGGATCATGCTTTTTCCATGATTCCATACTTCCTTAGGTCAGCTTCAGGTGTGTAGTGAGACACAAGACAGGTAATCTTTGGTGGGAGGAAAGTGAAGGGGGCAGATCATGGTCTGGGCTCCAGTGGGGATGCTGGGCCAGCAGATAGGCTGGACCAGGAAAGCCACCGGGGATTCCTGACCACCTTCACAAATTCATTAAGACTCAACTCTCCCTCTATCTCCAGCCGTAGTAAGTACTGCCGTCTAGAGTTGTACAGCTTTAGAGTTTACAAAATGCTCTTACATTTAATCTTCACAGACTCCTCCTTTGAGGGGTAGGTAGTATATTTTCCGGTTTACATATGAAGATACCAGGGGGCTACAGAAGGTAGCTGTCTCTCCCGAGCTCACAGAGCTGTGACCTAAAGCGTGTCACCTCTGACTCCCCATCCCTAGCTCTTTCCCACCATCCAGCAGCATCCCCACACTCCAGGACACTGTCAACCACTCTCTCCCTCCCGGCAGGCTTTGCAGCCAAACACCCGGGCGTTCAGAAAACAACCGTAATCTGCTTCCTCACTTGTAAGTTGGCCAACCTGTTGCCTGGCTTCTCTCTTTTCCTCTGAGCTTGGTGACTGTAGTCATGGGTGTAGCACCAGTAAATCAGTAACATGTGTTGGGGGTTGGTGGGATAGGCAGGAGACAGAGCCATGGGTGATGCTGTACATGGCTCTGAAATGGCATTTCTGGGATGTTGAAGGGGCACAGGTCCCTACTCTCTCATTTCTTTTTTCTCAGCACTACTCGGTCACAGCAACAGTGTCCTATTAAAAAGAGGAAAAAGGAAACATAAGTGAAAAATAAATGCTGCTCTTGGTGGACACGGCGATTGACTCTCCAACATTCATTCCATCTTCAACTCTGTAGCAGCAATGTGGTTTCTGGAATTGACCCCAGCTCTTGGGGAGGGTTCTTAGTAGACTAAGCCAACTATGATAACACCATTGCCTTGTCAATGATTGGTTCAAGGACCCAGATGTAAGCCAATCCCGTGCGTGGCATCCATCCAGTGATTGTTATGGGTCCCAGGTTGGAGGGGAGTGTCTTTCTCTTTCTTCCTCTCTCTCTCTTTCTCTCTCTGTTCTGCTAATGTCTCAATTATTGCTGAAAGCCACCATATAACCATGAGGACAGCCATGCTTAGGAAGAAGCCTATACTTTACATGGCAGAGCTAAAGATAGAAAGAAACTGGGTTCTAGAAATATTGGTTAGCTAATTGTTGATCCCACCTCACCTCTAGTTTTTCTGTTATGTGGGAACATAAATTTCCCTATGGCTCCTGTTATTTTACTCAAAAGCTCTTAACTGGTGCACTGACCTTCAAGACACAAGATTTATTGTCTCCAGAAGTGAGATGGAGTCTCATCAAGCAGCCCATATTCATGCTCAGTGGTTCCTGATGACCAGGGGCATGTATTTATGGTACAGCTGGTCAAAGTTAGAGGGCATTCTATGCATGGGAATGTCATCCTGTGATCTCCAGGCTGCACTTCAAGGATAAATGAATCTGTGCTAACCTGTTGACAATGGATAATGGATTGACATGTTATCATCTATCAGGCCTTTGTAGACATAATGCCTGAACGCAGGGGAATGCCTTTTACAGTGACTCTTTATGTCAATGGAGTAGGACTTTCGCGTAGGGCTCTGCCTATCACATGATATGGACCAGGGGCAGCCACCTACCACCTGTGGGCCAACTCTGGTCATGCCCATTCATTTCTGTATTGGGCAACGGCAGAGCTGCCTGCAACAGAAGGGGTATGGCCCATGAAGCCTACAGAATCTGGCCTTTCCAGTAAAAGCTTGCTGACCCCTGGTATGCAGCACCATCTGCTTGGCCTGTAAGTAACAACGGTCTGGGCTAACCCACCACATAGCAAGGCCAGGCCATCCTACTGGTGACTATGCTTGTGGACGAGGCTCTGTCTTCAGGCAGAATACATCAATCCTGTTGTTTTTCATATGAAAGTACTGACAAGAAAACATTACAAGAAGTTTCCTTTAAAGAGCCCTGTTTCCACTAATTCCTATTATAACATCAGATCCATGTTCCTCCAGAAAACCACTCTCCATTAGATTGCATTGAAGACACAGGAGGATGTGGTCAAGGTGCTGTTCACCTGAAGGTTTCCTTCCAGTACTCTCTGTGCAGCTCTCCTGGGACTGGCCTTTGTTACAGGCACAGATGATACTTCACATTAAATTTCCTTCCATCACGAGCACTGAACGAAAGATTTTCCCAAGAGCAGGGCTTTAAAAGGGAGGGGAAAGAGTGTGTTTTTGTACCAGGAACCAGAGGGAGCCCTGGAAAGTGAAAAAAAAAAAAAAAATGTACCAGAGATGGGCTCTGAGCTTCCCAGTGCACAGTGGACCTGTTCCGAGCATGCTTACCGATTTCCATGAATATCAAATGAGCTGGATGGTGAAGCACTGACTACGGTGACAGCTTTCATGAAGCAGTGAGCCTGTGCCTCTACTCCTTGCCTGCTGCCCTGGAAGGGGCAGAGAATGCCTTCTCAAGTTGGTACCGTAACGAGAAATCCATGGTGGGGCCACCTGCCAATGGGGTGTGGGGCGCTGCAGCAGTGGGGAGGGGTCTGTCACATCCGTGTCTTTGCAGGCATTTCTCCCTCACACTGTTCTCCACCATCCTGCAGATTGATTTATCTAAAATGCAAATCTGAGCATATCATTCCCCTACTTAAAATCTTGCAATATGGGCTTCCCTGGTGGCACAGGGGTTGAGAGTCCGCCTGCCGATGCAGGGGACACGGGTTCGTGCCCCGGTCCGGGAATATCCCACATGCCACGGAGCGGCTAGGCCCGTGAGCCATGGCCACTGAGCCTGCACGTCCGGAGCCTGTGCTCCGCAATGGGAGAGGCCACAGCAGTGAGAGGCCCGCGTACCGCAAAAATAAATAAATAAATAAATAAATAAAAATCTTGCAATAGTTCCGTGGATAAGTCCCAGCTCCCTGTGCTCTGGCTCCTGCTACCCCCCAGCCTCATCTCCAGCCACACTGAGCTGGTTGTGCCACGTCTGCTGCTGCCCACGTGGCTCCTCTGCCCAGCATGCCTCGTCCCAGTGCTCTACCTGGCCAACCTCCTTACCTGTCTCAATTCATGCCAAACACCGCCTCCTCTGGACATCTTCCTTGCCATTCGGCCCCTGCCCACCTCTCCATCCCTGACACCCCGATTTGGGTTTACAGTCACACTTATCCTGCTCTAGGGCGCTGTGTGTCTGTCCTCACTGCGCTGTGAGCTCCTTTAAGGGCACAGACTATGACTTACTGATCTCGTTTCCCTGGCATGTCATACAATACCAAGAACATGGGAACACCTCTATCATGGCTACCGAACATCTGGGGCTTTTAGGACCCAGGACGGCGGGTAAATGACACGTGCTCTGCTGCGGCCATGGTCTTAGGGCTGGGAACCTCCCCTGGTGCTTTAGAAATGGATGATCACAGGGGAGCAGTCATCCCTTTCCATTTCTCAGGTACCTAAGGAACGTTAAACATTTCTAGGCAGCTACATTGATAGGCATTTTTTGAAATTCTGGCATTATACAGACCAGCAGCAAAATGTGACTCGGGGCCAGCCCTGGGTTGTAATGAAAAACATTCAGCTGAATTCATCAGTGCTCTTCCTCAAAGGACAGGACCTGATCCCAATGTTTCTACCCGAGGACTCTGCCTTTAAGGTGAGCAAAGGAGATCCCAGGTCCCTTTTTGGCCACCATGTCATCTAAGTGTGTTTGTTTTTTGGCTGCGTTGCACGGCTTGTGGGATCTTAGTTACCTGAGCAGGGATTGAACCCGTGCCCTTGGCAGTGAAAGTGCGGAGTTCTAACCATTGGGCAGCCAGGGAATTCCCTCTAAAAGTGTTCTGAGTGACCTTATTATAAACCGTGTAGCAGTTTCTATCTGTGGGAATATGACATGCCCGAAGTAGAAATGTATCTCTCTGCACTGCAATGCCCTGGATGCATAAACTATTATGGAATAATAATAACGTCTCTACCTTTTGAAGCAAACTGGGTAAACTGGGGCAAGTGCAGGAGAGAAATACCTGTGTAAAC
This sequence comes from Delphinapterus leucas, assembly GCF_059928025.1. Lineage (NCBI taxonomy): Eukaryota > Metazoa > Chordata > Mammalia > Artiodactyla > Monodontidae > Delphinapterus > Delphinapterus leucas. Next base: position 62,883,250 of record NC_143142.1, on the reverse strand, counting down.
AAAAAGTGTTGCCCACCTTTCCGGTTCTACAAGGATAAAGCCATTAGCCACTGCAGTCACCCACTGACACTGAGCCCTGAAGAAAATTCAGGATGGAGAAAAACAGGAAGCATTCTGTGCTTTGGATATACTGGCCCCTAGATAGTTAAGATGTGTATCTAAAGAAAATTTTCAAGTGATCCCAGATTCTTGCACCTTCCCATACATAGAAAAGCACTAAAATCATTAACTTGAGATGTCTGTTCTTTGTGATTAGCAGTCATCTTTTGATGTTTGACTACATGTTTTTTCCAGCAAAAAAATATTCATGTATCCTGCCTCCTCCCTTACCTCTTTGGCATAGTTCCTCAGAGCTGTCTGGGCTATAGTCCTCAGTAAGGTCCCCAAATAAAACTTAACTCACAACTTTATGTTGTGCATTTTTCTTTCAGTTGTCACCTGGGAGGTGGTGCTGAGACAGAAGAAGGATGTTTCTCAGGTTGGAGATGTGAAGGCCAATGGTGACTTCATATCCATGTTCAAGGGACATGAACATGTTCAATTCCCTTCATAAGGGAACTGAACAAGGAGTTTAAGTTATAGTTACAGTCTATAATAATAATTTATTGAAAACAAGACTGATGGCACAGAGTCCAGTGTCTGAAGCTGCCCATGCAAGTGGCAAACCCTGGCTCTCTGGATTACGAGGCCATCCCTGGGCATTTCTAGTCAGTGGCCACAAGACACCCTTATCCCAGAAAAAGTGTCCCCAAACCACAAATCTGCCTTGTTCCTACAAATATAAAGATGCACAAGAATGGCATGTTCTTATCACAAACTCCTTGAACACATGGGTGGAATGCCACTTACATAATCTGGCAGGCTGCAGTTGTGCCGTTTGTTATAAAACCCAGCTTTCTTTTTCTTTTTTTTCACCAAAATTAAAAACCTTTTGTTTTAAAGGAAAAAAATCAAGAAAGTAAGAAGACAACCCATACAACAGGAGAAAAGTTTTGCAAATTATATATCTGATAAGGGATATAGTGGATGTATTTTAAAAAATTAAAAAAAATTTTTTTTATAGTGGATGTATTTTAAAAAATTTTATAGTGGATGTATTTAAAAAATTCTTTTTATTGGAGTGTAGTTGCTTTACAATGCTGTGTTAGTTTCTACTGTACAGAAAAGTGATTCAGCTATACATATACATATATGCCCCCTTTTTTGGATTCCCTTCTCATTTAGGTCACCACAGAGCATGGAGTAGAGTTCCCTGAGCTATACAGTAGGTTCTCATTAGTATCTATTTTATACATAGTATCAATAGTATATATATGTCAATCCCCATCTCCCAATTCATCCCACCACCCCCCTTTCCCCCTCGGTAAACCCAGCTTTCTTAAACCAGTAGAAACCTCTAAGATCTTTTCAAAATAGGAATCTTTCCATTTTCTATTGGAGACAATGCTCACAGCATGAGTAATGCCCATCAGTTATCAGTTATTTAGCAGATTGTGCCAGTGTTGACATTTATTCTTGGCTTAATTGTGCATGAGTGTGTGTTTTAAACAATGATGCAGCTGTCCCCATTCCCGGCAATTAGGATATAAAAATGGTGTTCGCTGAATCTGGCAGAGGGACCAGTTCTCCATGTGTTTACTCTTTTGTTTGCAAGGCCTTCTGAGTACTTGCTGCAATTCTACAATCAGAATATCAATTTGGCTTAAAATAAAACCATGTTTCCGTTAATAGAAACAACAGGGACTGCAGACCTCCGTGTTTCAAGGTCTTCAGGCTCTGACTCCATCATAGATGCTTGCAATTGTGTGTATGTGAAAGACACTTCTTTGACTTCCTGTGGAGACAGGTTTAAAATGCCATTAGGATCAGAAGAGCAGTGTCAGCAGAGATCTGGACTATTGCTAGTCCAGACTATTGCTCTGCAGAGTATCAAGCGATCCAAATACCTCCCATATATAAGTTCCAGGGCCCCAGTGGACACCAAAATCCACCAGTGCTCAAGTCCCTTACATAAAATAGCATAGTATTTGCATAAAACCTATGCACATCTCTAGACTGCTTATATTACCTACTACAATGTAAATAGTTGTAAATACAGTTTAAATGCTATGTAAATAATTGCTGGTACACAGCAAATTCAAATTTTGCTTTTTGGAACTTTCTGGAGTTTGGAATTTTTTCCAAATATTTTCAATCCCTGGTGGGTTGAATCTGAGGATGTGGAACCTGTGGATATGGAGGGCCCACTCTACTGCCACGAGATTCTATCTATGGCTAATGCCAGCATCAATATTCTTCACTGCTGATTCATGCAGGTGACCAGGCCATTGAGGAGAGACAGTATCCAGGGTCTAAAGCTGTTATTTTCTCTTGACTATTTTGGCTCTTGGCTTGGTGGGCTTTTTGCTATTAGATTAGCTAGTTAGTATCAGCTAGGATGGGACCAGTTCCTTATTAGGTCACGGCAAGTCTGAATAAATTACCTATGAAAAAATAACTTATCCCTTTGGAAACTGTTTAGCAGTAGTCACTAAAGCTAAGCATAAGTACTCCATGCCCCAGCAATTTCACTTCTAAATCCTGATAGCCAACGGATACACACGCATATATTCACCAAAAGACGTGCGCTGGAATGTTCATGGCTGCAACTACGCAGATGTCCGGCAACAGGAGAATGGATAAACAAGTTGTACTACAGTCCAACAATGGCATACTACAAGCTAAACTCTAACACACAAGGCATTAGTTTTCTGTTGCTGTGAAACAAATTACCACAAACCTAGCAGCTGAAATCAACACACACTTACCAGCTCACAGTTGTGCTAGTCTTAAATCTGGGCCCGGTGTAGCTGGGTTTTCTGCTGAGGGCCTCACAGGCTGAAGTTAAGGTGTTAGGTACTGAAGCTCAGGATCCTCTTCCACGTTCATTTGGGTTGTTGGCAGAATTCGGGCCCTTTTTTGTGACTGGAGGACCGAGGTCCCTATTTCCTTGCTGCCTGTCACCAGGAGCCAATGTCAGCTCTTAGAGACCGTCTGTATCCATGTGGACCCCTCGATCTTCAATACCAACAATGAAGAATTTCCCTTGTGTCAATTCCTCTCATACTTCATTTCCCTTTCACCAGAAAAAGCCCCATCCTTTTTCAGGGCTCATGTGATCAGGCCCACTGAGAACAATCTCCATACCTTAAAGCCAACTGATTTGGGTCTTAATTACATCTGCAAAATGCCTTTACAGCAGCACCTAGATTAATGTTCAATTGAATAACTGGGAGAGGCTGCGAGTACAAGAGAGGATGAGGAATCTTGGGGGCCATCTTAAAATTCTGCCTACCACACAACAGGGATGAATCTCACAGTCAATAGTGGGCAAAGGCAGTCAGACATGAAAGAACATATAATGTATGATTCCATTTCCATCTTCCATAAAATGCAAGAAAAGGAAACACTGATGTTTGGTGTTAGAAGTCAAATGGTGGTTATTCTTGAGTGTGTAGTAACTAGAAAGCTGCAGGAGGAGATTCTGGGGGACTGATAACATTTTTGTTTCTTGATCTGTGTGTGCCGATTACATGGTGTATTTAACTTGTGAAAACTCAGCAAGCTGTACATTTTTAGAATAATTTGGATTTATTACTTTAAAATAGAGTTGTTTGGTTTTTCCAGGGAAGCGTGCATCCAAAGACAGCTATAAGTGTCGGTACCTGACGTGAGTGGAGAATAAGCAGGAAAGGAAAGGAGACAAGAGAGTGCCTTGCCTGGCGTGATGGTGATATACCTTATGCACACTGTGGGCAAGGGCCAACTAAGTGAAGAGCTAGGACTCTGTTAACTTGAGCCTGCGTGCTGGACCTACTACATAATTTATGTGGCCCATTGCAAAGTGAAGTACTGGACCTCCTTGTTCAAAAATTGAGAATTTGAAGACAGTAAGAGTGGAACGTTAAGCCAAGGCTGAGGGTGTGGTTACGGCACTGGTCCCACTCCCTGGAAGCCAACCCTGCCTGTGGGTGTGGGAGAAGGAGCTACCCCTCCGATTCCAGTCTTTGAGCCTATTGACTGTAGACTGGGTTAGCTGGAGCCTAGGAGGTGCTAACTCATTAGTACAGGCAAAAGCAAGCATTTTGATGTGCAAGACACCAATCAAATGTGGGGATTATAATAATAATGGACCATCTAAATGTTTATGTATTATTTCTTTCGTTGGCTAAAACGCCTACTGGCAACCTCATGGATAATATGCATTTGATACATAGATAGCACAGGGTCCACTTTCACCTTGTAAATTAGCATGAATTCCAAGACATTGGTGGAACCCTAATCATGAGATTTAACCATGTGTTCTTTGGTCTTTTCAGCTCAAAGAGCGAACTATTAAATGCCGAGACCAGAATATTGGAGTCTGGGTACTTCACCGTCAAAGTTCTTTTTCTCGCTGAGAGATTCGAGTTCCAGTCAAGTTCCAAGTTGAAGCGCCGACCTGACTCTAGAACCTCCCTGACTGGCTGGAGGGCCCTGGGAAGGGGCGCCCTAGAATCATCCAGTGAGGGCTACGTGGTGACCGCCGGGGGCACGTGACTCCCAGGCGGTGGAGACTCGCAGTGCCAGGCTGCCAGGGCTGTGGCTGGGCGTGCGGGGTGGGGTGCGGGGTGAGGGGAGGAGCGGGGAGCACAGTTCGAGGTTAGGATTTCTGATGCGGTACGGCTTTGGCATTGCATTTGTTTATTTTTCCCTGGTGTGCACTCTTGAAGCACAGACCTTTCTAGACATTGACTTACTAAAGCTTTGGGGGACAGTGGCTCCCGAAGGCGGCCAGCTGCCTGACCTAAGATTTATGAGTAGTTCCAAGGATGAGACAAGGTCCCAGTGTCTCGGTGACAATGAGGTCTTTGACGAAAAGGCGGGAGCTGCGGCTGGGGAATGCGAGGAGGCCTGTGGCCCTGGCGGAGAGCCCCTGAATCTCCTCCCTGCTGGAGTGGGGCTCCCGGGACGCGGGCGGGCGATCCCGCAGGCCATCAGCATGCAGGAGCAGCGCGCTCCGTCCTTGAAGGGCTACCCGGCTGACCTTGCTCCGCTTTCTCCGGAGAAATCTCCCCGAGAGCGCGAGGACTCGGCCGCGGCGGTGACTCGGTGCCTTGCGCGCCGCATGCAAACGCTCCCCTCCAGCCAGCCCAGCTCCGCAGCCGCGGTTTCCCTCCCTGCCTCCTTTTTAAATTCCACGATTCAAACCCGGCATTTTCCGCTCCACCCCTTCCCCTTTCCATCGCCCGCCTGTCTTCACCCAGACTGTCCGGGTATTTTGTCCCCTACCTCCCATCTGCAGAACTGAAGGCCGACCTTCGCGCTCCCTCGCTGCGGGCCCGGGGATCGGACTTGGCCTGCCAGGGCCGGGCACTGCGCTCGAAGACCGATCCGGAGCCCGGCCGGAGGGGGCGGTGTGCGGCGCTCTCGGGCGCACAGGCGGACCTTGCCCGTGCCCCGCTCCCCATTGGCCGCCACCTCGGCGGGAGGGGCCGCCCGCGCTCAGGGCACCTGGCGTCGCCGCTCCGCAGGGAAATCGGAGGCTGCCGGGCGCGGACGCCGGGAGGGAAAGGCATCCGGAGGGAAGGCCCGGGGCCGCTGTCGAGTTCCCAGAGGCCTGCCCTGTTCTGCCAGCCGCCCCGCCGCGGGCGATGCTCGGATGCCCCTGCTCCGTCTTCGCCAGCCGGAAACTTTGCCCGGAGAAGTCCTCCACCCTCCTGACAGCGCGGAGAGGCGCCTGGTGGGCCGCGCGCCCCCAGGGGCCCCGCAGCCCCGCGCGTGATTGCGGGGGCCCCCAGGCGCCTGGCGCACGCCGCGACCCGCCGTGCGCGAGCGGCCGCCAGGATGCGCTACGCGGACCCCTCGGCGAACCGGGATTTGTTGGGGAACCGAACTTTGCTCTTCATCTTCATCTGCGCCTTCGCCTTGGTGACCTTGCTGCAACAGATCTTGTATGGCAGGAACTACATCAAGAGGTAAGAAAGTCCGAGCGCGGGTCGGGGTGCGCGGAGCCCGCGGGTGAGTCCCCAGGTGGCGGCCGCAGCATCCGCCTCGGCGTCCCCGGGGTGAGCGACCGTGGGTCTGAATTTAGCCTCGAGCACCGCCGCGTTAGGTTCGGGTCACCGCGCTCGAAGCGCATCTCTACTCCCAGCTAGAGGAGAACGCCTGCCCAGCGCTGGCCGGAGGCGCCCAACAACTTTGTTCTGTTGTGAAAAATGGGGGACAGGCTGGAGTTCGGAGGGGCCAAGCTGACGATAAATCCATGTGAATGCCCTGAGCGGCCGCAGGGGTCAGATCGGTGTCCCCAAATCTACAGCGCCATGGCCACTTGGTTGGAGGGGAGGCTGCCGGGTGTGGAGGGCTCAAAATCGGATAGGCTTACCACTCGAGTCCTGAACTTTTGTGGTGGCCCTTAGAGGAAAAAGCATATTGTTCCCCGCAGGAGTGCCGGGTTAGGTTGGGGGGATAATGGGCTAGGACGATGCGACAGAGATAGTGGATCCTTATAAACCAGTAACCACTGGATCTGTGAAACTCACACCCTGATCCCTCTGAAACAGATGGTTCTTTCTCATCCTTACGCAGAAGGTCAGAGCTGCCGCAGAAGTTAACCCTCCCCTCCTAGGCTCTCCTCCCACCCCACCTCATCCACGGGCAAACTCCATTAAGAGACAGAGCAGTAGGAGGTGTCACTCAGAAACTCGGGCCCAGCCT